>NC_042620.1:127082904-127386642 GCF_901001135.1 Rhinatrema bivittatum | reverse complement strand
TCATAGTGGATAACACATTGAAATTATCGGTTCAGTGTGCTGCGGCAGTCAAAAAAGCAAACAGCATGTTGGGAATTATTAGAAAGGGAATGGTGAATAAAACGGAAAATGTCATAATGCCTCTGTATCGCTCCATGGTGAGACTGCACCTTGAATATTGTGTACAATTCTGGTCGCCGCATCTCAAAAATGATATAGCTGCGATAGAGAAGGTACAGAGAAGGGTGACCAAAATGATAAAGGGAATGGAACAGCTCCACTATGAGGAAAGACTAAAGAGGTTAGGACTTTTCAGCTTGGAGAAGAGACGACTGAGGGGGAAATGATAGAGGTGTTTAAAATCATGAGAGGTCTAGAATGGGTTAATGTGAATCAGTTATTTACCCTTTCGGATAATAGAAAGACTAGGGGGCACTCCATGAAGTTAGCAGGTGGCACATTTAAAACTAATCGGAGAAAGTTCTTTTTCACTCAACGCACAATTAAACTCTGGAATTTGTTGCCAGAGGATGTGGTTTGTGCAGTTAGTGTAGCTGTGTTTAAAAAAGGATTGGATAAGTACTTGGAGGAGATGTTCATTACCTGCTATTAATTAAGTTGACTTAGAAAATAGCCAGTGCTATTACTAGCAACAGTAGCATGAAATAGACTTAGTTTTGGGGTACTTGCCAGGTTCTTATGACCTGGATTGGCCACTGTTGGAAACAGGATGCTGGGCTTGATGGACCCTTGGTCTGACCCAGTATGGCATGTTCTTATGTTCTCAGATTCATCCTCAGTATTCATCTCCTCTGTGTACATACATACTTCACTGGCCAGAGAACATGCAGTAGTGGACACACATGTTGTAATATGCAGCACATAATGAACACCTTCCTGACATACAGTAAGGGGTGCACTGCAAAGCCTCTGGTGTGGTCTACAGAGAGAAACTGACTTTTCAGGAGAGCAAAAGTTTGCTTGGTCAGGGATCCAGTGGAATAATAGTAATGGTGGAACTAGAAAGAGGCGGGGGGGGGGGGGGGAATGGAGAAAGGGAGGTGGCAATATGCCAGCAGGAGGAAAGAATCATCATCCACAAGCACAGAAATAAAGTGAAACATCATGAAATGCTAGAACAGGGATCAGTAATGTTTTGTGGGCAAAGGTAAAAAATCTAGCAAGATCTACTTGTAAGATGAAGTAGTGGTCCAACAAAATGGAGGTGGGAGGGGTAGATTAGGATTATGGTTCTGTATCCAAGAACCCCCATCTGACCTTACCGCATCCTCCAAGTTGGCAAGAGTCTCCAGGCTTAGTGACCACCTACTCCCAAAGATAGACAAGGGCTCTGGGTCCAATCCCCAGACAGAGAAGGGCCTCTAGGCTCACTTTACCCTAGACTATACTTGCCCTCCAAAGCCTTCAAAATATTTGTGTAGCTGGCCCCTGTCTTGTGCTACGAACACCATTCAGGTGTGTCACAGGTTCAGGTTCAAGTCCAGATGGGGGGGAAGTTAATCTCGAGGACTCCTGGTGCAGTTACCAAAAATAAAGCGAGGACTCAAAAGTGGTGTTCAAATTAAAGTTTTTACTGCCATTTAAACAAAATAATCCCAGCCACCAGTACAAAACTAAAACAGAATAAAAGAGATTATAGCTTTTCCATACTAGGTGTTACTTCCCTTGTAGGCTCTCTTGTACCACTATCCACATGAACACTCCTCTGCTTGGAGGTTTGGGTGGCTGGAATGGGGTTCTAGCACTTGGCTAGCAAAAAAGAAAAATGCAAAATTCCCCAAAGGTGGGACAAACTCTAAACTGTAATCCAAATCCAACTTTGTTCAGAAATCTCCAAAACAAGAGTCCAACCCTCTTCTTAGCTGTCTCCTGTCCAAGAGTCCAAAATACAATTCACCCTTGCCTTCCTGGTTGGTCGGGAAAAAATGACCCAGCCCTTCTGGGGGGGGGGCTGGAAACCCATCCTTCCAGACTAGTCACAGTTCCATATCTTCTACTATACTCCTCAGCAAAAATTATTCTCCTTTCAATCACAGACCTCAGGGAGTGAGACTATGACTAACGGCAACTCCTAATTCTCTGTACTTTTCTGCTCTGAGATCAAGTGGTGATTTCCATCTTCTCTTCCTTTCTTGCTCCTACAGTTGCACCTAATTCTCTCTTCAGCTCTTAACTCACTGAAGACTTTCTTGAGATCTTGGGGGATCTCTAACTCCTCTCTTCTGGCTTCTATAGCCACGCCTAACCCTCTAAAGAACTGGGCATGCTCCAAGGAATTATAAACTCCCAGAAGCCTATCTCCCAAAAAGGTGGGGTTTTGGCAAGGGGAGGATTCAAATATCGGCAAAACCCTTCCCATTATCTCACTGATGGAGAAATATTGGGGATTGCTTTAGTGATGGGCAAAGCCCCTGTCACATTTGCTTGCAGGAGGAACTCAGATTCCTTTTGCTGGTCATAGTGCCAAAATCAAAATAGAATTGCTAATCCTCTAGCCCACATGTGCTGTAAAAGAGAGAGATGACAAGAGAGTAAGAGCTGTGAGAGAGAACTGTGAAAGGAAGCTTCCAGCTGCCAGATACTACAAAATTCTGCATAATCTTACCTTAATCAGAAAAGCACTTATGGGGAAGCTTAGGAGTTTGTAAAGGAAAGTAACCTTCACTGAGGAAAATAATATTCACAGGGTATGATAGGGAATTACAATGACACATTAAACCCTATTTCAACACAACTATATATTCTGAGGTGTAGTTACTATTTATGGTATTAATGCCATTAGTAGACTATGTTAAGAATTGTAGGCGTTAATGCTGGCTATACTAACCAACATTCAGGCCGATTCAGTAAACTGCGCAGGAGAGCCGGCGCTCCGAGGAGAGTGCCCGCTCTCCCAATGCGCGCCCAGGCCACTCTCTTGGGTGCGTGATTCAGTATTCAAATGAGGGCCCGCGCTAATAAGGAGGCGCTAGGGACACTAGCGCCTCCTTATTGGCGGAAGCGGAGGCTGACAGCGGGTTTGACAGCTGACGCTTAATTTTACCAGCATCGGTTGTCGAACCCGCTGACAACCACGGGTTCGGAACACGGATGCCGGCAAAATTGAGCATCCGTTTTCCAACCCGCGGGCAGATTTTATTTTTTTTAAAGATGTTTTATTTTTTTTTATTTTTGGGGCCTTCGACTTAAGATCGCTATGAAATTAAGTTGGAGGGTGTACAGTGCCCGGTGCCGGCCAAAATTAACTCCTTTGGCAGGAGTTAATTTCTGAGAGTAAAATGTGCGGCTTGGCTGCACATTTTACTTTCTGTATTGACCGTGACTAACTAATAGGCTCATCAACATGCATTTGCAAGTGATGCATGCTACTAGTTTCAGGGGGGTTGGCTGCGCGTTTTCCAAGTGCTATTACCCCTTACTGTATAAGGGGTAATATAATAGCGCGTCGAAAACGCGCATCCAAATGGGGCTAATGGTGCGCTCGGCCTGAGCGCAACATACTGAATTGGCCTGATTACTTAATGAGGTAATTTAATATTTTATTTTTTAATCGAGTTACATGCATGTGATCTAGTATTACTGCTGAGGAACTGGGAAGAAGAATATTATAGAAATAACCAAGGAATCTGACCAGAGTTCCAAAGGAGGAATGGCTTGGAGTTCTGCAGTCTGTGGAATTCCTTGAAGAGTTTCTATAGGGGAGAGAGCTATACCAGGGAAATCCCAAGTTAATGTCTGAAGGAGAAGTTGGGAACAGTATGCAGAGTATATAGAGTTTCCTTTGGTATAAAGAGAGTTACTATGTGTCTAATGAGTGATAGAAGGTGAAATTTGTATTTATTCATTAATTTCCTTTCCTTTAGTCTTAGCACACTAGTCCATACAGGTGGGATGCACCCTCTGGCTAGTAGATAGAAGAAGAGATAAAAATTCAAGAGCTGACTTCATTTCCTATAAAAGGCCTGGTGCTGCCTCAGCTCCTCAGTATGTTATGCCAAAGCTAAAAACCAACCAGGAGGCAGTGGTAGTTTTGATTCCCCAATTGCCATTATAACAAAAAAAAAAAAAAGCTACTACCATCACCAGCATCTCCTTCTTGGATACAAGCCCTGGAACCCAAATACCAATTCCAAGTTTGCAATCAGGACTGCTGTATTCTGAATGGACAATGTTGCACTTGCCGTTGGTTCTTCTGAGTATAAGGTTCCCCTGGAACTGCAAAGAGAGAAGAAAAAAGGAGATTACTCCACTAGAATAATTTTCTTAGTCAAACTAATATGGTCAGGGCCTGAGGATACCCTCTGCTCTCCTTTCCCTGGGTCATGTTTCTCTGCTGGGAGAAAGGACTTATTTGCTAAATTCTATCCATATACCTACATATATCTATAGGCGGTATGTACGTACATATAAACACATATAGAAGTTCACGCACCCACTTTTATTTATTTATTTTTTGATCACTGTTTTTTCAAGGTGGGTCCTCGACTAATCTGCTAGGACTAAAGGAAAATAAATTAATGGGTAAGTATAAATTTCACCTTCCTTTTCATCCTGCAGACTAGACCATACCAGTGGGACATATTTGAGCAGTTCTTAGCTCGAGTGGGAGTTACTTAGGCTTAGTTCCAGGATTCTCATATTATATGTCATATCCTTTTTTGCCCTTAAAATAACTTACGTCTAATATTCTGTCAATGTATACTGAGATGCCCTTGTAGCTGCCCTACAGATTTCTCCTAGGGTCACTGGTTTGCCTGGTGCAGATGACACTGCCTGGCCTTCGCCAAGTGTACTTTTAGGCTCCCAAACCTTGGCTTTGCCTTTAATATGCATGTTGCCATAATTTGATTCCTTAATCCATTATATACTTGCTGCCTTTGAAGTCACTTCTTTCTTGCAGGCCTTTGCAGCCAAATATAATCGTCCACTTGAGTTCTTGCACTCATTAGTGAATTCCAGATATCCTCAAGGATATTTAAGCCTATCTCATGATCTGAGCTTCCACTTATGACCTTGATCTTTTACATTCATAAAAAAATCTTGAATGACATGACCTATTGTCAAAACAACAAGGGGGCATATTAGGCACTATGATCCTTTTTTATTTGGAAGGATTGCTCAAGAACACCCAGGAGATGAACTCCAACATGTCCATGAGATGCTCCTCATCTTTAAAGGAAGTGATGGTAGTTTTCTTCCACAGTAAACTCTTTACCAAATTGAGCAGACTTCCCTCAGTGGAAGTCTTGTGATTTTGACTCCTCAAAAGAATTGTATCTTAATGTGCAAACTAGGTTTCCTTCCTCTGTTCCTTGCAACAAGTCCGCATTTTGTAGGAAGTATTTTCCTTGTATTCCTCTTATGAGTTCACACACTCAGTCACCATGCACATCACTATCATTTTCAGAAAGAAATATAGTTGAAATGCTCAACTGAAACTAATCAAATCTCTTGCGCCCAATATAAGGCCTGAACCCATGTTGACTTTGCTTTTTTGCGGGCCTTGTCCAACCTCCCTTTCTCCCTTAGTGGAAGGACTGATCAAGTTCCTGGACTTTTCTTCCAGAATATTGGACGTCTCATAATACTCAAGAGGCCCCCCAGACTTTAAGGCATGCTACATGGACCGTGTCTGCCAACCAGTAGCCCTAATCTTACATCCTTGCTTATCCTCTCTATGTAGCCTAGTCCTTACAGCACCAATGTTGGCAAGACAATATCACATTCTTTTTGGTAAGAATTATTTTCCTTAAATGAGGGAGAATTCCTGTATGCTCCACCCCTGGCTAAGAACAGGGAACTGTATGGGCATCTAGCTGATACATCCTCCCAAGTCTGGATATCAGCCATTGGCTCTTCCAGGAAACCTGAAACTCCTTGTTCTTGCTTTCCCTTTTCTTGTTAGCAAGTTGCTTGTTTAAACAGTTAATGTGGTTGACCCAATATACCTCTCATGGGGGTCACCTAACCTACCCAATCAAGGCCTCTGGTATGTTCATTCTAACCTATAATTGCAAGATACTGAGGTTAGCCCTGGGCACTACTGGATTTCAATATTTGCACTGAACAACTACAAGTCAGGCACTAGTTCCTGATTCTTAGAATGCCTAATCTGCAGCCAATATTTGGAATTTTAGCCAGCTGGCTTTTGTCATCTACATGGACCCGGCCCCTATGGTCCTCTATCAGGGCTCCGATCCAGTTTCCGCTGGTTCTGACCCCCCTCTCCTCTCAATTTAAGCCAATGGACCAATTCTCTGTGGGACAGTAAAGATCTGTTTCCCCTTAGAGGCAAATATGAGGACCTCCCCATACAAAGACTGGGGAAAAAACATAAAACTAGATGCTATCTAAAAACAACATATGTTGGCATAGGGATACTCTTTGGTCCACCACTAAGCTATTGTTTGCTTAAAAGGAGGGGCTAGGTTCCCTCATTGTATTGGGAAGGCTTAGTGTTCCTTGCCCCCCAAGTATCCAGAGCTACTGCTAACTCAAGAGGGCAGCTTCAATGCTGTTCTCGAGGGATCAAGGAACAGGTGTTTGACCAATGTCTGCTCATAAAGCTTGGATAAAATACGCAAGAATGCCTTTGAAATGCAAACCCTGATCTTTTTTTTTTTATTATTTTTTCTAGGCAGACCAATGCTCTGAGCATCAGTCTTATAAAAGATTTTTATTTATTTATTTTTTTTACTGAACTTCACTTGTACTAAATTCTGTTTACATGGTGTGCCAGATATACTTGCCGTCCAGGGCAGTGGGGATCAAGTTTGTGATCCTGGATGTTCAAATCCAAGGGATTTTTCCATGGAGCTTCAGATTTTGCTGGCCCTGATGGGGAGGAGTTCTGCTAAGCTCACCACTACCATACTACAGATCTCATCAGGAGGGAAAAAAAGAAACTGTACCAGAAAATCCAGATTGTACTGATTCCTCTGCAAGGGAGTACCCAAGGGACCCGGCAGAAACTCCATGGTCCGTCTTGAACTTGCAATGACCATTACAGAGGGGGCATCCACCAAAGGGAAGCCCCCTTGCTTATCTTCTCTTCTTATAGCTTCACCAGCTATGAATCTGCCTGGGTCCTTATGTCCAGACCTCCATTTCTCTGCAGATCCTTACCTGTGAGAAATGGTCAGCATGACCTCCACTGAGGGATGCTAACCTCACCACTGTATGATCACTTGAAACACAAGTGATCATACAGAGTTACCTGGCAAGAGAAAGTAAAATTGTTTGAGCCAAGGCTTCCTCCTCCTGACCTGGGGGTTTGGGGCTTCATTCTTTGCCCCATCAGCTATAGACTTTAGTGGTGTGCATACATTTTTTTTTTTGTTGCTGTTTCATTTTCGGGTCCGGGGTGAGCCATTTTGGTCCACTCCCTGGATCAGAAACCTTTTTTTGTCACAATTTTGTGTAAAAAAAAAAAACGCCCCAACCCTTCAAATTTAATAACACAACACCTTCACCCTCCCAAACCCCCCCCCCCCCCAAGACTTGCTGAAAGTCCCTGGTGGTCTAGCGGGGGTCCCGGGGGTGATCTCGGGCCGTAGGCTGCCAGTAATCCAAATGGCGCTGGTGGCTCTTTGCCCTTACCATGTGATAGGGGCTACCGGTGCCATTGGCCGGTAGCCAATGGCGCTGGCAGCCCTTTGCCCTTACTATGTGACAGGGGCTAGCAAATGGCACCGGTAGCCACCAGCGCCACCAGAGCCATCAGCGCCATTTGGATTACTGGCAGCCTACGGCCCGAGAGCAGGAAATCGCTCCCGGGACCCCCACTGGACCACAAGGGACTTTTGGCAAGTCTTTGGGGGAGGTCAGGAGGGGATTATATTTAATTAAACTTGAAGGGATGGGGTGGGTTTGGGGTTTGTTTGTTTTTTAGTAGATGTGCCCTTCTTCCCCCCCCCCCCCAAAAAAAAAAAAAAAAACTATAGGAAAACCACACAAAATTTAGTCGGTTTTCCTTTCATTTTTATTTTGCTTCTCGAAATGCAGCAAAATAGGAAATATTGTCTTTATTTCCAATTTCATTCCAAATCACTGTACACCACTAATAGACTTCATAATAGGGATGTGAATCATTTTTCTGATGGATGAAAATATTGTATGATCTTTTCTCATCTGTCAGGTATCAGAAGTGTCCCCGAAAGTGATAGGAAAACCCCACAAAATGTTCGTGTAGTTTTCTTATCATTTGGGGTGTGGGAAGAAAGGGCACACAGAAAAACAACCCCCAAACCCACCCCAACCCTTTAAATTGAATTATTTAGAATCCCCCACCCTCCCAACCCCTTAAAAACTTTTCTAAAGTACCTGGGAGTGATCTCCCGCTCTCGGGCCATCGGCTGCCCCTAATCAAAATGGCATCGATAGCACTTTGCCCTTACCATGTGACAGGGGCTATCGGTGCCATTGGCCAGCCCCTGTCACATGGTAGGAGCAATGGATGAAAAAACAGAACAACTGTGCATCTTATTCTTTGTTAAGCAGAACATATGGTAATTTCTTTATAAATAGGACTGTCCTTGAATAGCAAGATCCCTGGATACCTTACACCCTGAAAGCAGGCTTCTTTCTCCTTGGTCACCCTCCAGTACACCCACACTTTGGCCATGACTTCTCACTGACAGTCTATTGGATCTCTCAGCTTGCTGGCTCCCATTCTAGCTGGCAACCCCTCAGACATCTCAGGTCAGCAACTTGCCCTTCAGGTTATTCACCTGGCCACCAGATCCCACTGGTCCCTTCACAAGAGGTAGGGGCATGGCTAGAAATAAGCACACAGAGCCTGTGCATCAACTTGTCCTGACAGTGACCCACTTCCATGCAGCAAACTCCTGTCCTTGATTCTAGAAATACCAGAATCACAGGTCTTTTCACTCTCCCCCCAATGCATGGTACTGTCTCTTCTCCCTCCATCCATTTTCCCCTTCCTCAGATCTCTGGTACAACCTTACTTCTCCACCCAGTTCCCAGTAGGGCCTCACCTATCTTCTTCTGTCCACCACCCCATACCCCACAAGCTGCCCTAGCTGTCAGGAAATGCTTAATGTTTATTCTGCTTCCTCTGCAGAATGGAGCTAGTCTTATGGTATGAGACACAAGATCTAGGGGGATCTGCATGGCTCATACAGAGAAACTGGTTCACATAGTAGAGGAAACTAACTGGTATATTTAGGACCAATATTCCTGCCAACCAATAGAATGTATAAAGAGAAGGAAGTCTACACCATAGCAAGGATCAGAGGAAGGGGCAGATTCTACTAGAGCTCATGTAGGGGCAGGGCAGACCATATTATGGACAAGAGACCAGGCCCTGTTGGGGAATTGAGGATTAGGGATCAGGGCTTTAGTAGGGCAAATAATATTGGGAATCATGCGAACAGAGGGCAGAGAGTGCCAAGGTTTGAACTTTGTATGGAAGAAGAAGGAGAACTGGATATTGGGTGGATGGAGAGGAACAGGAAGAAAGGGCCCATGGTGGGGAAGAAAGAAAGATAGCGAACTGGGAATGGGGGTTGAAAGGATCCAGGATGAAGGGATAGGTCCAGGTATTAGGTAGAAGAAAGGGGGAGAAATAACCCCATATGGGGGAATGGAAAGAGAGAAAAAACTCATAAGAAGGGTTAGAGAGGAATGTAGATGTAGAAAAATTAGAAAGGACCAGGGATAGTTGGAGAGGGAGATGACTGAGATGGAGGTGAAAAAAAGATGGCCCTGGATTTGGAGTAGGAGGAGAAAACCAGGAAGACTATTGGACGAGGGGAATGAGGAATGACAAGAAGAATGAGGAAGAGGATAAGGAATGGAGGAGGAGGAATGAGGATAGGAAAATAGGCAGGAAGAATAAGAAGAGGAAAAAAGGAGTAAGAGAACAAAGGAGCCAACCCACTTCAACTTGGGGGGAGGGGAGGAGGCCACAGCCAGTGAGGTGTTCTGCCTCCGGGGCAAGGGAGGGGGTAGAGTCTGGAGGCAGGCTGGTAAGCACAACTTAAAGGAATGTCGGCCCACCCACCATGCCGTAACATGAGCCTATGGAGTATTTGGCAAATTGAAATTTAGCTGGTGAGGACATTGTCACCCTAGGGATTGAGAATGTTAGCTGTTAGTAATTGTTGTTGTGTAATTAAATGGTTGTATGCAATTGAGTTGTATATATTGACTTATGTTGAGGCCATATCCATCCAATAAAGGTCTTCTCTGCGAACATGAATGTGACATAGTGTCTCTTACAAATGCGTGAGGAGCAGTTGGGGATAGGGGGCATGGGGAGGTGGTCAAATTAATGGGTAGGCGAGAGGAGGTGGTCATCCACACCTGAGACGGTTGAGCAGAGAATTGGGAGCTAGGACAAAAAGAAAGAAGGAAAAGAGCATATTATTAAAATATCTATGGCTGAAAGAAAGCGATAAAGAAAGAAGAGGAAAAACTGTATCAGAAAAGATAAGTAAGGGGGGAAGAATGAGGGAGAAGAAAAACAAAAAAAGAACAAAGTCAAGAACAAAGAATGAAAACAAGAAATTCCATCCAGAACGAATCCAGCCTACTTTCTAGGTCTTGCATGTGACCATGGTCCATGTATATGTGTGGATCTGATATATGTTCATATACGTATTTCTGACTATGGTCAGGATTTTAATGTCCTCCCTAATATGTCTTTCAAATTTTATTCAGTGAATTCATGAAAGGATCTCTAACGGAGTGATGGGAATTACAAATAAATAAATTGGGCAGATAGACCGAATAGATGGGCCATATGATCTTTTGCTGCTATCATGTTTTTTGTTTCTGTTGTGGGGTAGGGCAGGTGAGGGGGTTGGGTACATGGACACACACACTCATACAGACAGACATGGCAATCTCATAAGCCTTTTTCCCTTTGGAAAGTAGGGTGAAATGAGAGAGACACATTAAGCCAGAGTCACCAAAGGCTGGAAACCTTTAGTGCCTTATAAAGAACATTAATAGCTCAGTGTAAAATATCTTGGGATATAATTCAAATACTCTGACCTGAATGCATCCTGCCTAGAATTTACATATTGAATAGTGGGATTTTGTTGATTGATTTGACTTTCTTTGGTGCATAAATAATGTTCTTCTATACAGGTTACCTAAAGCCGGGCCTGACCCCACCAGATTTTTGAGGGGTCAGGCCCAGGTTTAGGAATAGGCAACAAAGGAAACTGCCTAGGGAGACAAATTTTGAGAGTGCCAAAATCCAGGCCAAAGAGGAGCCTGCTTCCACATGTTTTAGGGCTGTGTGCTGGCGGAGCTGTAAAGGGGCACCAATTTAGCAATCTGCCTATGGGCAACAAAATATTAAATCTGACACTAATTGGGTTCTAAATAGTTTTGGAGTAACAGAAATTAAGAATGTTCTTTTAGATATATTTTGAGAGTAGATTACTACAATTTTCTATGTGGACAGTCCATCAGAACAGCTTTTCACTGCTGGAGCTACAGGGAACAAGTGTTCAGAGTCACCCACCAAACATCTGATAACCTTACCTTACACTGGGATCTTACAGCACTTCCTCATCCTCACCCCAGTCTCCATGGACTCACAGCTGGACACTCCCTGGCTCTGCCCCAGTTCTGATTCTCCACCCTCTGTAGTGCCTATGGCCAGTTTTAGCTCAGTGTGTGGTGCCAGAAGATGTCTTCTCTGTCTCTCAACCTCTGTGCCAATCAGGTAAGTCTTTGGGAGGGACAGAGTTAGCCTTTTCCCTCTGTGCTGCCAAACCACACTGCAACCAGAACACCATGAGGGAAAAAGCAGAGAAGTTTCCCCATTATCTGCAATTTGAGGCCTCCTGATAGCTAGCAGAGGCTGTCAGGTGGTCAGGAGGATGAATGTGATTGTTTATTTATTTATTTATTTTATTTATTTAAAAGATTTTATATTCGTCGTTCGTAATTACATCACAACGGTTTACAAATGTCTAAAACACAATTCAAAGAAAATACATTGCAGTAACAAATTCAAAAAGGTTTTAAAATAAATACAAAGAACAGGTTTAATTAATTAGTCAAATCTCACCTGGGGTAGGCTGCAGGATACAACTATTGGCCAAGCTGCAAATCTTTTAAGTACCTAGCAATGTTTTTGACTGATGGACTACAAATCAGGCTGTTGTAGCCTGCAGGTTCCCTAAGGGGGACCACTGAACTAAAGGTTTGCAGTCATGAGAATACTGCTTTTAAAAAAGGACTTGAATTTACAAGCAGTAGAATGCTTTTGGATAGTTCTGCTTACTTTATTGTGCTGTATATTAAGACAGGAGTTTCCCACAATTTGCAAAGGATTGCACTCTTCACAGAGAATAAATTTTCTTCAAACTGCAAACATCTGTATAAATTGGCCTACCAACTAATTCAGAACATAAGACTAGGGTTTGTGTTTTATTTATTCTGATGTGCATGTGCTCTACACATGTTTGTCTTTTCTATCCTTTGGACTCCATGCTTAAAACAGAGAAAAACAGTGCAAAATATTTTAGCGATCCCTATCATAAAATCAATCTCATAGACCTGACTGGTGGCTCACTGGCAGTGGGACCTGGGCCTGAGAACAGGCTTAGGTCTTCCTCTCCCCAGGCCAACTAGGAAAGCTGCCAAGGTAGTATTCACAGCCCCTAGAGGGGAGGGAGTCATAATCACTGCACAGTGGTAATATCCAGTGACCAGACACGGGGTAAAGGATTGCATGGCTCCTGGCCAAGACTGTTGCGTTGCTTTAATGGCTGGAATAAAAACTAAAAGGTGCTTTTTCAAAAGGTTATGTGTGGCAAAATATGTACCCACATATATGCTGTTTTAGTTTTATAAAGCTCAAATATACACACATAAATAGGGTTCACACGTAAATATTCATATGGTAAAAAAGGGACCATGTAGGAGCATTCCAGGGTGGGATCAATAGTTATGCGTTTAAGTAATAATTTTATAAGAGGCTTACATGTGTAGATTTGGCAGCTTACTGGCATATATTTATACCTGCTCATTATCTGGCATAAATGATATTATTAAATGTCTTTCTTGTGAAGTACTGAGTGGGTGGTACATCTGGGAGAACTGGGGAGATTTCAGGCTGAAGGAGGAGCTCAATGATCTGCACATGGACTGACAAACTGGTGGACTAATTGGTAAAACTGGTAATTTCCTTCAAGCGACGTGTTACAAAATTTGCAGGCTTAAACGCGGAAAACATTGACTTACGGGTATTATTTAAAATACACGTGCAAAGTCTACATATGTACATTTTTAAAACTGAAAGTAAAAACAGATGTGTACAGCAGTTCAGCACAACTTAGCTGGATAACTCTTATAAGCCCTACTTGTCTGGCTAAGTAAGATTGCCAGATAAGATAGCCAGATAAGACTTGGACATATCTGGCTCTTTTAGGGGGTTATTTTCCAAAGGCTTATTGCATGTGATATGGCCATATTGCGTGCGATAAGCCTCTATTACATGCGAAAAGGCCCTTTACACATGCGTTAGCATGCAAATTAGATTGGGGCGGAGTCGGGGTTGGGAGGGAGCGGAGTCAGCGGTGGATTCACTGCCGGCGATAATGTTACTAATGTTACTAATAATGTTACAAATGTAGCATGCCGAATAGCACCACCTTTCACGGTGGCGCTATTCGGTGCAAAAGCCGGCAGCCGGCACACTGCATCCGCCGAAATCACACCACGATGGTGCGAAGGCTGCAGGCTTTTGCAGGCCCGCCCCCCTTCGCCACCCCCTGTTTTCACATGAATCCAGGCCTTACTTAGCCAGATAAGTAGCACTTTTAAGACTTATCCGGCTAAATAGAGGCAAAACCGCCACTTAGCTTGGTAAATCAGAAATTATCCAGCTTACTTGAATATCTGTTTACATGTATCTTTTACATACACATGAATGTCTCAAGTAGATTTATGTGTATTTTATAACTCACATGTATATGATATCCTTTTGTTGTATTGGGTTAGATCTATCCATGGCATTTACACAGGTATATCAGCATGCACACGGGTGTTTTAAATAATCCTCTAAATCGAAAGAGAATATACTGTAAAATGGGGGAAAATAATTCCCTGGGTAGCTGCAAATAAAGGCTCATGGTACCAGATCCCTGCCCCAGCTGAGTGGAAAGCCCAAAGGAGGAAGAAATTGCTCAGTCAAAAAACAGTTGCTGTGCATATGCAATACTACTAAATAGACAGTGAATTATGCTATGTTCTATGCCCTCTGACTCAGAAGTTTAAATCACTTACTACTTGAGTTGAAAGGGACAGCATGAAGCAGCTTCCTTATAAAATAGAGTCTAGAGCTGAGGTTCCCAAACCTGTCCTGGGAGACTTCCAGCCAGTCAGGTTTTCAAATGTACTGTATCTCATGCATATTGACCATGGATATCCTGAAAACCCGACTGGTTGGGGGTTCTCCAGGACAGGTGTGGGAACCACTGATCAAGACCTGCTTCTATGAATTTGTCCAAATGCAAGTTTTATTGTGCCCATGTTACATTCTTTAATTCTTCATTTCATATCTTCTTCTGCCTTGTTTTCTTTTTTTTTTCTCTTTTCTGCTACAATTTCTACCGGATATGTTATTGCTACTCCTTTATTGTTTGCTTTTCTTCTTGGGTAGGCTTGGCTTTCTATATATGGTAGCCTTGCTTTTTTTTTTTATAGATCAATGTGTTTTTTTGAAAAGTTTCGATAACAAAAGGAAGATTGTACAATGTAATGAACACACAAGAAACAAATACAAGCTGTACCCAATATTGATACCATATTCACCAGCATGGGAGAAAAAAAGCATGCGGAGGTAGCAGGGCGTTGCGTCTCCCACTAATACTGTCCCTGTTTTCCATCTAAGGAAGGGTTTTGCATTTTTGGGGTCCTCCCCTGTCTTTATCCTTCCCTTTATTGGGAAAGATCTTGGGAGTATAAATTGAATCCCTCTGCTTCAGGAGGTCCTTCTGATCCGTGGTTCCTTGATCCAGAGGTATATGAGAGGTATGAGTTTTGGGAAGGATTTTTTGAAGATCTTTGGAGATATTTTTGTCCAGGCTCTGCTAGCAGGGCTGGTTACTTCTTCTCTAGAAGAACTGGATGTGATCTGGGGTTTGTGCCTGTGCCCAGTAAACAGCACGGCATAGACCCTGGGACTGGAGATTTCTCAGGCCAGTTTTGCAGTAAGGCCACTATCACCTTGCTGTAGTAATCTGAAATTGGCTGTTTTATCCCAAGACCAGAAAACAGTGGGTGAGGCTGCTGATTTTTGGTAAGGACTTCATGAAGAACATTTTGGAGACATCTAATTTTTGAAGAAAGGGGATTTTTTCTGGTTGCTGAAGACACTTTTCTCACCCTTCATGGGGAAGGACTTTTGGAAACTGGTTTTGTCTGAGTAAGAAAAGTGAATAGAGGAGGGTGCAATGGATAAAGAAACTACTGCTTTTGTTGTTATGATTTTTATTTTGCTGTTCATGATGTTTGCAATCCGAGCTTGGATCCTTCTTTTTAAGTTAAAGTAAATTTCAGTTGAACACCATCCTGCGACTCTGTGCTTTATTCAAAAGTGCTTTCCTCCAAGACAACGCTTCTGTTGTGGGTATTGACCAGCCAGTGAAAGAGAGAGAAAGATGACCAAGACTGTGTTACCCACTACTGCACCAGGGTCTCAGGAGGTTGAACACCACACCCCCCTCCCCCAAGATGAACCCCGGCATTCTCAGAGGCTGCCTTGGACAATGTGTGAAAGGAAGTGAGGGTCCACCATCTGTTAGAACTGCCCTGGGAACTGTGTGACCCCCTTTATCCAGTGCACCACATGATGCAGGGGTTACATGGATCACACACACTGAGCCGTGCATTTCTGTACTGGGGCCTATACCAAGTGGCCATGATACTGCTCAGACTTGGTTGCAAAATCTACTGCTTCATATTTACATGATATTCACTAAATTCTACCAAACATAAAAATCTCTGGCAGTATCATCCTTCCAGTTTGCTAGTATCACTTTAACAGCACAAGATATCAGACTATCACATAATTTCCTCTGACATCTTTTCAGTTCTTGAAATACACCGAGTGATTTCCACACTACAATTTGAAACAAAAATGTGTCCTGAATATCAAGAATGAAGGCAATGTACTCTCAAACCCTTTCCCAGAATTACTGCAAAAGCAATGTTTATCTAAATTACCAGATATTTTAGCTAATTTCACTGGTCTTAAATTAAATTGATTTATATTGAACTGGGTACTTAACTTCAAGAAACTCTGAAAATACCCTTTCATAAGGTAGGTCACAGTGATTGGCTCTGGCCTTGACCTCTTTCAGTGCATTTAGCATAATTACAAACATACAGCTCCTGTCAGATAAGGGGATAAGTAGGTTCAGTTGCTTGCATTTCCTGCAATTAGATGCATACGTTATTGACTGAGATACATCTAGTACTGTGGGGTTTTTTTTATGTTTTCATTTATTCATTCATTCATGTACTTACTCTATATTTAGCCTGCTTTCCTCAAGTCATTCATCAGACATGCAGCTGTCCCTCTGGGAGAGGGAGTGCCAGCAATGCTCAGGAAGTACCCACCATTTATGTGTCTCATCTCTAATGCGTATTCCATGCTCACTCTAGACAGCCTGTCCAAACAGCTTGATCTAGAAATGCTGAGTTTCGTAACTGAGAACGTGGAAAAACAGTACTAGAGCTCACTATTATTTTTCTTTCCTTTTCCCTCAGCAAAATGCTGTCAGTTGCTGTGACTGTGTGTAAAGCATCCTTGTGATCTGAAGATCTGCGGCCACATAAATGTACTCATTGTGCACAATCTGCTCTCTGCTACGGTGTTTCTGCGTTTAAATTATCTTCATCTAAAAAATGGCCATTTTTCCACGGGGAGGGTAATTTTTTCAAGCAGCCCACAGAGTGGTAAAAATCTCTGCAGACTTTACTGAGGGTTTTCAAAATGAACTTATGTGCATGCTCTTGCTTTGACAAGCAGCAGGTAAGTGAGCAGGTATGGGCAGAGATTCCCTCGCTTACAGTTATACCTCCTCCTCATATAAGGGCATAGCCTGCGCACATGCACTTATATGCAATAGTTATTGACATCAAAAAAGTATGTTCATAAGGGCTGACTCCAGCCCAGCTCCGCTCCCCAGAATGCCTCTGTTCAGCTTGCTAAAAGTAAGTGGAAAACCGGATTATACACAATACATATTTTTGAAAATTACAGCCTAATAGTTGAATGCAAAGCAAGAACGGGACTGAAAAGGATTCAGAAATCAAAGTTTCCTCTTCAGAAACTAACAATTCTATTTACATTTTATACTGATGTTATCTAGAAGGTTAACAGGGTTGTTTTTTTTTAATTGTGATTGTGTAAATTACCTTTAGTAGTACATCTGAATTATTGTGCCCGCGAGTATTTACGCACAAATTTCAAGTTGGAATCCAGGAATGGCCATGCCCCGCCCAGACCATGTCCTCCGCTTTTCTAAGTTTTCACTTATGCTCGTAGCAGCAAGTACGCGCATATCTGGGTGGCTTTTAAAATCCACGCACAAGCCCTACTTATGTAGGTATCTCCCAGTTTTGGCATATGCCGGGCTTTTAAAATTCACTTTTAAGACTCAGGATGCAAGGATATAAGCAGGGGCCTTCGCTCTCAGTTTTTAATTTTATTTCTCCTGGGAATTTATCAGTATTTATTGCAACATATACAAAACTTATATTTATCCACAAAAATGTTTCCCACAGATATCCCCCCATTTTTTTCTTGGTGTAATAAACACTAATAAATTTCTAGGAAAAATAAAATAAAATCTGAACATGAAGGTCTCTAAATATAAGGGACGGGAAATCTAAGTCTTAGGATACATGGCTACTAAGTTCAAGGCAAAAGGAATCAAATAGGGATGAGCATTTTGATTTAGTTTCACTGGCGCCCAATGGTGCCTCCAAAAAACTGCAACATTTTGAAGATTTTCATTTCAGCTAATGCCAAAATGAAACCTCCATAAAAATGAATTAAAATAAATGAAATTCAGACAAAAGAATAGGCTGGAAATGAAAAAAATTAACCAAACCAAAAATAATGTGTCTGCACATCCCTAAAATCTAACTCAGATACAAAGCACAAGGACTTTAGGGCTCAGGATACACATATACTAGGTTCAAGGCATAAGAAATTTAGTTTGGATGGATACAGCGTTACCTCTGGGATCCTCGGTGCAACACCCAAGACATCTGGTTGCCAGATATACTGGGAAAATACCATACATCCCTTCGAAATCCCTGAGTACAAACCAAATCCTCAGGGGGCTGTGGGCTGAGACCAGGTATACAGAACTTCTGAGCTTGTCTAACCACACGTGAAGCTCGTAAGAAGAGCTCCAGTCCTCCAACAGCACAGGCCCCAGTTCTGGACTAGGGCTGGCTCTTTATAACCTTACATTTATGCACTAGCCACCATTAAAACATTTGCTACCTGGATGGCATTAATAGCAGTACACAGGCCTCAAATAGCTCTATGGAGGAACATGTTTTTTATACTGTTGAAAATCTTTATTACTTAATGTTAATGCATATAATAACTGCCTTGTTCACTTCTGCTTTAAAGATCAGAGAAGTGAACAGAAAAACAGTGATAATTAAAGACAGGCATATTTGTCATTAACCCACTAACAAGCTCTGTGAGCAGCCTGACAAATACCAAAGCTTTCTTTTACGGAATCTATGGCTGTTGAATTTAAATTATTGCTAACCTGGAAAAAGATTAATAACTGTATGTGTATTTAGAAATGGACAGCTACACCAAGGCTGCAGCTATGTAATCTTTTTCGGCTGTTCTCCAAGAACATTTCTGTGAAGACTGTTTGCTTGTCTTCCAAATGATTTCCCAGAGATTAGTCATTCCTGTTTTGGGGTTATTAATGACAATTTGCCCTTTGTATTGCATTGTATCATCTTCGTCTATATTCTTTTTGATAACTTTTGGTGAGGAGTTGACAGAAACTTGCAACCTTGATGTGGAGCAACATATGTAATGGCTACATTTTCTATGCAGAATAATTGTTTACTTAGAGGCATCACGCTGTCAGTTTGTCTCTTCTCAGATCTAATTGATAGTACACCTTAATATCATTGAGAGACATTCAGACGTTAATGGGTACATTTTCAGTTGTGTACCCAACTGCCACGTTTCACATGTAATTTTAAGTATGTACAAATCAAGCTGATTTTCAAAACCAAGGTATTCATAAAAAGGTTCAATTTTAAAAGCCTGGAGAACACATTAATTAGAGGATGCCCAAAGAAGTCAGGCTTATACACGCCGACTATTATTTTAAAAAGCGCCCATATACATGCGTAAATGCCATGGTGCGCACATCTCAAAAATTTCCAAAAAGGGGCGGGACATGGGCGTTTCGGGGCCTGGCCAAGAGATGTCTGCATAAATACTTAAGTGCCCCGGCGACGCAGAAGTCCCTTGCCCCATAAGTTTACTTCTGGTATGATTGACGTGTAAATCATAAAATAAAAGTATCGAGCCATTTCGGAGGAGTTTAAAGGGTCTGGGGTAACTGGGGGGGAGTGTAGGTTATCAAATCAGAGGGGGGTTGGAGGATCTAGCTGTTATCCAGACGAACTGGTAGATTGGGATCGGCATGTACATGCGTCCTTTTTAAAATCCTCCAATTTATGCTTAAAATTTGACGCACATGTGCATGCGGCCCATGCTATTTTATAACATGAGTGCATATATGCTCACAAGTTATAAAATAGACGTGTCCCTGGGCACGGGCTGACGCCTGTGTGCAAACGTGCCCGCACGCAGGTTTGAATGTTACCATCAAATTGTGTTTGAACATGGGATTTTTACACAGCTAAGTGTATGTGAATAATGTTACCCATTTTGAAATGATGGCGTACGTCCCATGCATTACCAGCATGCTGGTTATGCTTGTCCATTTTTTAAAATGTAAGTTATGTGAGTAGATTAATAACACACCCCAGTACGATTCTTTTTTTTATGCAGCAAGATTTATATGTGGCATTAAATTATGCGCATTCAGTCAGTCGTACATGTGTAACTCCTTATATTCAGGAGAAAGGTCCTGATTAAACTTTTCAAAGACCCTTAAAGGTCTACATCAGACCAGCGTTGCATGGAATTCATAGAGGAGTTCAGCGGATTTCTTGAGAGTATTTTTCTTTGTGCTGGTTATTTGCCCTGTGCTCTGCTTTTCCTTGCCAGCTGTGATCTTTAATCCAAGAAGATTGAGAAGCTTAGTTTCACAAGAGACAGAACAAGAAGAGATCCTCTGAAAACAGGACCTTCAAAAGGGTGGTATCAGAAAGGATGACTGTTAAAAGTCACATTGTATTTCCAAAAACATAAAACTAATCATCTCAGTGAATTAGCTGAGAGGACTTTTACCTTCTCATGTTATGAACACTCCTTGTATGATCATCATCACTGACATTGATCCTGGGAGGAACGGATAGTTAAGTAATATATTTCCTAGAAAACAGACAAATAATTCCTAACAAGCCTCAGGTTTGCAATATTTGTGAGCCATGTAAATGTTAGGGATAAGTATGAATTAAATTTTCATTTCATGTCATTTTGTTATTTTATCATTGGTTTAGTTTAGATTGGTTTATTCCCTTGATTAACCACAGTATTGCTTAGGTTAATTTTGATTAACCACAATTCCATCAAATCAAAGCCATTTACAAAAATAACAAATAAGATTAATTAGGATTATGACATTTCTTTTTTTTTTTTTGTTACCCCCTTTCTGTTGTTTTTGTCATCTCCATTAAAACTAATGGGGGAAAGCAATGAGTAATTTGAACATGCATATTTAGCATCTACAGGCTTTCAAAATCCTCTATGCTAATTGACCCAAAGTGAAAAAGACAGAAGATGTTCCTCCTCCATTCCACCATCCTTTGCTTCATACATGAAGAAAATACTCTGGAGCATCCCTGCCCCCGCCCACTATACTTAAACCCCCTCTGGAACATCTCCATCGCTCCCATCTGAATGAGAACCCCCATTTCTTCTCCTCACTCTCCCCCCTCCCCCCGCAAAAGAGTCAATTCTGTACCCTGTAGGGCATCTTTGCTCTCTCCATCCACCCACCCCCAAAGAAGAATCAAGTCTGCACCTTTCTACCTCCCTTCCCCAGCTCTCTTACTCCAACCCCCCTCCAAACAAGAAAAGTCAAGTCTGCCCCCTCCAGGGCATCTCCACACTCTCTCATCCCAGAATCCTGTTCTCTGGGGGTTCCAAACAATCCTCCCAACTCTCTGGAATAAATAATTAGCATTTTGGAAGTTTCTTCAGTAGAAGGAGGAACTATGGAACTCTCCTATCCACTCAGCTGTCTTGTATCCAACCCTCACCCTCTCTTTGCCACACTCATTCCATCCTCAAACTGCCTTTGCCTCCCACTCACCCTCCTTCATTCTCTGCCCAGACTATAGCTGGCTACTTCCATGACAAGATTCAGAAAATTGACCTCCAGTTCTTAGCCAGGTCACCTCTACCTCCCTCACTGCCACCCTCTCCTCCTTTTGTGAAAGCATATGGAGGAAATTGCCCAGCTTCTCTCCTCCTCCAAACTCACTACTTGTTCTTCTGACTCCATTCCCATCCAGCACCTCAGCTCTATTTCCCCTGCAGCCATCCCTTCCATCTTTCATGTCCTCAATCTATTATTTTCCACTGCAATTGTTCCTGCTGGGATCGTACCATTCCTCAAAGAAACCTAACTGGATCCTACCTGCCCTATCAACTATTGTTCCATCTCCCACCTAGCTTTTGCTTCCAAATTACTTGAATGTGCTGCTCACCTCATATATAGTAACATATCATAGTATTGATGGCAGATAATGACCAAATGGTCCAGCCAATCTGCCCAGCAAGCTGCTTATGGTTGTAAATGCCCTCAGTGCAGGTTACCCCCTTGCCTTCTGTTAAGGATAATAACTTCCACTCTGTGCAGGTTACCCTTTTTTTCATTTCCAACTTCTAGCCTCTAGGAATACTCGGTGTTTATCCCATGCCCTTTTGAATTCATTTAGGGGCAGATTTTAAAAGCCCTACGCGCGTCAAGCCTATTTTGCATAGGCCTGGCAATGGGGTAGATTTTCAAAGGGGTACGTGCGTACCCCCCGAAAACCTATCCCAAACCCCCCTGCATGCGCCAAGCCTATTTTGCATAGGCTTGGCGGTGCGCGCAAGCCCCGGGACGCGCGTAAGTCCCAGGGCTTGCATGAAGGGGCGTGTCGGGAGCGTGCCGCGAGTGACGCGGCATTTTGGGAGCGGGCCGCAAGTGACACGACGTTTCGGGGGCGGGCCTGGGGGGCGTGGCGCTGGCCCGGGGGCGTGGTCGAGCCATTCGGACCAGCCCCTGGGTCGGGTGATGGCGCGCCACCAGCCCGCTGGCGCGAACAGATTTACGCCTGCTTTCCGCAGGCGTAAATCTGCCAACAAAGGTAAGGGGGGGTTTAGATAGGGCCAGGGGGTGGGTTAGGTAGGGGAAGGGAGGGGAAGGTGGGGGGGTGGAAAGAAAGTTCCCTCCAAGGCCGCTCCAATTTCAGAGCGGCCTCGGAGGGAACAGGCAGCGCGCGCTGGGCTCGGCACGCACAGCTTGCACAAATGTGCATCCCCTTGCGCGCGCCGACCCCGGATTTTATAAGATACGCCTGGCTACGCGCATATCTTATAAAATCCAGCGTACTTTTGTTCGCGCCTGGTGCATGAACAAAAGTACGCCCGTGCGTACATTTATAAAATCTACCCCAGCGTGCGCAAAGCCCTGGGACGCGCGTATGTCCCGGGGCTTGAAAAAAGGGACAGGGGTGGGGCCAGAGGGCTCCATAGGGCCACTAGGCTGGGGGATCGCGCGCTAGCACTTGGCTGATGCGTGCAACCTACACCTGCCCAGAGGCAGGCACAACTTGTAAAACAAAGGTTGAGGGGGGGGGGGGTTTAGGTAGGGCTGGGGGGTGGGTTAGGTAGGGGAAGGTGGAGGGGTGGAAGGAAAGTTCCCTCCGAGGCCGCTCCAACCCTGGATTTTATAACATGCACGCGGCTGCGCGCACATGTTGTAAAATCAGGCGTACATTTGTGTGCCCCGGGTTGCGAGCACAAATGTACACCCGAGCGTACGTCTTAAAATCCGGCCCTTACTGTTTTCATCCTCACCAACTCTTCTGGGAGGGCATTCCAGGCACATAATATCTTTTTTTCATCTCAAGCCATTCCAAATCCACTCCAATCTGTTTTTTGCCTTCTGCCTTCCACTGAAACAGCCCTTGCCAAAGTCTCCAATGACTTGTTTATGACTAAAACCAAAGGCCTTTACTCAATCTTTATCTTCCTTGACCTATCTGCCTACTCCTTAATATGATGTCCTCACTTGGATTTTGGACCTCTGTCCTATCTTGGTTCTCTTTTTGCCTCTTTCAGATTTTCAGTGTGTCCTCTGGCGGAGACTCCTCTACTGCAAGCCCATGATCAATTGCTGAGCCTCAGGACTATGTTCTGGCCCTCTTTTCTTATTTCTGTATACCAATTCCCTTGGAGCACTGATATCTTCTCATGGCTTTCAATGCCATCTTTTTGTTGAAGACGCCCAGAAATATAAACATTTAAATAAATAAATAAATTTACTTCTCTACACCATAAATTTAATAAGAAATTCAGTCCCAAATCTCAGCCTGCTTGTCTGACACTACTGACTGGATGTCCCACTGCCATCTTAAAACCTGACATTACCAAGACAGATCTCTTTACCTCCCCCCCCCTCCCCAAATCCAAATCCATGTCCTCTCTTCACCCTTTCTATTTCTGTGGATAGTTACCACTAGGGATGTGCAGACCAAAAGTTTAAGTTCATAAGTCCATAAGTCGAAAGGGGGTCCCATTTGCGGTCAATATGGACATATGGAGAATTCCATAAGTTGAGTCTATGTCCATATGTGCAAATAAAAATTTAAACCCCTCACCCGCCTTAATCCCCACCCCCCCAAGACTTACCAAAACTCCCTGGTGGTCCAGCGGGGTCAGGACGCCATTCCTGAACTCCTTTGCAAGGAGCACGTGACGTCGGCGTCACGTCAGAGTGACGCGGCGTCACGTGATTCCCCTCGGGTTCGCTCCCGGACCCCTCGTTGGGCCCAAAAGGCACTTTTGGCCAGCTTGGGGGGGCCTCCTGACCCTGGCCTGGCCCCCCCAAGCTGGCCAAAAGTGCCTTTTGGGCCCAACGAGGGGTCCGGGAGCGAACCCGAGGGGAATCACGTGACGCCGCGTCACTCCGACGTGACGCGGACGTCACATGATTCCCCACGCGTCCGCTCCCGGACCCTCACGGAACTTTTGGCCAGCTTTGGTAAGTCTTGGGGGGGGGATTAAGGAGGGTGAGGGGTTTAAATTTTTATTTAGATCAACAATCGCGATTTCCAACGTATTCAACATAGCTATGTTGAATAAGTTGGAAATCCGATCGTTTAAGCCTCATCTTTTTTTTAAGTTAAAAAAAAAAATAAGTTGCGTTTTCCATTTAAGTTCAAAACGAATGCACACCCCTAGTTACCACTGTCATCCTCCCAGTCCCCTCAGACTGTAACCTTAGGGTCATCTTCCACTCCTCTCTCTCCTCTACACATATCCAAAACATTGCTAAAAGTTGTCATTTCATTCTCTATAACATCACCAAAAACTGTCCCTTCCTTTCTGAATGCACTACCAGATCCTTTATTTACTCTCTCATTACCTCCCGCTCAGACTGCTGCAACCATAAAGAGCCGGAGGATTTGTTGTCTGCTAAGGTGAGGGGTAGAGGCTGGAAGGGAGTAGGATGGTGAGAATGATAATCAGAGGCCCTAATATATGTGGAATGAGTTTAAATGGTGATCTAGTAGGAGAAGGTAGACTGGAAAGGGAGTATAGTTTTGATTCAATTAATTTGTTAATTGTTGTTTTTATTGATTGCTGTAAACTGTTCTTAGAGTTTTATATGAATAAACAAGCATCAAATTTTAATGAAATAACTAGGAATGTTTATTCTTTTTAAAGAAGGTTTGATCCTCTTTCCTTGTCATGGCTGTAACATAGCATATCCCAAAAGGAGTTGAGTAGCAGGGCATTAGCCCTCCATGTTGTACAGGTTCTCAACACCAGCCAAATGGCCAAGATGGAGCTGGCTATAGCTCTTGGATCAATCCTTGCACTTCATGTTATCCTAAACATTGAAAAGCAGTCCTATATGGTCCAGTTATGTTACACCAACACCTGAATACTACTTTGTTCATGGACAGCAAAAATGAATTCATGTTTACTTAAATCACTATCACATACGCGCTCTGGTGAGTCATTTATCTTTGTATTTTAATCATGTGAAAGTTAAATGTCAAAATCACATCATACCTAGAACGTTCCTAATGAATTCAGTCTTTTATGCATGGCATTTAGTTTTCATAGCCATTAATCTGCTTCTTCCATGCTGTTAGATAATACGTGAAGTGTGCTCTTTTCTAATTTGTTAATTGTGTAAAGACTTGACATCTTATTCAAAGAAACCTCATATTTTTGTAATATATCTAGATTTTCATGAAAAGGGCCTGACTGGCAGCACTAGAATAAGTCCCCAAATGGCAATTACTATGTTTTACCCACACCAGGCAGTGCTTGAAACTGTAGCTTAGAACTGGAAAGCTCCACAGCCTAATGATTTTCACTTTCCAGTGCACCAGATCAGCCTATCATTTTATTAGATTACCTATCTTTTTAAAATGTCATATGCTACCATTTAAAATCCGACAGCTTTACTTCAGAGGTTAACTGGGTAATATCTGTCTTTATTTGGAGGGTTTGATGTCCCAGGGTTCCTCTGGTGCTCCTTTCTCTTCTAACTACAATAACTATTCTCACCTTGGCCCAGTTCAAATTATATTGCTGGGCGGTATATTTAAAAGCTCCAATTTATTGGTATACAGCAAATACAGACAAACATTGGATGATTCTTTATAGTTTTGGACCTTTTCTTTTTTTTCCCCCATGAACATGTTATTATACAGTTCAAGGCATATCCCTTTGTAATGTTAACTCTTCAAATTTAAGAAAAGACTTAAAACCTAACAGGTACATTTTAAAAGCATTGCTCATGCAAAAATGGCCTCATACACATGAATGTGGGCTGCACACAAGCAACATGAATTTTAAGAAGCTGGGAAGTATGTGTGTCAAGAATAAAGAGGCAAAAAAGGGGCAGAGAATGGTCATTCCAGGACGGGGCCAAGACATACGCTAGTAAACCCCAAAATTTTGCAAGGTTGAACTTGGCAATGCACACAATGTTACCTCCATAACATTACTACTAGTCCTGATGAGGTGCAAATCTGGAGATTTTGAGTCAGAAGGATCCTGAACATCAGGGAGGGGAGGGAGAGAGAGAGAATTTGATGTTCTATATATCTCCCACTGTAAGAGGGGCACTTTTAACTCAGGGTTGGTTTTGGGGGGATGTATCACATTAATCTGCCTAGGGTGCAAGGGTCTGTAGACCCTTGTAACATCAACCCCCCCCCCAAACTGACCCTTCTTACAGTGGGAGATGAATAGATTATCAGATTGTCTTTCTTTCTCTCTCTCTCTCTCTCTCTCTCTCTCTCTCTCAATATGGTCACTTGTGCGATTGCGCATGTAAACGCTGCACACATACGTGTGGCAGGGATATTTATAAGAGCATAAGAACATAAGATATGCCATACTGGGTCAAACCAAGAGTCCATCAAGCCCAGTATCTTGTTTCCAACTGTGGCAAAATCAAGTCACAAGAACCTGGTAAGTAACCAAACATTAAATAAATCTCAAGCTATTATTGCTTATTAATTAATAGCAGTTTATGAATTTTTCCTCTAGGAACTTATGCAAAATTTTTTAAATCAGTTACACTAACTTCTGTAGCCACATGCTCTGGCAATGAATTCCAGAGCTTAATTGCACACTGAGTGAAACATAATTTTCTTCGATTTGTTTTAAATGAGCTACTTACTAACTTTATGGAGTGCCCCCTGGCCTTTCTATTATCTGAGAAAGTAAATGACCTATTTACATCAACTTGTTCAAGTACTTTCATGATTTTGTAGACCACTATCATATCCCCCCTCAGTCTTCTTTTCTCCAAACTGTACAGCCCTAACCTCCTTAATCTTTCCTCATAGGAAAGCTATTCCATGCCCCTTATCAATTTAGTTGCCCTTCTCTGCACTTGCTCCAGTGCAAGTATAATTTTTTTGAGATGTGGCGACCAGAATTGCACACAATATTCAATAGGGATATGCATTCATTTGTGACGAAATAGGAAATAGAGATGATATTTCCTATTTCGTCGCATTTCAGGAGGGCGACGAAATGATAAGAAAACCCATAAAATTTCGTGTGGTTTTCTTATCGTACTTCAGGGTGGAGAAAGGGTACATTAAAAAAAAAACCCAAACCCTCCCCAACCCTTCAAATTTAATTAATTGCAACCCCCACCCTCCTGACTCCCTAAGACTTGCCCGACCCCCCTCCCAAGACTTACCGAAAGTCCCTGGTGGTCCAGCAGAGACCCGGAAGCAATCTCCCCCTCTTGGGCCATCGGCTGCCACTAATCAAAATGGTGCCGATGGCCCTTTGCCCTTACCATGTGACAGGGGCTATCGGTGCCATTGGTCAGCCCCTGTCACATGGCCCACACCATTTTAATTTTCTTAAAACCCCCCGTCTGTCGTCCCCCCCCCCCCCCCCGGGGTTTTGGGCTTTGTTTAAGGGGGGCAGATGAAATAAAATCGGCCTGAACCGCGGGAAAACGAAATTTCCTGCAGCGGGCCAATAACGAAGGCCGAACTAAAAGGTTCGGCTGAATCACATCTCTAATATTCAAGATGTGGTCTCACCATGGAGTGATTCAGAGGCATTATGACATCATCATTTTATTTGCCATTCCCTTATTAATAATTCCTAACATTCTGTTTGCTTTTTTGATTGTCACAGCACAATGAGCAGACGATTTAAATGTATGCATTTATTTATTTATTTGGTGCTTTTCTATACCGGCATTCATGATATAATCATATCATGTCGATTTACGTGGAACAGGGGAACAATAAACCTTAAATATTATCATAGCGAAGAGAAGCAGAAGTTACAATGAAACAGGGGTGCTGGAACTGGGGGAAGAAGAAGACAAAGCATAAGTAACTCAATGGCAATAAGAGCAATTATTTACATAGTACTGAAAGTATAGTAATGGTTGGAATGGTGAATCAGTGAGTTTCGGGAAAGGCTTGTTTAAATAACCAAGTCTTAAGCCTTTTTCTAAATGTCAATAGGCAGGGTTCTTGTCTGAGTTCGGGGGGAATAGCATTCCATATGGTAGGTCCCACAGTGGAGAAAGCCCATTCTCTGGATGCTAGATGGAGTGTGGATTTAGTTGGGAGGGGCGTGCAGGGAACCTCTATAGGCTTCTCTGATAGGTCAAGATGAGATATGTAGTTTGAGTGGGAGTTGCGGTTGAGAGGGGCTTGGTTATGGATGGTTTTGTGGATGATGGTGAGGGATTTGTGTAGAATTCTGAAACGAATTGGTAGCCAGGGCAGATTTTTTAGAATGGGAGAGATGTGGTCTCTTCTGCAGGAGTTTGTCAGGATTCTGGCTGCCGCATTTTGAAGCATCTGAAGAGGTTTGATGGAAGAGGTGGGGAGCCCTAGAAAGATGGAGTTGCAGTAGTCTATCTTGGAGAATATTATGGCTTGGAGGACAGTTCTGAAGTCTTGAAAGTGAAGAAGTGGTTTAATTCTTTTTAGTACCTGTAGTTTATAGAAGCAGTCCTTGGTTGTGTGGTTGATGAATGATTTTAAGTTCAGACAATTGTCAATTAATACTCCCAGGTCTCTTGCTTGTGTGACAAAGGTATTAGTGAGTGACTTTTGAGGAATATTACTGTCGTCTGGGGAAATGAGGAGGAGTTCAGTCTTGGCTGAATTGAGTATTATATTTAGGTTAGAGAGGAGGAGGGTGATCTCTCGGAGGCAATTTTCCCAGTGCTTGAGTGTTTTTGAAATGGATTCTGTAATGGGGATCAAGATTTGCACGTCGTCGGCGTATAGGAAGTGTTTTAGTTTAAGGTTGGTTAGCAGCTGGCACAGGGGAAGGAGTTATATGTTGAAGAGAGTGGGGGATAAGGATGAACCCTGGGGAACTCCTAGTGAGGACTTGAAGCGAGGGGATTCTTTATTGTTGATTCTGACTTTGTAACCTCTGTTACTGAGGAAAGATTTGAACCATGTGAAGGCAATTCCTCTTATTCCGATGTCAGATAGTCGGTTGAGGAGGATGGAGTGGTTTACGGTATTGAAAGTCGCCGAGAGTTCAAGGAGAATTAGTAAAAAGGATTGACCTTTGTCCAGACCCATGATGAGGTGATCTGTATTCACAATGACCCCTACTTTCCTGGGTGGTAAATCCTAAGATAGAACCTAGCATTGTGTAACTACAGCAAGGGTTATTTTTCCCTATATTCATCACTTTGCACTTGTCCATGTTAAATTTCATCTGCCATTTGGAAGCTCAATCTTCCAGGCTCGCAAGGTCCTTCTGGAATTTATCACAATCTGTTTGAGATTTAACTAATCTGCATAAATTTGTGTCATCCTCAAATTTTATCACCTCACTCATCGTACCTTTCCAAACCATTTATAAATATATTAAAAAACACCAGTCTAAGTACAGATCCCTGAGGCACTCCACTGTTTACCTTTTTCCACTATGAAAACAGACCATTTAATCCTAAACTCTGTTTCCTGTCTTTTAACCAGCTTGCAAACCACAAAAGGACATTGCCTCCTATCCCATGACTATTTCGTTTTCTTAGAAGCCTATAATGAGGGAATTTATTGAATGCCTTCTGAAAAACCAAATACACCATATCTACCGGTTTACCTTTGTCAACATATTTATTTATTCACCCCTTCAAAAAATGTAGATTTGAGAGGCAAGACTTCCTTTGGGTAAATCCATGCTGGCTGTGTCCCATTAAACCATGTCTTTATAAATGTTTTGTGATTTTATTCTTTGTAATAGGATCCATGATTTTTTCCAGCACTGAAGTCAGGCTCACCGGTCTATAGTTGCCCCAGTCACCTCTGGAACCATTTTTATATATCGGGGATAGATCGGCCACATTCTAGTCTTCAGGTCCTTCAGTCTCTCCTCCTAAGTCATTTGATGGAGACTCCACACTATTTTGGTTGCCCTTCTTCAGACTGCCTCCATCCTTTCTCTATCCCTTTTGAAATACAGTCTCTAAAACTGAACACAGTACACCGGGTGAGGTCTCACCAAGGATCTGTACAAGGGAATTATTAGCTTCTTTTTCTTACTGGTTATTCCTCTCTCTATGCAGCTCAGCATTCTTCTGGCTTTAGCTATCACCTTGTCACATTGCTTCGCTGTCTTCAGATCGCTAGACACTATAACCCCAAGGTCTCTCTCTTGGTCCGTGTACAACAGTCTTTCACCCCCCACCCCCATTACATACAGCTGTTTGAATTATCACACACCAGATGCATGACTGTGCACTTCTTGTCATTGAATCCCAGCTGCCATTTCTTTGACCACTGTTCAAGCTTTCTTAAATCACATTTCATTCTCTTTGCTTATTCTGGTGTGTCCACTCTGTTGCAGATCTTAGTATCATCCACAAATAGACAATCTTTACCTTCTATCTCTTCTTCAATGTCGCTCACAACATATTGAACAGAACCGGTCCCAACACCGACCTTGTGACACATCACTTTACACTGCTCTCTCTTCAGAGTAGGTTCCATTTACCATTATAAACTATTTTCTATTCATCAGCTGGTTTGTGGTCCACACCACCACCTTGGCACTCACTCCCAAGCTTCTCATTTTATTCACAAGCCTCCTTTGCAGGACCATATCAAAAGCTTTGCTGAAATCCAAGTAGATTACATCGCGTGCACTTCCTCAATTCAATTCTTTAGTCACTGAATCAAAACAATTCAATCAGATTTGTCTGATGGGGCCATCCCTTGGGGAATCTCTGCTGCCTTGGATTCAGCAACCCTCCTGATTGTAGATAGTTTACTCTCCTTTCCTTCAGCAGAGGCTGCCCCCATTAATTTTCCCACCACCGAGATGAGGCTAACCGCCCTATAATTTCCAGCCTCCTTTCTGCTACCAATTTCCATCTTCTTCTCTGTTAGCAATTAAGTATATCTTATCATTCACTGCTTTACATTCTAACGCTCTCATTTTACTTCTTAGTCTTCTAGCATTGGCATACAGACATTTCAAATGTGTTTTTTGTTTGTATTAACAACCTGCTTTTCAACTGACAGGGAGAATTTATTGGGATTCCCTAACTCTCCTGCTTCATTAGAATCCTTCGAAGATACCTCCCTCTGAACCATGTGCTGCTGAGCGACTTTCGGCTTCCCGCTTTTTCCTAGTTGAAAAGCTATTCTATCTCCTTTTTAAAGGTTAGCGCCAGAAGCCTGGTTCTACCCGGCTTCAGGTGGAGCCCATCCCCCTTCTGCAAAAGGTTGCCCAGTTCCTTACAAAACTGAATCCCTCTTCCTTGCACCATCATCTTATCCACCATTTGAGACTCCGGAGCTCTGTCTGCCTCTAAGGACCTGCACATGGGAGCATTTCAGAGAATATTAGCCTGGAGGTTCTGGATTTCAGCTTTGAACCTAAAAGCCTAAATATAGTTAGGCATGCAGCACTTTCCAATATTTTTTATTCTCTGCTCAACTACCCTTACAGCTGCCTCATTTAAGATCCAGATTTTTTAGATCTACAATCTAGAACTAGCTCCCCTGAATGTGTTTGCTATAATGCCCACAGCACTACAAAGATTGAAGTCATCACTTTGCTCTTACTTCCTGAAAGTGCCAGAGATGTTTGTGCAGCCAAACATATACACTTGTATAGCCTTTAGAGAGGTAGATATTGTCTGCTTCACCACTACTACCATCACACAATGGATAGTAAAGTTGCTGAAATTTAATGGCCCACTCACAAATAGGAAACTCTCCAGCAGGGAAGAGGAATCATATAGATGTGCAGAAAAGAGGTGTTTTTTTTTCAATGGAAGCTGTCTGCATCGGGTTTTAACCATTCACCTCTATCTCCCAAAAGCTGCTAATAAGAACATAAGAACATGCCATACTGGGTCAGACCAAGGGTCCATCAAGCCCAGCATTCTGTTTCCAACAGTGGCCAATCCAGGCCATAAGAACCCTACAAGTACCCAAAAACTAAGTCTATTCCATGTTACCATTGCTAATGGCAGTGGCTATTCTCTAAGTGAACTTAATAGCAGGTAATGGACTTCTCCTCCAAGAACTTATCCAATCCTTTTTTAAACACAGTTATACTAACTGCACTAACCACATCCTCTGGCAACAAATTCCAGAGTTTAATTGTGCATTGAGTAAAAAAGAACTTTCTCCAATTAGTTTTAAATGTGCCACATGCTAACTTCATGGAGTGCCCCCTAGTCTTTCTACTATCCGAAACAGTAAATAACCGATTCACATCTACCCATTCTAGACCTCTCATGATTTTAAACATCTCTATCATATCCCCCCTCAGCCATCTCTTCTCCAAGCTGAAAAGTCCTAACCTCTTTAGTCTTTCCTCATAGGGGAGCTGTTCCATTCCCCTTATCATTTTGGTAGCCCTTCTCTGTACCTTCTCCATCGCAATTATATCTTTTTTGAGATGCGGCAACCAGAATTGTACACAGTATTCAATGTGCAGTCTCACCATGGAGCGATACAGAGGCATTATGACATTTTCCATTTTATTCACCATTCCCTTTCTAATAATTCCCAACATTCTGTTTGCTTTTTTGACTGCCGCAGCACACTGAACTGACGATTTCAATTTGTAATCCACTATGATGCCTAAATCTCTTTCTTGGGTTGTAGCACCTAATATGGAACCCAACATTGTGTAATTATAGCATGGGTTATTTTTCCCTATATGCATCACCTTGCACTTATCCACCTTAAATTTCATCTGCCATTTGGATGCCCAATTTTCCAGTCTCACAAGGCCTTCCTGCAATTTATCACAATCTGCTTGTGATTTAACTATTCTGAACAATTTTGTGTCATCTGCAAATTTGATTATCTCACTCGTTGGATTTCTTTCCAGAACATTTATAAATATATTGAAAAGTAAGGGTCCCAATAAAGATCCCTGAGGCACTCCACTGTCCACTCCCTTCCACTGAGAAAATTGTCCATTTAATCCTACTCTCTGTTTCCTGTCTTTTAGCCAGTTTGCAATCCACGAAAGGACATCGCCACCTATCCCATGACTTTTTACTTTTCCTAGAAGCCTCTCATGAGGAACTTTGTCAAACACCTTCTGAAAATCCAAGTATACTACATCTACCGGTTCACCTTTATCCACATGTTTATTAACTCCTTCAAAAAAGTGAAGCAGATTTGTAAGGCAAGACTTGCCCTGGGTAAAGCCATGCTGACTTTGTTCCATTAAACCATGTCTTTTTATATGTTCTGTGATTTTGATGTTTAGAACACGTTCCACTATTCTTCCTGGCACTGAAGTCAGGCTAATCGGTCTGTAGTTTCCCGGATCGTCCCTGGAGCCCTTTTTAAATATTGGGGTTATATTTGCTATCCTCCAGTCTTCAGGTACAATGGATGATTTTAATGATAGGTTACAAATTTTTACTAATAGGTCTGAAATTTCATTTTTTAGTTCCTTCAGAACTCTGGGGTGAATACCATCCGGTCCAGGTGATTTACTACTCTTCAGTTTGTCAATCAGGCCTACCACATCTTTTAGGTTCACCGTGATTTGATTCAGTCCATCTGAATCATTACCCATGAAAACCTTCTCCATTCTGGGTACCTCCCCAGCATCCTCTTCAGTAAACACCGAAGCAAAGAAATCATGTAATCTTTCTGCAATGGCCTTATCTTCTCTAAGTGCCCCTTTAACCCCTCGATCATCTAACGGTCCAACTGACTCCCTCACAGGCTTTCTGCTTCAGATATATTTTAAAAAGTTTTTACTGTGAGTATTTGCCTCTACAGCCAACTTCTTTTCAAATTCTCTCTTAGCCTGTCTTATCAACGTCTTACATTTAACTTGCCAACGTTTATGCTTTATCCTATTTTCTTCTGTTGGATCCTTCTTTCAATTTTTGAATGAAGATCTTTTGGCTAAAATAGCTTCTTTCACCTCCCCTTTTAACCATGCCGGTAATTGTTTTGCCTTCTTTCCACCTTTCTTAATGTGTGGAATACATCTAGACTGTGCTTCTAGAATGGTATTTTTTAACAATGACCATGCCTTTTGCACATTTTTTATTTTTGTAGCAGCTCCTTTCAGTTTTTTTCTAACAATTTTTCTCATTTTATCAAAGTTTCCCTTTTGAAAGCTTAGCACGAGAGCCTTGGATTTGCACACTGTTCCTTTTCCAGTCATTAAATCAAATTTGATCATATTATGATCACTATTGCCAAGCGGCCCCACCACTGTTACCTCTCTCACCAAGTCCTGTGCTCCACTGAGAATTACATCTAAAATTGCTCCCTCTCTCGTTGGTTCCTGAACCAATTGCTCCATAAAGCTATCATTTATTCCATCTAGGAACATTATCTCTCTAGCATGTCCCAATGATACATTTACCCTGTCAATATTGGGGTAATTGAAGTCTGGTGCAAGAACATGCTTAGACAATCCTCCTTATTTTGAATTCAAGTGCTCTTTAATGAATGTCTCTCACTCAATATAATCAGCAACTCCACAAACTTGCGGGATATTTTTATATAGGTCCCCCGACACGGTTCCGTGTTTCGCTTGTCGCTGCATCGGGAGGGACCACAAATATATATTTAAATCTACAACATAAAAGAAGTAAAATTGGTGGATCGTAAAAGAATTGAGGGCTACAAAACTTATAATAATACAATGACATTATTAAATACAGTACATATCTTTCAAACCAATCCGGGAGCGCAAAGCGCCCCCAGTGGAATACACTTTTAAAGAGCAAAAGTTGGCGCCAAAAACAGTGACATCGCGAGACTTACTAGCCAATCAGGACAAAGCGTATATTAACTAAATAAATGCCACTCAATTTCCTTGTTTAATCCTTTCGGAGTGATCGTGTCCAAAGTAAATATCCATCTTTGCTCTTTTCTTCCCAGCATTCCTGGGTAGTCACCCCCTCTTGGGTGTCGGGGGACCACCTCCAGGACCAAGAAAAAAAGATGAGAGATGGCATGATTACATTGTGCCCAATGATTTACCAATGGTTCATCTATTCATGACAAGCGAATATTTGAACAGTGTTCAATAATTCTGGTTTTTACCATGCGGGTAGTTTTGCCCACATATACCAAGGGGCACGGGCATTGCACAGCATATATGACACCTTTTGTGGTGCAGTCAGATTTTGCACGTAATTGATAAACTTGGCCAGTATTTGGATGAACATACTCCGATATCACAGAAGTATGGATACACATAGAACAATGTCCACATGGGCCATGTCCCCTTGCCGTCCCAAAATCGGTATCAGAGCCAGTGAAAGATGCATGTACCAGCTGATCCCGTAAGTTTTTTGCCCTCCGAAAAGTGAAGCGCAGTGAGCCATGCAATAAATTGGACAGTGAGAGGGCTTGCCAGTGTCTCCGGATTACCGATTGTACAGTTTTACTAATGGTTGAAAAAGGAAGTATACAATTGTAACACACTTCATCTGAGCCAGAGGGGTGCAAAAATAGCCAATCCCAATTGGAATACAACGCTCGCTTGAAGGCTTTCTTTACCATCCTCACCTTCTCTCTGTTTACACTGGCTCTCCTTCCTGGTAGGCTCCAGCTAATCTCCACAAAGCTCTCAGCTTCCAGCTGGAAATTCCTTCATCATAGTGATGATATTTATATCTCTGGAAGTCCCATATGCCAGTGGAGGTCAGCCTATCAGTACAGCAATTCCCCCAGGGCCTCTATCTTCTACCAGACATTTAGGAAAAAGGAGTATTTGAAGGCTTTCTAATTAGAGTTACCAGCTGTGAACTATCAAGGACTCCTTGATGTTAACATTACCTAGTTCCTTCACCCACCTGCACCCTCTATAATGGAGAAGGACCCACTTAAAGCAGGCCTTCAGAGTATAAGTGAAGTCACCTAAAGCAAGATCAGCTCCTTAGATGTTCCCATGCAGACATAAATAACACTAAATTCAGTATATAAGTTAGATTGGACAAAGGAAGGATGTGAGAAGTGCACCCAATCTGTTTATGGAGGACAAACCATTCCCCACCTATAGTGAGCCGCATACTCCAGATATCTTAGGACAAGAGGGCACTAAGGAAGCAGGCACTGGACGGGAAGATGCCAGCTATTCTCCAAAAACAAATGAGCAGGTACTTTGCACTCCATCCAGACATGCCGGTCCAGAATGATAGAGTGGCTGCCCCCCCCTGCAGGCCTATGTCGGGACATATAGAGCCTAAAGGAAGTGCTGTTAGATGAGCTACAAGGTGTTAGACAGGATCTGCAAGCTGTAACACAGGTGTTGCCGGAGGAATTACATTCCATGAATTCTGTTTGGAGGGAGATCCTTCAGCGGATGTTTCCATGTCAGCTGCAGCCTGAATTGAATGTTCCCTGGCAGCCACAGGACCTTTACACACTGCTCCCATTGCATTTCCACCATCACCATCATTACGGTTTCAACTTCTATTTGCTGTAGTTACATCAATTCAGTAGGAGGCTCCCCCTGCATGTCTAACATCTCCTGTGATACTTTCTCTTCCTATAGCTCCACCACCTCCAAAGCCAGCTCATCCACCAGTGCCTCCACCACCTCAGAGGAAGGCTCCCCACCTCGGATAACACAGGTGTCGCCACATGTCTCTGCTAATATGGGTATGGCCTCTTCTTGCACACCCTCCAAAGATATGTAGCACACCAGTGCTGCCAGGTTTCCATTCTCTGCTGCCCACCCAAACATCAGCTCTCAGGGGCCTCTCTTGTCTCTGTTGCCATCCTGCAGCTAACACCCCTATCTGAAGCACAATCAATAATTACCAAACACCTCTGCACAGAAGCTCTATACTATGGCAATCCAAGGTACCTGAGCCCCCACCTAAGAGTAGAAGACATTCCAGGAAAAAAACTGTATATCTAATGCACAAATATAATCTTTCAGCTATAAATAAATACATCTTCAGCTTTAAAAATATCTTTGTATCATAGTGTTCCTTTCATCTACAGCCTGCTGGTAGGCCTGGTGAGTAGTAGTATATTTCCTGCAATTCCCCCTCACTCAGGTCATATGGATCCTCTTTCTCTTCATCAATGGGCACTGTAAGATGTGCATCTTGTCCCTTTGAAGGAGGCAGGCCTTGGGTTTTGGTCAGGTCAAGAAGCATGTAGCAGACTAAAACAAAATTACAGATTTTTGGTAGGTTGTAGGGAAGATATCCCCCTGATTTGTCCAGGCAGCAGAAACATGTTTTGAGTGTTTTCTCAATGACTGCCTTGATCTGCTGGTGGGCCCTGTTGTAGCAGACATCTGCTGCAGTCTGTGGGAGTGGCAGCAGGATTATGAGCCAGGTTTTGATGGAATATCCTCTATCATCTATAGGGAAGAAGAAAAAGAAGAGAGTGAGATATTCCAAGCTGGTAGACAGTGAGGCTGACCCTGTTAGAGGCTGGAATGACCCTCATGGATCAAAATGGTAAGACCATCTCGAGAGACAAGGAGAGAAAAGGACAGAGGTTAGTTGTTCTGACACTGTAGTGAGAGCAGCATACATATTTAGAAGCCAATCCCCAATGATGAGATTATCCTGGAAGCATTCATGAATTCCTGACAGTCAGGCCGATACAGTAAAAGTCGCGGGAGAGCAGGCGAGCGCCCACTCTCCTGGCGCACGCACAGGAGCGGCGGCTGTCAGCGAGTTTGACAACCAACGCTCAATTTTGCCGGCATTGGTTCTCAAACCCACTGACAGCCACGGGTTCGGAAAACGGACTCCGGCAAAATTGAGCGTCCGGTTTTCAACCCGCGAGCCTGGACTGATTTAAAAAAAAATTTTTTTAATTTTTTTTTTACTTTTGGGACCTCCGACAATATCGCTTTTCTGCTTTTCTGTACACTTTCCCGGTGCCGGCAGAAATTAATGCCTACCTTTGGGTAGGCGCTAATTTCTGAAAGTAAAATGTGTGGCTTGGCTGCACATTTTACTTACTGAATTGCGCGGGAATAACTAATAGGGCCATCAACATGCATTTGCATATTGCGGGCACTATTGGTTTTCGGGGGGGGGGGGGGGGGTTGGCCACACGTTTTCGACGCGCTATTACCCCTTACTGAATAAGGGGTAAAGCTAGTCCGTCGAAAACGCGCATCCAAACGCGGGTTAACAGTGTGCTCCGCCAGAAATGATCTGCCGGAGCGCACTGTACTGTATCGACCTAAATGAGAGGATGTAGGTATCATGACAGGACCCTGGAAATCTGGCCACTACATCCATGATGATTCCCTTGGTGTTGAAGATCACTTGCATGTTGAGGGAGTGGAAGCTCTTGCAGTTGCAGATGGATTTATTGTCTGCAAGTTACCCTATAGGGATGTGAGTGCAATTGATAGCCCCCAAAACCAAAGAGAACATGCAATTTGGTAGAAATAGCCATAAATTACTGTTGTTGCTGTGTGCTCCGAGAGAAAGATATATACTGATGTGTTTTCCTGAGAATACAGCAGGAAACTGATATGCAAATATGGAGGTGATTCACTGACTCCTAGAGCTGCCTGGCTTTTCTGATTATAAGGCTGCAGTCCTGCTCTAACAAATGGCAGCGGTATTGTATGGTTTCTTGTTGAACCTCAACTTGTGTAAGACTTGCTCCTCAGACAGATTCTAAACTATGATTTGAAGCTGTATGCTCTCTCTAAGGAATATCTCCTCCTCTGTTCTCTCTCCCTTCTCAATATTGTGCCCTGAGTATCCATAAGTTTAATACTCATGTTGAATGGCACTTCACCACTCCCCCCCCCCCCCCCCCACTGTAAGCCCCAGTAATACTCTCCCATCCCCCAGTCAGTTCTAGTCAGCCCTGGTGACAATCTCTCCCCCACCCCTTAATTCATCAAACACTCACACACTGTCATAAATGCAGTGCTATCCACTGAAAGGTTTCCTCAAAGAATGAAAGCAAACCTTGGATCAGACAGAAGAACCCACAAAAAAAGTCATTACATGCCAAACTTATGGATAAGGACAATAATTTTTCAGTTAGTCCCCACACTCTTTGCCTCTATTCCTAGCCAGCTATCCTACTTACTCACCAACTGAAGCCAGCACACCAAATACAAGTTGAAGAAGACAATGAAAGTTTGAATTTGATGCATTAAATAATAGGTGTGTACTACTCTCCTATCTTGTTCTGTATGCCTGGCATAGAAGAGCAGCCAGAACACTGGTGATTCACTACTGAGCCAAGACAGACCCTTGCAACATGGCAGTCATTGTGTCATCTGACTGCACCATGCTCAAGGACACCTGACTCTAGGAGCCAATGGAGAAGGAGAAAGATTTTGAAACAGCTGGAAATGCTGGGAGTGACTTAGTTGGAGAGACTGAGAGAAAAAGAGAGCAGAAAAACAGACTATTCTGTCTGAATTGGGAGAGATTTGCTAATCCATGCAGGAATCTGGACAGTGAGCTTCCTGCTTAAATTGAGCAGTTATACAGAGAACAAACAAACAGCAAATTACTGAGTCTCAAGTGTTGAGTTGGAAACTGTTTCAGTTGCACCTTCAGCAGACGAGCTGGACCAAGACGCAGAGCAAACAAGCAGTATGAAACAGCTACAGAAGAGTTATTGGAACTCTGAGAGCTGTGCTGAAAGCTGTTTCTGCTGTAACTTCAGTTGGAAGTGCTAAGTAAAGACTCCCATATCTGGTAGTTGGAAATCTGAGTACTTTGTAGTATGTGCATAAAAAAAATTTCATGACGGTTCATTTTTTCGTTCAGGGTTGGGCCATTTCGGTCTACCCCCGAATCAGAAATTTTTATTTTGTTTTAAAAAAAAGAAAAAAAAAACCCCACCCCAATCCTTCAAATGTAACTAAATGTAAAGCTCCCCCACCCTCCTGATCCCCCCAAGACTCACTCAGTATCCCTGGTGGTCCAGCAGAGGGCCCTCAAGCACAAAGTGATCTCCAGCTCCTGGGGGCCATCAGCTGCCAGTATTCAAAATGTTGCTGGTGGCCCTTTGCCCTTAACATGTGACAGGGGCTGGCCAATGGCACTGGTAGTCCCTGTCACATGGTAAGGGAAAAGAGCCATCTGCTCTATTTTGAATGCTCCTACCATGTGACGGGACTGGCCAAAGGCACAGGTAGCCCCTATCACATGGTAAGGGCAAAGGGCCACCAGTGCCATTTTGAATATTGGCAGCTGATGGCCCCAGGGAGCTGGAGATCGCTCTGAGCTCCTGGGCCCCTTCCGTGCTGGACCACCAGGGATATTCAGTGAGTCTTGGTTAAATTTGAAGGATTGGGGTGGGTTGTTTTTTTTTTTGTTGTTAGATGTGCAGTTCTTGGGGAAAAAAACAACTATAGGAAAACCCATGAAATTTCATTTGCATTTTCCTACCGTTTTTTTTTTTTATTCCCAAAATGCAATGAAATAGGAAATTTTGTCTTTATTTCCTATTTCATTGCAAACAAGCGCACATCTCTAGTACTTTGTCATCCAAGGATAGGGAATAGACGAGCATAGAGCCTTGTGTTATTTTTTTGAGCTGTTGTTTCCCTAATTAAACCTTTGGATTACAAGTAAATCCAAATGACAGATGAAATTTAATGTGGACACATGCAAGGTGGTACAACCCAAAAAAGAAATCTAGGCATCATAGTGGATAACACATTGAAATTGTCAGTTCAGTCTGCTGCCGCAGTCAAAAAAGCAAACAGAATGTTGGGAATTATTAGAAAGGGAATGGTGAATAAATTGGAATATGTCATAATGCATCTGTATCACTCCATGTTGAGACCGCACCTTGAATACTGTGTACAATTCTGGTCGCCGCATCTCAAAAAAGATATAATTGCGATGGAGAAGATACAGAGAAGGGCTACCAAAATGATAAGGGGAATGGAACAGCTCCCCTATGAGGAAAGACTAAAGAGGTTAGGACTTTTCAGCTTGGGGAAGAGACGGCTGAGGGGGGATATGGTAGAGATGTTTAAAATCATGAGAGGTCTAGAACGGATAGATGTGAATCAATTATTTACTCTTTCGGATAATAGAAAGAATAGGGGGCACTCCATGAAGTTAGCATATGGCACATTTAAAACTAATCGGAGAAAGTTCTTTTTTACTCAAGGCACAATTAAACTTTGGAATTTGTTGCCAGAGGATGTGGTTAGTGCAGTTAGTACAGGTGTGTTTAAAAAAGGATTGGATAAGTTCTTGGAGGAGAAGTCCATTACCTGCTATTAATTAAGTTGAATTAGAAAATAGCCACTGCTATTATTAGTAACGGTAACATGGAATAGACTTAATTTTTGGGTACTTGCCAGGTTCTTATGGCCTGGATTGGCCACTGTTGGAAACAGGATGCTAGGCTTGATGGACCCTTGGTCTGACCCAGTATGGCATGTTCTTATGTTCTTAGTGACAAATAACCCATGCTGTAGTTATATAATGTTAGGTTCCACATTAGGAATTACCAACCAGTAAAAAGTTCTAGCTATCATAGTGAATAATACATTGAAATTGTCTGCTCAGTGTGCTGTGGCAGTCAAAAAAGCAAACAGAATGTTAGGAATTATTAGGAAGGGAATGGTGAATAAAATGGAAAATGCCATAATGCCTCTGTATCACTCTATGATGAGACTGCACCTTCAGTACTGTGTACAATTCTGGTCACCATATCTCAAAAAAGATATAGTTGTACTGGAGAAGGTACAGAGAAGGGCAACCAAAATGATAAAGGGAATGGAACAGCTCCCTTATGAGGAAAGGCTAAAGAGATTAGGGCTTTTCAGCTTGGAGAAGAGACAGCTGAGGAGGGATATGATAGAGGTCTTTAAAATCATGAGAGGTCTAGAGAATGGGTAGATGTGAATCGGTTATTTACTATTTTGGATAATAGAATGACTAGGGGCACTCCATGAAGTTAGCAAGCAGCACATTTAAAACTAATCGGAGAAAATTCTTTTTCACTCAACGAACAATTAAGCTCTGGAATTTGTTGCCAGAGGCTGTGGTTAGTGCAGTTAGTGTAACTGGGTTTAACAAAGATTTGGATAAGTTCTTGGAGGAGAAGTCCATTAACTGCTATTAATTAAATTGACTTGGGAAATAGCCCAAATTGGGAAATTACTGGCATCAATAGCATGGGATCTACTTAGTGTTTGGGTACTTGCAAGGTACTTGTAGCCTGAATTGGCCACTGTTGGAAACAGGATGCTTGGCTTGATGGACCCTTGATCTGGCCCAGTATGGCAATTTCTTATGTTCTTCTATTCTGAGTTGTATAACCATTAACCCATTATTCCCTGGCCCCATCACCATATCCTTTTTGTGCATCTCAGTTCAAATAGCCATTTTGCCTGCCATGCCCAGAAAGTCAAGGGCAAGTCACATGGCTGCTAACTCCTGGAGTCCAAGAACATTACATAGTACAGTGCACTCCTATGAAAAGATGGGGAGAGACAATTATCTTTGCTTATGCATTAATATTACTAGGGGATATAGTGAGCTTGTTGATAATTTTAAAGCATACCAGGCCTTGGTATAGTAAGCATAAGGATATACAAAGTTCATGGTTAATTATTTCAAGTGAAGAACATTGATCTGAAACTGCTTCTGTTTTTTATGGTTGCTGTCTGACATTTAATCTGCAGTTTAACCTTTTTCTTCCTTATGTATCGCTTTTAATACACTTTGCTCTTGCAATAATAAAAACAGGATTACTTAATTCAGTGTGTTTTGCTGGTGCACAGGGACAATTCTGCTTGGCAATCTATTCACAAAGGGGGAACTCCATTATTACATAGGTCACTCCCTCGGGCGGGGCTAGAGATGTAAATGTGTTCATGCTTTCTTGATGATGTACGCGAGTGCTTTCACTGTAAAATAGCAAAGTACACGTGAACATCCAGACCACACGCTGAAATGCACAAGTACAGCCACTTAGTTCATGGTTACTTTCCTGTGTAAACAAGCAATTTTGTGCATACACAACATGGGCATGTGGACATCAAATGTACATGCACAGAAAGCATTTTACACGTGAAACCCCTTTGAAAATTTTCTCCTTAGTGTTCATATAAGCTGATCCAACAAATCTTCTACGATCAATTTGTTGAAATACTTTGTAATGTTTCCTTCAGGTGATGAATTTCAAAAACAATTTGACTGATTAACTGCTGCGGGTATATATAGCGTAGTAATTAGATTGCTAAAAATGAATTCATATGGTACATATTGTTTTATTTTTGGGGTTTTTTTTTTTTTTTGCAAGCTGCCTAGAACAAAGGATGCTGGGCCTAGAAATATTTTCAATTAAATAAATAAATATATAAAACACCCTTCTTTAGCTAAATTGCAGCCTCATGCAAAGATACCAGTTTTACCATATTAGTAATTGGCTCATTTTTTGTTAAGATGAAATGGTGAGTTTCTAAGACCCTTGGGGGTAGATTTTAAAACATGCACGCGTGCATCCATGGGCACACGGTTCCCGGAGAGCGCACATGGATGCACCAATTTTATAACATGCGTGCGTCCTTGGGAGGGTTGCCACTTGCAAAGGGTGGGGAATTTTTTAAAGTACGGTTGGCGACATGTTCAGGCCTTTGCCCATTTCCCTCCCAGTCCGCTCCAATTAAGGAGTGGACTTGGAGGGAACTTTCTTAACCCCCTAACTACCCTCTCCTCCCTTTTCCCCTCTCTACCCCGACCTCTAAACCCCAGCTAACTAATTTTTTTATTTTAAAACGTACTTGCTCCTTTGAGCAGAAGTAAATTGCGTACGCGCCGGCTGGCTGCTGGCGGGCGCTTCACCAGGACAGGGCCCAATGGCCACTGTTCCGGTTGGCCCTCACCCTTACCCTGCCCCTTTCAAGGAGCCCAGCACTTCGGTGTGCATCGGGAGATACGCACAAGGCCGGGCCGTTTTTAAAATGCGCTCAGCGCACGCCTGGCCCGGCCACACGCATTTCCCCCGGTTTTTGCGCACGCCAGGCTTTGAAAATTTGGGCTTGAGTCACATTGAAAAACTATTTAAGTAAAGGATTTGCCCCAAACTACCCACTTCTAAGTCTAACCCAATTATATTTTGATATCAGCACAAATGAGAATTTGATTTATTTGATTATACTTTTTTTTAAAATTTGGCAGTCTTGACAGGAGGGAATTGATGTGACTAATGATATCATAAATTCCAGTCTTACAATGGTTTATCCCTTGCTGTTGGGATGCAACAGGGGGTCAAACAAGCTATAATCTGTAAGAGAAGCCTTCTGTATCTCCTTTCCTCAGCAGTGAGATTAGCTATCACTTCTAAGTCGAAGTATATTCTACCTCCATGTCTAACCGATATGCCAAAATTCAGTGAATGGATACTTGACTCATCAAGTTAAAGATAATCTGTACTTATTTCAGTCAATGTCCTCTCCCTTACTGAATGATTCTGAAAACCACATGATTACTATTGGAAGCCAGTGACTTTAATGGCTCCTCCTCATTCTGGACGCAGCCCTTTGGCTCCCTTACCCACTGCAACTCCTTTCCTTATAAATGAATTAGTCTGCATCTGTATTAATTTCTAGCTGGTTTTCTTGTTGAGGTTCACTTCGTCTGTGCTACTTCTTTACTTTTTCAAGAGCAAAGTACTGCATATGTAGAAATAAGAGTCAACGAACATGTTTGTTTCTTTCTTTCTTTATTTGATTTATGTTCTGCCTTTCAGACACTTCAGGGCAGATTACATTCAGGCACTGAAGGCGATACCTTTTATTGGACTAACATAAACACTGACCTGATGAAGGGAAGATAAGACTCAAAAATTAGGTTTTGAGTCTTATCTTCCCTTCATCAGGTCAGTGTTTGACACTTACCTTTTTTACTTAGAATTTTGCATTAATAAATATTTCAATCAACTTGTTGAGCAGGAATGAAAACTGGAAATAATCATCCTATTGTTGGTTATATTTTTATTGAAAATATATTCCTTTTTGTTTTCTTCCTGCTTAGTAGAGATGCTAGGCACAGCAGTCACACAAAGTGGAAACTTCTGGGTTATGTGATGAAAAGCAGCTAGAAAATGAAAATACCAAAAGCAAATGGAAAAAGAAAGTTGTGTTTTGGGTTGGTTTTGTTTGGTGAAAGCTTTTAAAAAAAAAAAAGGTGTTCCCAATAAATGTACATCTGTTTCTTTAAGAAAACCCATGTGCACTCACAAGAAGAGCATGGCACGCTCTTCTACCCTGAGATTTGGCAGTTTCTAAGGTAACATCATGGTTTTCTGTGAATAAACAGGCTCATAAAATCTATGTAAATTGTCATCACACATGTCATTCCTGCCCCAGGGCTGCAATAGCTGACAAATCCTCCTTTTAATGTTTTCCTGTAGTTTTTCTTGAATGCATTTTCCATATTAAAGATGTAAATTTATAGTCTATCCTTTTTTCAGCTTAGTTCAATATGAAGTAGCATGCCACTGTTGTGTATAAGTGAGAGGAGACCAGTTCTGCATTGAGAAAAAGAGGTTTACTGAATAGCTAAGATAGAAATGCATGGGTCAGCCAGGTGTTTCAGTACTGCTCTGCACTGCCATGTTGAAGGTTTCTGGCATGATCCCTAAACTGGGTCTTCCACTTCCCGGGTAGGCTAGGGCTGGGGATGCCACAGATGCAGCATTCAGAACCCCCTGCTGCCAGGATTGGACGTGGTGGGGTTATTTCTTAAGCAATAAGTGGTTATATTCAGATCTCATGATTGCAGCAGGATTCCAGAAGGAGCCCTGATACCTGGCCCCCAGCTGAGGACTGCAACTGCAAGGACCAGACTAAGTATATTGCGGGGGGTATACAGTAAATTAGGGGAAAAAATTCCCCAAATTCCAGTCCTGGTTCTGAATGTGCAGGAAGTGCGTAGGAGCAGGAAGAATCTATTGGGTCAGAAACAAAAATACATACATGTAAATACATACTTTTGAATATATAGGATTGACTATATAAGCAAAACATAGGCAAGCAATAAGGTATTTAAATAAAGCATACAAATATCAGCTCTGGTTTTAACCCAGATGTCATATTCTTATAAAACTGATTAGTTTAAAAGAGTATCACAGAGCTTGAAGCCAGATTCTGAATGATTTCTACATGATCAAAAAGTATCTGTAAGAAAGGTGGACTCTTGAGCTGAGACGAGGTTGTTACCACCACCAAGGAGAGGCCCTCGGTGGTCCTCATCGTTGGGAGGCGGTTCCAAGAGAGAAAGGCCAACAGGACCTTCACCTATACCAGCCCATGTTCCCCGCGGGTTTAGCCCTTGGGTGCTTAGGTGTGGGTCTCTCAGACGGCAGGCGGAAGACAAGTTGGACGTGCCAAGGGTCGAGGCAGGCAGCAGGCTATAGGCGATAGAGGCCAGGCCGAGGTCTGGGCAGGCAGCTGATGAGCAGGAGCGATGGACCAGGCTGAAGATCAGGGCAGACAGTGGACAAGCAAGAATCGGTAAAACGAGCAAGATCAGAGGTAGTAGATCAATCCGAGGGAACAGGAATGATGAGAAGCTGGAGCAGGACTAGGGCAGGAGCAGGAGTAGGATCCAGAGCAGGAGTCAGAAGAATCACAGGAACACGGGATCAGGATGCAGACAAGATGCACTCACCAGGAGCTGGACCTGTCGCCGAGGCAAAGAGGAAGCGGCAAGGCAGGGTATTTATTAGGGATGTGAATCGTTTTTTGACGATTTAAAATATCGTCCGATATATTTTAAATCGTCAAAAATCGTTAGGGCCACGATACAATACCAATTCCCCCGATTTATCGTCAAAAAATTGTAAATCGGGGGAAGGGGGAGGGCAGGAAAACCGGCACACTAAAACCCCCTAAAACCCACCCCTGACCCTTTAAATTAAATCCCCCACCCTCCCGAACCCCCCCGCCCCAAATGCCTTAAATTACCTGGGGGTCCAGCGGCGGTCCGGAACGGCAGCGGTCCGGAACGGCCTCCTGCAATTGAATAGTGTTGTCTTCAGCCGGCGCCATTTTTCAAAATGGCGGCGCAAAATGGCGGCGGCCATAGACCAACACGATTCGACTGCAGGAGGTCGTTCCGGACCCCCGCTGGACTTTTGGCAAGTCTTGTGAGGGTCAGGAGGCCCCCCCAAGCTGGCCAAAAGTCCCTGGGGGTCCAGCGGGGGTCCGGAAAACGATCTCCTGCCGCGAATCATTTTCCATACGGAAAATGGCGCCAGCCATACGCGTATGGCCAGCGCCATACGCGATTCGACTGCAGGAGGTCGTTCAGCGGCGGTCCGGAACCCCCGCTGAACGACCTCCTGCAGTCAATTTCCTGCCGGCGCCATTTTCCGTACGGAAAATGATTCGCGGCAGGAGATCGTTTTCCGGACCCCCGCTGGACCCCCAGGGACTTTTGGCCAGCTTGGGGGGGGCCTCCTGACCCCCACAAGACTTGCCAAAAGTCCAGCGGGGGTCCGGAACGACCTCCTGCAGTCGAATCGTGTTGGTCTATGGCCGCCGCCATTTTGCGCCGCCATTTTGAAAAATGGCGCCGGCTGAAGACAACACTATTCAATTGCAGGAGGCCGTTCCGGACCACCGCTGGACCCCCAGGTAATTTAAGGCATTTGGGGGGGGGGGGGTTCGGGAGGGTGGGGGATTTAATTTAAAGGGTCGGGGGTGGGTTTTAGGAGGTTTTAGGGTGCCGGCTCACGATTTTCACGATTTTCATGATACTTTAAACACCCAAACGGCAACAATATGATTCCCTCCCCCTCCCAGCTGAAATCGATCGTTAAGACAATCGAGGACACGATTCACATCTCTAGTATTTATAGCTGCCTTGCCTGATGTCATCACCCCGGGCCGTGGGGAACTTTCCCGAAGTTGTCCTTTTAAATTGAGGCCATGCGCGGTCACGCTTAGGGAGTCCAGGGATGTAGAAGTATCGGCGGCGTTGGGGCACCACAAGCAGGCCACAATGGCGGGGAACCGCACCGAGACGCGGCAGCGGCAGAGGGATGCTGGAGCGGGTTTCCTGCCCATACAGGTGAGGAGTCCCGGCCCGAGGGTCGAGCCTTTAAGAGAAACCATTTCACTAGTAATCTTTCCTTGCATTATCGTATATTATTGGTATGGGCAGTTAACTAAAGGAATGGCAGTGGGGGAAGGATTAGGGTGAGAGGGATGGGAATGGATGGGTTTGGTTTTCTTAAATTTTTGTTACTGTTTATTATCAAAGGTACATTTGTAACACTGATATGATATACTATATGTACTTCTGGAAAATTGTGAAAATTAATAAAACAGATTTAAGCAAAAAGAGTATCAGAGGTTGAGTCCATCAAATATTCTTCAAGCCAGTCATAATGCCTTCTTTAGGTTGAGAGTTGTACAGAAGTCTTTTCTGAATTTGAATTCTTTTAAAACAGTGCTTCATGCATTTGTTATATCACAACTGGACTTACACGTGGGCCTCCCTAGCCTAGGCTGCAGGTAGTTCAGAATGTTGCAGCTGGAGTGGCGTCAGGCTGTGCCAGATGGGCTTTCGTTGCTCCCTTCTAAGCTCACTTCATTGGCTGCCTGTTGAAACTCATATTCAGTTTAAGATTCCTACACTCACTTTTCATTATGGGGTAATTGTCCTTTGTACCTTAAAAGTAATTTGGTATAGTATAGTCCAAATCATCAGTTACTGGCATGCCAAGGAGCTTTACTTTCTGTTCTCAATTTTAAAGAAGTAGGCAGAGCCCAATTGAGAGCAAGGGCTTTTTTTGGTAGTAGCACCATCCTTATGGAATACTCTCCCTTTGGAGCGTAGATCAGAGCATAATTATCTTTATTTCCATAGGAGATTAAAAGCCTGGCTTTTCCCTTAGTTTTCACTCTATAGATTGGCAGAATGCAAGATTACTTGCATGGGGCTGGAGAAGGTGATGCATCTGACATGTGATCCTTAGTAGGATACATTGGCAGTATATGTTATGTTTAAAAAAAAACCAACAAAAAACAGTTGAGTAAACTTTAAGGAGCTTATTAAATAAAAGGAACAACATAATTCCTGGTGGTTGATGGTTAAAGGATCTTGGGAAGTGTGAAGGGTGATGTGTGAATTAGATTGATGAATGAGCTAGGTAGAAATTTCCTTAGTACGTATCAATTTATGAGGATCTTATCACTTAGAGCAGTGATGGCGAACTCCAGTCCTCGAGGGCCGCAAACAGACCAGGTTTTCAGGATATCCACAATGAGCACGCATGAGAAAGATTTGCATCTGGAAATAACTACACCTTTTTTTCTGGTGTTATGCCCAAAATGGGAATTGTGATAAATATGGCAAATCCCATTTGTGTGTGTGTGAGAGAGAGAGAGAAGCACATATATTAGTTACATTTTTATACCACTGTGAGAGGGGCCATTCTGAACTTGGGGTGAGGTTTTGGTGGTGGCCTATGTTTTAGGGAGCACTTGTACATGCACAGACAGAGGTAGACATCAGTGAAGATTTTATGTGATTTGGGGTGATGAAAGGTACACAGAGATGAGATATGTACTTATACTCTCGACCTAGCTTGAACTTCTATTAAATCTCAACTTTGTGTACCTTTCATCACCTCAAATCACATTAAATCTTCACTGATATCTACTGTGCTGTTCATGCTTCTGACTGTGTATGTAAAACTGTCCCCCGAAACCTAACTCACCACCAAAACCTCACCCTGAGATACTAGTTGCCCCTCTTACAGTGGTATAAATAGTTTACTTATATGAGAGCCTTATAAAGAGTCTTTCTCTCTCTCTTTCTCTCTCTTTTTCTCTCTCTCTCTTTCAGCTGTGATAAAATTAACATGCGTTGCATAGCTAAAATAGCTATGTGGTATCAGGAAAAGTACCCTAATCATGCCCCTCTTTTGTCACAGGCGCTATTTTTTGCAATTTTATAGCAAAATGATAAATCTAGGGATTAGTAGGTTGTGAGGTAACTTCCCTTGGTAGGTGTTACTGTGAGATTGAGTTTCAAAGGATTTAGAAGCATAAATTTGGGAGTTAGCTTCTAAATTAGTTCTTTTGGAAATGTACTAGAACTGAGAGCTTAAATTTAAGCTCCTAAGGGCCTCATTTACTAAGCATTTTCCTCATAGATGCAGAATGCGAGAAAAGCCTTAGTAAATCAAGCCCTAAGTTAGGTGCTTAAATCAGGTAGCTATTTTCAACCAAACTTAGGGGGTTATTTTCCAAGCCAAGTTATGGCTTTTTCGCACGCATTAAGGCATTTTCGCATATGGTGCAAAAAGCACCATAACTCATGGTGTGATGCTAATTTGGAAAAGGAGGAGGAGTAGTTTGGGGCGCGATTTCTGTCCAAGTGGGCAGTTTGCGAAGCCATATCGCACAGTTTTAATGCCAGAAATAACTACATCTTTTTCATTTGCTTTAAGCTGTGCGATCTTTTCACAAATAGCATTTTCAGTATTTTAAGCTGTTGGGGGCAGGAGGGAGAGAGATTCATCAAACTATCACATGCTACAGGAAGAGGGGCGTGTTTTACGGTAATAGCCTATTTATTGCACTTTAGGTATTACCGCAGTGTGATAACATTTTTGCACTTTGCAGTAAGTGCCACAATTCCTACCTACAACCACTGGGGGGGGGGGGGGTGCGGGGGGAGAGGGAGAGGGAGAGAGAGAGAGAGAGAGAGACTAGCTATAAGGCCCTTCTAGTAGCTAGGTATTTATACCTCTATATGAGGCCCACCTAGTTACTTGAGGTGAGGTTTAGGTAGTAGTGTAGAGGTGGATCTGCCCAGCTTCCAGCTCATTAGGCCATGAGATTTGTACAATGTTCTCTCAACCTAGCTTGATGGACTCTCAACCTGGATAATATCTTCTAGGTTGAGAGAACATTGTACAAATCTCATCTTTGTGTGAGTTTCCTCACTCCAAAGGACATCAAATATTCATAAGCGTGTACTGTTCTGTTCGGACGTCTCACTCTGAATGTCAAAGTGGCCCCTAACCCCTACATTACTACCTAAACCTCACCTCGCGTAATTAGGTGGGCCTTATATAAAGGATTAAATACCTAACTACTTTAAGGGCCTTATACCTTGTCTCTCTCTCTCTCTCTCTCTCATACATATGACTATATTATGTCTAGGCTATTTAAGGTTATGCAATGGATTATATGAAAGTACAAGGTGACATGTTCACTACTAAAGTTAAATCTTTTAGTAGCTATGAAACTAAACTTACAACAAATCATATAGTCTGGATAAGATTTGTTGACAGTACAATACAATACACCATAAATACAGAATTACAAAATGGCCTACGGCTATTTTAAGACATTAACATGTTGGCAAACAACCAGGTTTCTGCAGACATTGCAATGAATTTAAATGAGGCATCTTTTATTCATGAAAGCTTCAAATGATCAGAACTGGGTGCCAATGTAATTCATGTTTTGAAGGGTTTTTTTTTTTGTTTTGGTGAGTGCTTACACACTGGTACCCTTTGTATGGGCATCTCTTGGAAAAGTAAGTATTCAGAATGTAGTAACCCTTAATAAGTGATTTTGAACATGAAATTGACTAACAAGGTGTTTAGCAGTTATCAATTACTGACTTCATCTATAAAGCTATTAATATGTTGGGCTTATTTCCTCTTAACTATCAACTTAGCTTGATTCTTAGTTCAGATTGAGGTTTTTTAGAATTGCTATGAAGGCAGATAGAAAGCTGTTATCCACTGTTCTTTTCCAGAGATTTGAGTAGATTGGAGGGTATATTGTTTCTTTAAGTCTTTCAATATATTTCTTCATGCTTGTAATAATAGCAATCATAATTCTTTTTCTGTTCAAGTTTTTATATCATATTATTTTGTAAGAAAAACTATATATATTATGAGCTGCATTAAAATCAGCTGTTAATAGCAGACAATTTAATATTTGTTATTATCAGGAACCTAAAGAAATGATTACCTTCCCAGCAAATATGCCATTTATTGCTAAAATTAATAAATGTTGCAAAATGGTACTAGAAATCAGAATATTTTGACCTAACAGCCCTCATTTTCTGTGTGCTAAAGAATAAACTTTATTCTGTGATATTTAGAGGGATACAAAAATTAATTCACAGGAATCTATCTCAGTGGTCCAGAGTTGACAACACTCTATGCTTCCCAAGTCATCCCAAATATAATATTTCAAGCATAAGTAAAAAATGTCATGGGATGAATGTTTCCAGATATTTAGTCATGCATTCCTGTGGATTTCCTAAGAACTATCATGGGAATTTGCTATGTCTCCAAGAAAAATCCCTTCTGCTCCTCCTCAAGCAGATATTAAGCGGGTAATTTTGTAACAGCCCGTCATAAGGCTAATGTCTGAATTTTCAAAGCGGAATAATGCATACGAGTCCACTTTGAAAATGTGAAGGCTGTCCCTGTACAGGCATACACACATATACAGAAAATTATACCTGCTTTGGAGCAGGTGTAACTTTTCTCTATGTAGCATTACCTGCATACTTTCTAAAGTGGAAAGCATGCACATGTGGGTAGATTTTCAAAAAGTTGTGAGCGTTAAAAATGGAGGTTTCTTTTCAAAGGGGCCCGGCCACACATGTAACCCCATTACACACAGAACTGCGGGACCTCTTTGAAGGGGCAGGACTGGGGGCATATTCTGGGAGGGGAGGGGTGGGCCAGGACAGCGCCATGCATCGCTGTCCCAGAGCCTTGCACGCCGGCAGCCAGCCAGCACGTGCAACTTACTTCAGGTCGGGCCCTGAAGTAAGTTGAAAAACAAGGGAAAAAAAAGGTAGGATTTAGGGGTTGGGGAGGAGAGGGGAAGAGGAAGGGAGGTTAGGGTAGGGAAGTTCCCTCCCAGTCCGCTCCTTAATTGGAGCAGACTGGGAGGGAACTAGGGAAGGCTGGGATGCGTCGCCGCACAAAGTTTTCATTAATGTTCCTGTCATGCCTGTCTGATCTTGAATTGCAAGCCCATGGATTTGCTAGAAGAAAGCCTTCACATGGAGCCGTATATTCAGAGAACCTTCCAGCAGGATCTTTAGTCCTTCCTGTTTATTTTGGATCTGCCCAGCTGCCATCTCATTGGACCAGTGAAATTCAGCTCTGATTGGCTGTATTATGTAAATTATTTTATATCTCAGACACCCTGATAATACAACGGGCTTCCCGGACCTCGCTTCTGCTCCTGCTCCCCTGCTATGACTTTCACCTACTTCTTCTAACGGTACTTGGTACTGACCTTGACTTGAACTTGACTCTGTTATTGCTCATTGGACTAATCTCATAAGAATTTTCCATGCTGGGTCAGACCAAGGGTCCATCAAGCCCAGCATCCTGTTTCCAACAGAGGCCAAACCAGGCCACAAGAACCTGGCAATTACCCAAACACTAAGAAGATCCCATGCTACTGATGCAATTAATCTCCCACTTCTGCTGGTTTCAAGGGAAAACCTTGCTCGGTGTGATTAAGGTACTACTGCTTTCTTATTTATTTTTCCAGCCACATGCGTCTTAACCATAACCTAAGAGACAAAGGATGAATGACAATATTGTCCAACAGTTGCTGTGTTAGGGGGTCATTTTCTAAAACTTAGTGCATGCGTGCACTAGCTACATCGGGGCGAAGTCGGCCCCGGAAGAGGAGGAGTCTGGGCATCACCGGGACCGACTCTGTGAAGACAGCGCAGACAGCGAAATGGTAAGGTGCCATATCGCTGCCTAGTTCGCGCCGAATAACTACAACTTTATGGGGTAGTTATTCGGCGCAATGCCGGCAGCGATCCCATGGTGGAGGTCATCGCTGCTGGCTAGCTTAGGACTGCCCCCTTGCTTCATCCCCCCGCCTCCCGTTTGCGCCGGATTCACTAAGCCTTGCGGCATTAGTGAATCCAGGCCTTAGTTTGCTAGTATATTAGACTATATGAATCAGAAATTATATATATGTGTTTGCCTCTCATGGGATTTTATGTCCCTCACAGTGAAAATACAAAACAAGAACTGAGTGAATACCAAACACAGTAGAGATAATACTGCAACAAGGACTGCAATAATCCAGACCCAGGAAAGAGCATTCAAATCAACCTGAGACAGCTTCACTTCAGAAACAACGGAGGGTCCCTAAGGTGGAGTTTTGGGAAGTAGGTGTTCTGAACTCCATAGCCTTCTGTTTCCGGGTGGGGTGAATGAGAGGAAACTCTTAAAAGGCAGAGTTGTTTTCAGCAGTCTTGAGGATGCAGGGACTTTTAGCTGCATTGAAGGAGGGGAATTTTTCAAACAGCCAATAAACTTGAGTGAAATGCTTTTTATCCACATACATTTCTTTGAAAATAGGCCACTGAAAGTTTGTGCCTAGATCAAAAGCCAAAACTGTGGTGAGTTTCTTATCCATTGCTTTAACCTCCCTTGAAAGACTAGTGCTCCATACTCATGGCACTGTCTGTATTTGCTATTTAGGCACTGATGGAGCTTTACTGCAGGTAAGTACTTGTGACATGCAAAGCAATTTCTATTGACATTATCTACTATAAAACACTGTGACTTCCAAGTCATCTCCTCCCCTCTGTTGCCCCTTCCCCTCTCTCCCAAGCTTTTATCAGGATGAACAAAGCCCAGCGGTTCTCAGGTGCAGTCACATGTCAGGTGTAGCAAAAGCAATTTAAGAATAAGCATCTGTGACACCATTTTACCAACTTTCTCACTGATATACTACATGATAAAACTAGTGATAGCTATTAAAAAAAAAAAAAAGCTGTGAAAGAATAGTAGTTCTTTGCCAGAAAAAAATATCTTTAGTTTTTCCTATTTTTAATGCCTCATAATATATACTAATTAAAAAAAAAGCTAAATAGTTGTTTTTGCACTATTTTGCACTTCAGTTTGGATAAAGTAGTAATTTTGGTCTACTTTCATTCTATGCACTTCTATTTATTTATTTAAAATTTTTTTATATACCATCATTAAGTTATTTACCATCACAATTGGCAATGTGCCTTGATATTTGGCTGTATCGGGACTCTCGGTTGCGTATGTTACAATAAGTAAGCCATCCTCCTAGATATGTACTGCAGTGGCAAAATCAGGACTATAAGGAGAAAAAGACATGTTCTATTCAGCACCAGAGATGAACCTGACATTAATTATCATTTCTAAAATCAGCCTCATCAGGCACCCACAAGATTTCAGTATTCTTCTAAGCTCTGCTGCAGTTGCCTGCAGTAATTCTTAGTACTCCTTGATCATTCTGTGGCATTGTAACCACACAGAAACGTTTATTATTTTAGGGCTAAAATGCTGTTTGTAAGCAAATTGAAACATGGTCAGAACCTTAACTTTTACTATTTAGATGTCAGGTAAAATCCTGGCTTTTTAATGTTACCTTTGGAAGGAATGTATAATACTTGTTTGCAACACTTTAACTTTCATTTACAAGGTATTCAGTCCTTACATGTTGATTGTTTTCTGGATCTATTTTTAGAAGCCTTTTTTTTTTTTTTTTTTTTTTTAAGAAATGGAATTAATCAGGATCACAGTTTTAACAATGTTTAATGACAGTGAGGGTTTATTGTAACTTGTTTTAATTTGGAGATTTTATCTCGTAATGTTTTGCTAATAAAATTAATTTATTGAAGGGATGGATTTCATTTATTTTTACTTTGTTTTAAATAGGTTAAATGCCTGTCATGGTTTTTAGTGATGTTATGGAACTCTGTTTTTGTTTGATATTTGTCAACCACTTTGGGCTGTTTGTGTAAAAGCAGTATATAAAATAAAATAATAAAAGTACTGTGTCTTCTGTCAAACATATCACGGCCAATGGGAGAAAAACTTTGCATCATCAGGGCGCAGGGTGTTGCACAGAGGATGGAAAACCACAGAACTGTAGATTTGAAGAAATTCCCAGATTTCTTGAAATGCTATTTAAATACAGGCTAGGATCTAGTTACACATCCTGTTCCCATTATATTCCCCAGGTTCAGAGATCACAGCAGGACATCCTGTTCAACACACTCTCTCTAGCAGCATTAAAAAGATCTTAAATAACTCACACTAAATTCCTTTACCCAAGTTCCTATATATTTGAAACTCAGGCAGGAGTATATCATCTTCTATCTCTACTGAATTTAGAAATTGATATAGTTCACTTATATTCATATGGTTAAATTTGCCACAGGGCAGAGAGACTGCTTTATGTTCTAAATTTCAATATTTGAATAGCATTGGTTTTACAGCAAATAGACCTCAATATTGGTTTTGTTTTAACTTAATAGAACATTGAATATCTAGTAAAAAATGATGCAGATTAATAGGATTTTAAAATCAGGAATGAAATACCAATTTACCTCAATAAATTTTGTTCCAGAATGTTCATGAATCCCATCTGGGTTGTTTTGAAATATTCCATGCATTGAAGTGAGGAAAGTGATTAATCACTGACAATTTTCTGCCATAAAAGAGGATAGAAGTAAACAGAAACTGGTGGAAACACATTATTGTAGTGTTTTGTTGTTGCTGGTGGCTGCTCTGTATTCATATGTACATTTTTGGCTGCTGGTGTCAAGATGTTGAATAAACCACATCAGGGACACATACCACATCATATTTCAGTAATGTTGACTCACAGAATATGTGGTTTAATATAATCACAATAATGTATCAAACATCAGAAAAAAAAAACATAAGCACATTTGTGAAGATTTTGTATTGCCTAGTTTCCTTCTTTGGTATAGGAATTAATACATGGTTAGGTTCATATTTGATATAAGTATATCATTAAATATTAGAGATGTTTTTTCTCTACAATAAACTGGGCATGAATGGAGGTAGCTGGTAATCAGCAGCTTTTAAAATACTCTATTTGTAACCAATGGCAGGTCAGCTTTAAAAATGTTTAATGATATTACAATGTGGTCTGACATCCCTGAAAATTTCAGCTTAACTGAATTGGCCTCTTTCCCTATAGAAAAGAAAAAGGAAAAGGGATTTTCAGTGTGCTTCACTACCCGTGGCAGAAATATGAATGAAATATGAATGAAATTAGATGAATGCTTCAAAGGGTAGTAGATGGATACAGGCAAGGCTTTTAGGGGAGGGAACACAGATATGAATGAACTGATAAAGTCAGTTTATCTATAGGAAAGCAGGCTAAAAAGTAAATAAACCGCTGAACTGTTTCCTTGCATATGGAGTCTATGTGACGTGTGCAAACTTATTATTAATCTCAATATTAACTGTGAAACTCATAAGAACCTGTTGGTAACCGTATCTCCTAAGGGTAAAAATATATACTAAAATATTAGTTTTCCTCACTTTAGTAGCCTCCATTCTGCAAAATTCCTAGACTCTGCAAATGACTATTTGAAGATATTTCATCCATAGCTTTTTTTCTCATATTGCTAAAAAGATATTCAGGCCAGGACAGCTTGGGGGATATTAGTCTCTGTCACACAGAGATTTACTCTCTGGTATGATTTTTTTTGCACACCACTGAATTTCACAAAGTAGAGGTCCAAAATGTCTACACAGTTGTCCAGCTTGAACATTTTATTCAGTTTAACTAAGGTAATTAATATGATATATTACAAACCTAGGAGTGTGTAGAAATAAGGATCAACTAACAAGTTGTAGGTGACACCTTTTTATTGTACAACTCAGTTCATCTGTGACTAACTTTTGAGATGCATTGAGTTAGTCCAATAAAAAGAAATTGCCTGCAATTTGTTGATCAATATTTTTACATATTCAAGCCTACTCGCTCCTGCCCCGAGTCTGGAACTTTACAAATGGTGCCTCCCGCCTGGATGATGGTGTCGAAGTGACATAACCAAAATGGCACCAGCCACACCAGAGGAAGATACCAAAGTGATGTCATTTCAGGGCTGTCATCCAGGCAGATGGCACCATTTGTAAAGTTTTGGGACCCAGGTGGGAGCAAGTAGGCTTCGTTCTTGCCCTTTAGGACTTTCCAGGACCTGGAAAGGGAAGTGGGGACCAGAGTGGGAATTCCCCAGCTGAACAGAATTAAATGGTGGGAGGTAATGCGTGAGGCAGCCCTCACCCAGGGACGCAGCTATTTTATAACTTGGGCATATGTTATAAAACAACCTTGCTGCGTGCACATGCACCAAATTTAAAAAGGAGTGTGCAAGTGCGTGGAAAGGCCACTTCCACCGTGGAAAGTGGGGGATTTTAAAAGGGGTGTGCATATACGCCATTTCCACTTTTACCAGTTCATATCTAGTTCGCCCAGATAAGAGAGAGGTCCTCCAACCCCACCATAATTTGATAGCCTTCGCTTGCCCCCAGTTATCTCCAGTCCTTAAAACCCCACCGATCTGCCTATTTATCTTTATTTTATAACTTTCACGGCATCCATAGCAGAAGAAAAGATATGTGGAAGGGGGCCTCTGCATGCGCCAGATAACGTATTCACACACAAATCTCAGTTTCATGCCCCAAAACACCCATGCCCTGCCCATTTTTTAAAAATTTCTGATATGTATGTGCTGCGGCATTTATGTGCATATCCAGCTGGCTTTTAAAATCTGCTAGGCGCACGCGAGCCCAACATATTCACACATCCCCTAATTAATGTGCGTCAGAGTTTTCGACATAGAAACATGCAAATGATGGCAGAAAAGGACCAATGGTCCATCCAATCTGCCCAGCAAGCTTCCCTTGGTAGTATCTGTTGTGCCGTGCAGGTTACCCCCATGTATCACTCGGTGCTGCTTAACGTGTTTCTTATGGACTTGGCCGTAGAAGCAGTCCTGTGTTTTTCCCCCAATGTCTGCACATCATACCCCAGACTGTAAAAAAAAGTTATAGCATGTGTTGGTTGTCTCTGAATCCAAAATCCTTTTTCTCTCTACACCCTACCTCCTCTGTCAAAGCAGAGAGCAATGTTGCAGTTGCATCAAAAGCATCAAGGCTTATTAGTTAAGGGTAGTAATCCCATGCCTTCTGTTAAGGGTAGTAATTGCTGCCCTGTGCAGTAGGGGTGTGCATTCGTTCCCTATGAATTGGTAATCTGCAACGTATAGGGCCATATTCGTTGTATTTGTGGGGAAGCGAAACATATCGTGATTCCTCACAAATACAATGAATCTTCGCTGAATTATTCGGCCGCCTAAAGGAGTGAATTTAAACAAATCCCCCACCCTCCTGACCCCCCCAAGGCTTACCAGAACTCCCTGGTGGTCTAGCGGGGGATCCGGGAGCCATCTCTTGCACTCAACCCTCGGCTGCCGGTATTCAAAATTGCTCCGATAGCCTTTGACCTTTCCCCCATGTATGCTTTCTTTGTTTCCTTTAGGACTTGGCTGTAGAAGCAGCCCCGTGCTTTTTCTCTTATGTCTACGTATCAGTATCTCAGACCATGGAAGTTGGAGGCCCTCGGATGTCATCTGAATCCAATTCCTCTTTTCCTACTGCCATTTAAGATAAAAAAAAAAACAAAACAAAAAACGTAGCAGGCTGAGCACCTGATCCCTCCCCACCTCATATAAAAAAAATAAAATCATGGACCAAACCACCATTTCCACCCCCAAAATCCTAAAAGTGCCGAACTTCAGTGGGAGGAGGAGAGGCTCTTACTCCTGCTTGGCTGAATACTAACAGCTACCGCTTCTTAGCAATGTAAGGATGTTTATTTTTAGAGAGATGGCAGGGCCTGAATCACTTTAAGGGAGGGCAAGATCAGGCACTCTGCCCGCAACATTTTATTTTTTTTTCTTAGGATAGCAACTTTTCCAATCAGTGCCAGCCAGCTAACATTATCTGGGTAGAGTTGATTGTTCAGCCAGATATATTTTAGCCATGCCCTGGGAAAGCCCCCTGCGTTGCGTCTTTTTATTTGATTACATTTTCGCAAGGGAATGACTTACCCAAGAAAAATTTAGTCAGTGAACAAGGGCTAGCGGAGGGGAGGAGTTTTAAATGCTGCATTTTGACTGGCTAACTCCAAAGGTTAGTCAGACAAATGCTTTGAATATTGACTTCTAAGTGTTTTCAAGACATAATGGATATAACACTTAATCTTAGAAATTCATGACTTTACCTGCCTGCTAAGAAAAGAAGTCTTTTTTTATTATTATTATTTTGTGCAGAACTGTATGCTATTGCTAATGGCAGGGATGACTGCTTCTACCTACTCTGAAACAATACATATCTTCTATGTACTTTGATTTATACTGTAAATGAAATAACTAGTCAATTACTACCAATGTTCATACTTTTAAGTTTTTGAGATCTCCTGCCACTCTTCCATCCCCAGACAGTATGCCCAAGGAACTCTACAGTACAAACCCTCACTGGCCCGAGTGCTAGAAGAGTACGGCACAAGGCACAACTTTATGTGCTGCTTATTGTCTGGTAAGGGCCTCCCCAGCAATCTTCCTTCCCCTTCCAAAGAAATTTCCATCTCCTTCCAAAGGAATTTCTAGAGGCACGCCTTCACCCTCAGAAACCACCCTATGACATAAGATCAGAAAATGAAGCATTCTTCCATTGATCAGCCCTTAAGGACACTAGAGAGGATAGGAAAAGAACTGTGTGCCTTCTCATCTTTTATCCCTATTCTCTGGAATTCTTTACCCAAAGAAGCCAGACTCTCCTCTGACCTCCTGACCTTTCACCAGCAAGTCAAAGGCCGGCTGTTCTGCTAAGCCTGCACCTGTTAAATGTCACCTCTCTTTATGCCTGTGTGTCAGAAACAGGGGAGGGGGGGGCAAGAGGTTATTATTTATCTGGTTTCGTTTTTTTAACTGAATTTAGCTTCAATATGGGATTCACAAATCTAACTTATTTCTCCCCTCAGGCCTTGGATTTATTTATGATTTGAAATCTCTTAGGCCTAGGAGTTCTTGTTTAATAAAGTGTATGCTATCTCATCACAATATTAGTTTCACAGAATCTCTGTTCTGTTATTCATGATATTTGAATTTCCTATCTGCTATATTTATTTGCTGCTTCTCCTGACCTTGTATGCCTCAGTAGTAAAGTGTGTAATAAATTTTGTAATAAATAAATAAATCCAGGCCTGACCAGCCTGGATAATGCAGATGTACTATAGCTGCAGCTCAGGGCATCTGCATTTGGATTCTCCATCCATCCAGGCAACATTCAGTGGCACCAAACGTCTTCCATGGCATAGGATGATATGGTGCATTTGGAAATACATCATTTCAAACAGTCAGGAGGGTGAGCACATGGCCATAAGGAAGCCACCTTGACTTGTCATGAAGGGTACAAGCACGCCAGATGAATATGCTGGGGAACTTCTGAGGGTAGCAGGATACCTCCACCTTACTTCTTCAACAACACCTTAAGTCTCAGTATAGCCTCTTGCTTGAATCATGCCTCATGACTTCACATTTCATTACAGTGTGGTTCAGTCACTCTGATGGAATTGTGGGCTGAGAAAGCCAAACCCCAGATCACAAGCTTTGCATACACATGGGAAATCAGTACTATGTCATGATCAGATTTGGATATAAGTCAGAGGATATTATCCTGAAGGTGCCTTTCAGAGTAGAGGCTGCAGCATATTTTAGTAAAGGGAATTTGGGTAAGTTTGCAACTCCCCCAGGCCTGTGGCAGAGTAACCAAGTCAAATCTGAAGGGAAAGATAGACATAGATAGGCAGCTACAAAGGTAAAGAGTTTACATCAGGTGTGGACATTGTTTAAAAATACCATCTTGGAAGCCCAGAAAAGATGTACTCAATATATTTGATAAGTCAGAAGGAAGGCCAAACAACTGACAGCATGTTAAAAGGTGAGGTGAAAGAAGCTATTTTAGCCAAAAGAACTTCTTTTACAAATTGGAAAAAGGATCCAATTGAAGAAAACAGGAAAAAGCATAAGCATTGACAAGTTAAATGTAAAACATCGGTGAGGCAAGCAAAAAGAGAATTTGAAAAGAAGCTGCCCGTACAGCCAAAAGCTCATAATAAAACTTTTTAAAAAATATCCACAGCAGGAAGCCTGTGAGGGAGTTGGTTAAACCATTACATAATCCAGTGGCTTAGCCACGGTGGGCAGAGGCCCACCCTACTGGAAGATGCCTGTAGAGCGATGCTGTTGCAGAATCCCATCCCTGCGATGGTGAAGAGGAGAGCCAGAGCTGCAAGGCTACCACATGATCCCATCCCCGCAGCAGCAAAAGAAGAACTTTGGTTGTGTGGCTTGTGCCTTATGAAAAGGCCCTGTCTGCAGGTGAGGTGAGGTCTGTAGTTTCTAGCCTGTAGTTTCCAGTTTCCTCTCTGGTCCCAGCTTCCAGCCTGTAGTTTCCAGCTTCCTCTCTGGTCCCACACTTGTGAAGCGGGACCACCACCGCTCTTTTCCAATCACTCAGCACCATACCATTTCTAGGGATGTATTGAACAGGTCATGCAGCGGACCCGCCAGCACATCTCTGAGCTCCCTCAGTATCCTAGGATGAACCAAATCAGGCCCCATGGCTGTGTCCACTTTCAGTTTTCCTAGCTCTTCTCATACATTCTCTTCTGTAAACGGAGTTTTGTCTATTCTACCTCCATTCACAGACTTGTTAACTAGTGATGGTCCTTCTCCAGGGTCTTCTTTAGTGAACACCGAACTGAAGTATTTGTTTAATATTTCTGCCAATTCTTCATCTCTCTCCATACATTGATTGATTGTTCTTATGTTCTTATGTCACCTTTCAACTTCACTATACTTCTTAGGACCTTTCTCCTTTCTCTGATGTATCTGAAAAACATTTTGTCACCTCACTTTACCTCTTTGGCAATCCTTTCTTCCACTTGACTTTTGCTTTCTTGATTACTTTCTTCATCTCCGTCAGTTTCACCAGATATTCTTCCCTGTGTTTCTCTTTTTGGGATCCTTTATATTTCTTGAACGCTGCTTTTTTTGCTTTTATTATGTAAGAACATAAGAACATAAGAAATTGCCATGCTGGGTCAGACCAAGGGTCCATCAAGCCCAGCATCCTTTTTCCAACAGAGGCAAAACCAGGCCACAAGAACCTGGCAATTACCCAAACACCAAGAAGATCCCATGCAACTGATGCCAGTATTAGCAGTGGCTATTACTAAGTAAACTTGATTAATAGCAGTTAATGGACATCTCCTCCAAGAACATATCCAAACCATTTTTTGAACCGAGCTACACTAACTGCACTAACCACATCCTCTGGCAACAAATTCCAGAGCTTAATTGTGGATTGAGTGAAAAAGAATTTTCTCCGATTAGTCTTAAATGTGCTACTTGCTAACTTCATGGAATGCCCTCTAGTCCTTCTATTATCCAAAAGTGTAAATAACCAATTCACATCTACTCGTTCAAGACCTCTCATTATCTTAAAGACCTCTATCATATCCCCCCTCAGCTGTCTCGTCTCCAAGCTGAACAGCCCTAACCTCTTCAGCCTTTCCTGATAGGGGAGCTATTCCATCCCCTTTATCATTTTGGTTGCCCTTCTCTGTACCTTCTCCATCGCAACTATATCTTTTTTTAGATGTGGCGACCAGAATTGTACACAGTATTCAAGGTGCGGTCTCACCATGGAGCGATACAGAGACATTATGTCATTTTCCGTTTTTTTAACCATTCCCTTCCTAATAATTCCTAACATTCTGTTTGCTTTTTTGACTGCTGCAGCACACTGAGCCGATGATTTTAAAGTATTATTAAATACACTGTAAACCGATTTGATATCCTGGATGAATGTCGGTATATAAAAATGTTAAATAAATAAATAAATAAATAAATAAATAAATAATCCACTATGATCCCTAGATCGTTTTCCTGGTTAGTAGCTCCTAATATGGAACCTAACATCGTGTAACTACAGCAACGGTTATTTTTCCCTATGTGCAACACCTTGCACTTGTCCATATTAAATTTCATCTGTCATTTGAATGCCCAATCTTCTGGTCTTGCAAGGTCCTCCTGTAATGTTTCACAATCCGCTTATGATTTAACTACTCTGAATAATTTTGTATCGACCGCAAATTTGATAACCTCATTCGTCGTATTTCTTTCCAGATCATTTATATATATATTGAAAAGCAGCAGTCCAAGTACAGATCCCTGAGGTACTACACTGTTTACCCTTTTCTACTGAGAAAATTGACCATTTAATCCTACTCTCTGTTTCCTGTCTTTTAACCAGTTTGTAATCCATGAAAGGACATCGCCTCCTATCCTGTGACATTTTAGTTTTCTTAGAAGCCTCTCATAAGGGACTTTGTCAAACGCCTTCTGAAAATCCAAATACACTACATCTACCGGTTCACTTTTATCCACTTCCTTTGAGAACCAGATCGGTTTCTTAGTTCTCTCACTCTTGTTTACTTTTCTAACATATAGATTTGTTGCTTTTGTAATTGCTCCTTTCAATTTGGCCCACTGTTGTTCTACCTCTCCCATTTTCTTCCAGTCTTCTAATTCTACTTCCAAGTATGTCCCCATTTCAACAAAGTCTGTATGTTTGAAATGCAAGACTCGGATCTTCATGTGACTTCTTCGTATCCTGTTTGCGATGTCAAACCATATGGTTTGATAATCACTGGTGCTGAGGTGGGCACCCACCCGACATTAGATACTTTATACCCATTAGTGAGCACTAGGTTGAGTATAACTCCCTCCCTCATGGGTTCCATTACCATTTGTTTGAAGAGAGCCACTTGCAGGGCATCCACTATCTCTCTACTTCTGGTAGATTCCACGGAAGGGATTTTCCAGTCTATGTCCGACAGATTAAAGTCTCCAACAATCAGCACTTCTCCTTTCTTTCCCACCTTTTGGTTGTCTTTGACCAGATCTCTGTCTAGTTCTTCCATTTGAGTCAGAGGCTTGCAAACCACACCAGTAAAAATGAATGTACCATCATCTTTTTTTAGGCTGGCCCATAATACTTCTTCTCTCTGCCACATTCTTTGCAGTTCAGTAGCTTGGATAATGTTTTTGACATAAAGAGCTACTCCTCCCCCTTTTCTGTCCTTTATGTCCTTCCTTAACAAATTATAGCCCGGAACAGCCATATCCAAATCATGAGAATCCATGAACTATGTCTCCATAACAGCAACAATGACCAAGCCCACCTCCACCATTAGGGCCTGCAGGTCAGCGATTTTATTGCCCAAGCTATAAGTGTTAGGATTTGTGGGTTTGTGGGCCCTGGGCTGTGGTCAGAGATGGTAACGCCCATGGGGAGGAGCCCCGTGAGCCTCACCGTTGGGAGGAGAGTTCTCAGCTGCTGGGTGTGCAGGACAGCAGGTACTGGAGAGAGAGTAGAGAGAGAGAGGCACTGCCCGCAGAGCGGGGAGTGTGGCAAGAAAGTCACGCAGACACAGAGGTACCACAGGGTCTGTGGAGTGGGGTATACCCAAGAGATAGGATTCCTCTATAGAGATGATACGGCAATGGTCCGCAGAGCGGGGTACACTGATGAGGATCCTCAGTAGAGATGATAAGGCAATGGTCCACAGAGCAGGGTACGCCGATGAGGGTTCCTCAGTAGAGATGAGACGGTAGTGGTCCGCAGAGCTGGGTTCACTGATGGGGGTTCCTTAGTAGAGATGATACGGAAATGGTCCGCATGGTGGAGTACCTGATGAGGGTTCCTCAGTAGAGACGATACGGTAGTGGTCCACAGAGCGGAGTACACCGATGAGGGTTCCTCAGTAGAGATGATACGGTAATGGTCCACAGGGTGGAGTACCTGATGAGGGTTCCTGAGTAGAGATGATATGGTAGTGCTCTGCAGAGCGGGGTACACCAATGAGGGTTCCTCAGTAGAGAGAATGCGGTAGTGGAACGCAAATGAAGTACTCACAGTAGAAGTAGGGATGGTTCCAGAGGAAGCCCCGGGGAACGAAGCAGGCAATGTTCCTAGGCGCAAGGCCCTCCAAGGAGTGGATAGCCAGAGATGAGGAAAGGGCCCCCGAGGAGTGGGTACCCGATATGTCTCACACCGAGGAAGCAGGAGCTGGAGCGAAGGATCCGTGGTGAGCAAAGCGGATTCAGCAATGAGGGACCTCATTGCCAAGTCATAGGCAGGCAGGGCCAGCCGGTTTAAGAGTCCATGGAGAATGACGTCATCCGGGGGGGACGCTCCTGAAGTTCCCACCATGGCATGCATAAGACTGGCCCGGAAGCGTGCACGCACGCGCGCCTAAGGAGCTCCAAGGGCAAGATGGCAGTCTGCAGCATCCACACCGTCCACGGAGGCCCGGGAACAGGGGCGAGCAGGCTGGTGATAGCTGGCGGAGGCCACTAGTCTTCCTAATGGAGTCAGTGCAGTGAGGCAAGAGGTGAGCAATAGCGGTCGCAGCCATCTGCGACCGGGCGTAACAATGAGCATTTGATTTCATAGTTTTCCAATTTTTCTCCCTTGATTTGTTGCAATTCCTAGACACCTTTTCTGCTTTTTTGAGCTGATTGATTTGTTATTTTCTCCTCCCATGTTCTGTATTGCTTGGGGGTGACATGTCAATTTCATTGGCCATCTCCTGCCACCCCCAATCTTTAGTTTAAATGTCTGATAATATATGATCTGAATTTCTCACTTATCATCCTCATTCCTGCTACATCCTCATATAGCCTTTTACTGCTACATCCTGCTACATCCTGCTACATCCTGCTCATATAGCCTTTTACTGCTCTATATACAACCCCAGACTCCAATGTATCCAAAACCATTTTCTGTGAACCAGGTTTAGAGCCAGGAATTGAAAATATTTATATGGCATAGTTCTCATTTCCCTTTAGGTAATACTTTTGAAAAGGCAATAGTCTTTGCAGTGTGTCTTATCATCTTGCCTAGTTTTTAGAAATCTTTTTGTACTTCATGAATACCATTTCGTTTGAGGTCATTGGTCCCCAGATGGATGATAACACTGATATCAAAGTTCCTACTTTCATCTTCAATGATTTGGACTATCTTGTTTGCATTTCTACTAGCTGAGGATCCTGGAATGCATTTAACTTTTGTGTCACCATCAAAACGTGCTCCCAAATTGATTCATCTGATGATCGAGTCTCATAGCAGAAGCATCTTTCCTTTTGTCATTTGATTCTGTTGCAGGGTTTCTGGTTGCATTGGGTGACTTCACTTTTAGAAATTATGTCAGTATCTATTGCTGAGGTTTGTTCATTCTCCAATGCAGAAAAAAACATTATTTTATTTATTTATTTATTTATTAACTTTTATCTACCGACATTCGTGAAGCACATCATGCCGGTTTACAATGAACTCAGGTGGGAGATACAGTATAACAAAATGACAATAAAACAGTATGAAAAAACTAACGCAAGAGCAAAAACAAACCCAAAACCAAATACAACAAAATAAACAATAAATGGAACCAAGGAATAGAGATTTGAGGGGGGTAGGGGGGGGAGAAAGGGAAGGGGTGGGAGGTGGGTGGGAAAGGGGGATAAGGGGGGAAGGGGGGAGAGGTATAGATAACAGAGGTAAAAGGGAGGGAATAAAGCGGAAAAGAGGAATGCTATGTACAGATGCCTAATGTACAGGAAACATTTGATTAAATAGGAATAAGGAACAATTGAAACAGGAGGTGCAATATTGGGGACAGTGGGTGTCTTTCATTACAGGCCTTATTCTGCCAGAGCCTACTGTTATCCAGTCGTTCCTGGGCTTTTTAATTCAGGATCTGTGACATCTGTGTGGGAGTGGGGGTTGATGCACAGGATGCTATAAAGTTGGGGAAGGTGGCTGTCTGTCACATGTCTTGTTCTACCAGAGCCCACTTTAATTCTTTTGAATTGTAAAGGCGGTATATAAACATTTTTAAACAAATAAATAAAATAAATAAATCATTTTTTCCTGGGATTTTGTGGGGGATGGGTGTAAGATACTGAGTGGTTCAAGGAAGAAGAGTTTAATTGAAACCTAGACAATTGCTCCCGAAGATGAATGAGCTCCATTTTAATTGCAGACAGCTTAAGGCAAAAGGGACAACTTTTGACTCTCCAAATAATAGGCCTTGGGACATCAACTCCACAATTGTTGCATTGAATAAAAGACATTTTGTCAATTTAACACTAATTCCTTAAATCACATAAATAAGGTAATGTAAAATTTAGGCTCTACCATGGATTGTAATTAGGTATTTGAAGTAAAGACTAAAAGTATTAGTGTTAGCTAGTAAAGATTAATAGGCAGAGTTTGAAAATCAATTTTACAAGCAATGAGACAGTTTGTTATTATTATCTGAGCTGTAAGGAACTACTATGTAATGGGAGAAGGAGTAATTGAAGCTAATTTAACTAGGAGTGCAGGGAAGACTATATAAGAAATGTAAACTCAGAGGTGGGTGGGTAGAGGGGTAGGGAGAGAAGGAATTAAACAGCTGAGATTACTAACAGAACATTTTAGACTTTTCACCATAGCAGAAGCAGGACTCAGGTAATATGCTTACAGCTCAGCAGGACTGAGGTATAATCTGCTCAATGATCAGCCAGGTAGGACATGTGCCTGGAGATACCAGTTCAAACTAGATTCTGACTACCTTCAGCTGTACAAATGTTTCAAAATAATTTCAAAGTAGATCCAAGATGGCGCCATAGCGCGGCAAGATGAAGCGTCTCTTTCTTCAATTTTTCTTTGCCTCACATATGCCTCATTCTGCTCGCAAGAGAAGGGTGAGGGAGCAGTTGGTTTCGTACACTCTCTCTCCTATTCCACCAGTGAGGCCTATGGACGCTCATGTTCATTGGGCGGAAGCTAAACCGGGAGAAGGCACATTGGTCGGAGTTCTGGGGGAAAGAGGAGCCCAAACCCATCCCTGAGCTCCTAACATCATTATCCCTGGTGGAGAGGTCTCAACCCATTAACCCCACTGAGAGACATACCCAGCAGGCATGAAGAGATATGGTGGCATTAGCGACAGGCGCCTTCACTGAATCTCCTATGGAACACGCAATGCTGGGGGAAGGCCTCTCAGCCCCGTTTGAGATCTCTGGGGATTCGGGAGAGGTTTCTGCTGGAGCTGCTATGCAGCAGGCTGTTGAGAGCTCAGCTGAACATCTACCTTTTCGAACTATGGAACTGGTAAGACCTCAGTCTTTTAATCTGGAGACAATCTGGGAAGCAATTCATATTTTGAACTCAAATATTACAGTTCAGTTTAATTCCATCACCAATACTGTTAAAGACCTGGATACTTGGCTAAAGAATCTTGAGAATGATACTGGAGAACAGAAAGTTGTGCTGGAATCCTTTAAAACTAATTTAGATAGTTCCATTATCACTCAGCAAGCATTAATAAAGGAAAATCAACTACTCCAGCTTAAATTTGAGAACTTGGAGAATCAAATGAGAGTGAAAAACCTATGCTGTATTAATTTTCCAAAAGTTCCGCATATTCCACCTAAAGATATGTGGAGGAGGTATTTGTTGGAAATACTTAAAATTCCAGAGCCTATTCTTCCTATAATTTCCAAGATACATTCCTCCACTGAAGAAAAGCTCTTTGCAGAGTAATAGGATCCATGTTTTACTACCTCCTGAAACACCATCAAATTTGGATATTTCATCAGTTTTGGAATTGTCAGAAGAAAATGTGGCAACATCTTCCACTTTGTTACCTTTTTGCTTGAGACTGATAGGAAATTGATTTTCAAAAAATATTTTGCTTATCATACAGAGCTCTTTTTGAATTATAAAGTTCCAATATTTCCAGATCGTTCAAAGCAAACTCAGAGGAGAAGACATCAGTTTTTGTTACTGCGGCCCAAGGTTCTAGAATTAAGGTCACTATTTATATTAAAATTTCCATGTAAATGTCCGATTAAATATCAGGGGGGCTTCTTACTTGTGTTTTCAATCTTCTCAATTGATATCTTTCCTATCTAATAAAGATGAGCTCATATGTTTTTCTCCTTTGCTGTTTAAAAGCTGATTATATCAACCCAGTAATATTATGAACCCCTGTAAAAAATGTTTTTCTTGTTTTTCTCGACCTGAACCCCAGCTCCCCGCTCTTCCACTCACCTCTTGCACCCTCTCCAGTACTACCCCCCCCCCCAGCCCCTGCTCTCTTCTGTTCCACCTTTACTTAAGATTATACCCTCCCGCCTTGACCATTTATAAGTCTATACTGTTAACCCTTTTTTGACATGCTATGTGAGTTTATGACCCTGTTCTTCTTTTTGCCTTTTGTAATTATACTACCCTTCCTCCTTCTCCCAGTTTGACCCTTCCCCCTAATTAACCCTCTATCATCGTTCATTGTAATTTCCTCCTTTCTCAGTTACTTGTAAACCGACATGATGTGTCCTACGAATGCCGGTATATAAAAGCTCTTAAATAAATACATACATACATAAATAAATAAATAAATAAATTAATTAATAAATTAATAAATTAATAGATAACTGTGGCTCAGCTCATCTCTTCTCCGGTTCTTGCTCAATGAGCTCCACAAATGTAGCAATATGACCTCTTATAATTGATGCGCTGTACTTTCCTCGCTTATTTTGATGTTGTTTACAAGATTTCCTTTTGGATATAGTAAATCTTGGATCCTAAAATAGTGGACTTGTTAGACATGTGGTATTTGAGTACTTCTTCATTTTCTTTTATTTTTGTTTTTTGCTGTAATATCATATGTATTACTTTTCAAGCGTGTGCTTGAGATTATTTTGTAAATGCATAAATAAAAAAAAAATAGTTTCAAAGCACCCCCAAATTTCTAGTAGAAACTAGTGCTCTCAGTTTCTCACTTAAATAACAGACTTGGAAATTAGAATAATAACTAGCAAATATAGTTCCACCTAGAATGCAAGTGTAAGAATTCCAGCAACCCCAAAACAAAAGAACAACGGAAAACAGAGTTTTTAGGTTTTTTCCCCCTTTAGCTTTCAGCTACACACCAGGCAGTTAGTAACAGAGCTGAATTCAACAATCTCTATTCAGAACTCAGCTATGCAGCCACACACAAGAACAGATTCAGAACAGAGAGAAAAGCAATATATCTTGGGAAAATAGAAAAGAAAACTTTTTAAACTTGCAGAAGCTGCACTCAGGTAAGATGCTTACTGCTCATCAGGACTGAAGTATAATCTGCTCAATAGACTTGGGAAAAGCCACTATTTATCCCTGGGTGTTAGCAGCATGGGATCTCTCTACTGTTTGGGATCCTTCCAGGTACTTAAGACCTGGTTTGACCACTGTTGGAATCAGGATACTGGGTTTCATGGACCCTTGGTCAGATTCAATATGACAATTGTTATGTTCTAATGTTATAGGGAACGGGTGGTCCATTTCCCAACAGGAGAATCCACTCACAGTGGGGAGTCTCTTAGCAGAAACATGATGTGTCAGTGGTGGTGCATAGCAACACACAGGTAGGTAGTTTTGTGGAACCAGTCAGGGGCCTCAGACACTACTGGAAGGCATATATTGGATGTAATCATGCGGAAAGTGTGCATCCTTGCATGGTGACTTGGTGGAAGCTGAGGGTTGCACACTGGGAACAGCCACACTGATAGCTGACATCCTAAACTGCAGTCCTGGTGGCACTAGAGTACATCCCAGCTTGGAAACTCACCTGGAGCAGAAGGGGAATGCACTAGGAGCAGACACACCAGTAGAAGGCATCATTACTTGGAAATACTGGAGGAGCCTGATAGCTACAGGAGCCAACCTGGCTATCAACATGGCAAATACACTGGGGTATAATTACACTGCCCACCCTACATTGGGAGAAGTCAGAGATTAGAGAAACCAATATGGTTAGAGTATGCAGGGAGTGAATGTTTTTTAAAACTAAAGCTATTATTTTGCTTCCAGAATCTGTCTAGTTTTTGTCTCTAAGTGAAATGCAGGGGCAACGAGAGGTGGAACTAAGGATGTGCATTCATTTAAAATGCAAAATGCAACAAATAAGGCTAATTCATTTCATCTGGGGGGCTCTGAACTAAATCAGGGCCTCCTCACCCCGAATGAATCAAACCTTATTCATTCGTTTCATTTCATTTTTTTTTTAAATTTTTATTTATCAAATTTTGCATAATTATACAAGCATCCACTTGTTTGGAAATATAACATTGCAGGTGCAAATGAAATGCAAATAATATTATAAACTCACTAGACAAAATTCAAACTATACTGCATTGTCTAACAATAAAAGAAATGGTAGGAGAGCCTTAGAAATGGAGCGTTACTTAACTCAGACTGTATTTATATCATCATAATAGAAAGAAAATGTGACCATCTGGGTAGATACCCCACCCATTTACACAACACCAGATATCAGAATACTTTATGGGTGGGAGTCTAAGAAAGCTCATAATATATGTAATTCTGTTGTTGAAATCTTAAACAACATTTACAAGGAAAACACAACTGAAATTGCGCTCCTTTTTGAATAGCTTCAGCTCTCATTGAGAGAAACATTTTCTTCCTGAATTAAGTGGCTTTTATTACATCAGGAGAACACCAAACTTTATATCCATGAAATAAAGCATGCCTATTTCTAAAGAAGTACTAGAGGATGCTATTTTTGTCCATAAGAAACGCAAATGATATCAGCAATGGTCATTCGTTTCATTTTAAACCAAAGCATCGGGCCTAGATCTAGGCCTAAAACTGAGGTCTCGCCAAGAGCATAGCCTGATGTCCAAAGCAGGGGCCATGGCCTAGGCCAAAGCGTGAGGCATGGGCCAACGATGGAGCCTTTGCCAAGATCCCGGAAATTTAAAAAAAAAAAAAAATGCTTACCTGATTCATCAGGTATTCCGACGAAGGCCAGATCCCGACACCGGGACCTTAGCCTAGGCCAGGGCTTAGACTCAGACCTGATATCACAACCCAACCCAAAGGCCAGGTCCTGATGCAAGGCCTTTGACCTGTACCCAACCCGATGACACCACCTGCCCTGGAGGCCAGGTCCCAAATCCTAGGTTTTAGCCTAGGCTGGAGCCCGAGCCCACGGCTGATGCCACAACATGACCTGGATGCCAGGTCCGGACACCAGGGCCTTGGCTCGGACCCAGACCTGACACTATATCCCACCCTAGAGGCAGGGTCTTGATGCCTGAGTATCAACATTAGGCGTGGATCCAGGCCAAGGCTCTGACATTGGGACCCAGCCTCTGGATCAGGTCGCAGCATCAGAGCCTGGGCTTGGGCTCCAGCCTAGGCTGAGGCCCAGGTGTCAAGACCTGGCCTCTGGGGTTGTTCACAGCATCAGGCCAGGGTCTGGGTCGAGGCCCCAGCATTGGGACCCAGCCTACAGAGGCAGGTCACGGGGTCATGCTTGGGTCCAGGCCAAGGTCCTGGCATTGGGACCCTGTCTTGGGTTAGATCACAGTGTCGGACCTTGGTCCAGGCCCTGGACTAGGCCGAGGCCCAAATGTCAAGATCTGGACTCCAGACTGGGCCACAGATGTGTGCCTGGCTATAAGCTCCAGCCTAGGCCAAGGAATCCGCCTTGAGTAGACCGAGGCTGCATTGACCTACTGCGACCTCGGCCTACTGAAGTCTGAAGCTTCGGCCTAGTTGTAGCCAGCTGATCCTCACCAGACCGGGTAAGTGGGTGCCAGGGAGGATCCTGGCCCTGATATTTTTCTGTGGGAAGGAGGCCTGCTTTCATTTTTTGGCCATTTTTTTTCTTATTGCTTGATTTGTTTTTTTTCACACAAATGAAATGAATCAAGCAATCCACGAACTGAAATTCATGGGGAAAAAACCTCCAGAAAACAAAATGAAAACAAATTTTTTTCCCCTGCACATCCTGACGTGGGACAGGTAGTCATGGTTGCCCACGATATTGCAAGGGGTATGTAAGGAAAGTGCCTAGTATCTTGTGAACAATGTCCCTTCATTGAGAGGATAGCTGCAATTTAAATTGTTTTGTTTTGTTTTTTTTTACATTTGGCTGCATGCTGGCCATGAGGTCCAGTAATTCCTTCTTACCCTGAAAATTGTTAAGGCATTGGTAGTTTGTTTTCTGGGTATAATAAATTATTTTGTTGGTTTTGCATGTGTGTGTGAATAGTGGGTTCCCGGTTTCCCCTTTTAATCCTATGTAGTTAGGTCAAATAAGTGTTCCAAAAAGTATGCAAATGAGTTGGTTGTGGATATAAAAGTAGGCGTATGCAATTTTGGCTAGTTAACCTAAGATTTGCTGACATCTTGTTCCAAAAATATTCAATGTAGTTTCCCTGCCTTTTCCAATAGGCATCTGACATCACTTGAGAGACTTTCCAATAAAGAATAATTAGGCTTATGCTTTGGGAAATGATTTAACTAATGCATTTTGTGGTTGGGAGCAGGATAGGCATGAAATGCTTTATTATATGCTCATTGTTGCCCTATTTGCCCCCATTCGACCTCCCACATAGTCTCTGATCCAGTCTGGAATAGCAAATTTCTTTTGTACACCAGCTGGCCGGATTAGCTATTTGCTTCAGTTTCCTTTCCAGCCATGAAATGAGTGAATCAGGCCCTGAGAAATAAACTCTTTCCAGCAATCAGAGCCGTTATTAATGATAGTGCTCAGCAAAGATAATTTTGGCTATAGTTCATATTTTCTTAGCTGGTGCAAACCAAATACACAATATTTTTATTGTAAATACATAATGCAAGTCAAACAGAAGCATCCATTCATGATCAGAATGCAGTGGCCTTCATTATAATCCTTCCGTGTTTGATAAATAACTAAAGAGTGAGCAGATGTTGTTTTCTCTCGCCCCCTCATCTTCCTCTTGTTCAATTTTTTCAAGGTAGTTTGTGCTGTCACATGATACCTAATAAGGAATTAGATTGGGTGAATAGTCACTCTCTGTGATATGCAAGAACAATATCTGCATTTTATTAAATGGACCTATATAGAGTACTTCCCAGACACAGCTGGAAAGCTTAACATTTGCGAAGTGACAGTTCAAAACCACTTATCTTGTGCTTGATTTGAAAATCTCTTATTTCCTCTTTTTGAGTTCAAATATAGAAGGAAAATAAAAGGAGATTCTGAATCCAGTTACTGCCTACAAAAAAATAAACCAGGTCAATTCATTTTCAAAATGAAATTCTGAAAATGGAGAGTTCATTATTCATAACTGGAAGTGTTGCATATCTCACCGTGCACTGAACAGATGTGTGAAACCTGGAAAAACTTCCAATCATTTATCTCTCTTTTGTAAACTTAGGCTTCTCTCCAACTTCTTTAAAACTGACATATAAGAGACATATAAGAGGCGGTTTTGCATCCATATCCATTTGTCAGGGTTCCAAATTATGAATGCAGTTAGTCTTCTTGTACAGATCGTAAAGAAAAATCAAGGTAAAAGCATAACTGAAAGCAAATTTTCAAAGGAGCCGACCTGTAAATGTAACATACTACCATAGCAATTTTCAAAAGCCTTTTGCCAGCGTGTGCTGTTTATGTATTTATTTACTATTTATTTTTTATATTCCTCTTTTTGGCATGTCAAAGCAGATTACATTCAGATACTCTAGCAACTTTCAAAAGCCCACTCACATGGGTAAAGTTCATTTACATATGTAAAATCCAGTTTTAAGCATGAAATGCTTTTGAAAATCACACCCTAATAGTTTGAAACTAAAGAGACTATGTTCTAATTCTGAGTGTGAACCCTTGGTCCAGCGAAGAACGTACGTCTGGTCGCTGGAAGGCGAGGCCACGTCTGGAACTCTCGTGAGATGGAAGAACAGGAAATCTGGATGCAGGCGCCTCCTACAGGTCGTGTGGTCCAGATAGCTGACACCTCCTGCCGGTCGTAGGATCCGAGACGTCTCCGATGAGTCGTGGAAGGTAAAGCTGAGCTGGCGCCTCCAGCAGGTCGTGAGATCCGAGACGTCTCCAATGAGTCGTGGAAGGTAAAGCTGAGCTGGTGCCTCCAGCAGGTCGTGAAATCAGAGATAAGAATAGTCCAGGCAAAACAGAGTCTGAGGAGCTCCAAAGCCGGTCCTGAGGTCAAAAGCCAAGGATTCTTCACAGCCGGTCCAGGAGTCGAGAGCCAGAGGGTACACCATAGCTGGTCCAGGGGTCGAGAGCCAGGGAGTACACCAGAGCCGGTCCAGGGGTCGAGAGCCAGAGAACACACCGCAGCCGTCCCTTACCTGCCGCGCAGGTAAGGGACGGCTTCTGATCGCGGCTTGCCGTTACCGAGATTCATAACAGACTAGTACTAATATAAGACCTGATTTGATTTTAAGATATGTTCCAAAAATATAGAAATATTTTTTTTTACAATTAACACACAGAATACTGTAGCCTTTTCTCAAAAGCAACACATTATAAACATGTATCTATTAAACAGTCTCTCTTCTCATTTACCTTCTTTATCATACACAGGGAAGATAATTTTAATGTGCACATATATATGAGTATATATGTGTTATGCTCAGGCTTGTGGACCCTTGGCCGACGAGAGGATGGTATACCTTTTAGAGATGTGCTTCGTTGTTCGCCCGAAGTAGGAAATTGCCCGAAATTTCCTACTTCGGGTTTTTTTCGGAGGCCCGAAACCCGAAAAGAATTTTCCCCGGCTTTCGGGGAAATTTCGGTTTTCGGGTTTGCCTGGGGGAGGGGCACACTTTTTTTTTTTTTTTTATTAAAACCCACCCCAAACCACCCCAAACATTTACCTTAACTATAGTTCACCACCCCCCCCCCATCCCGATCCCTCCCCAAGACTTACAAAGTAGATCCCTGGTGGTCCAGCGGGGTCCCGGGATCCATTTGCCCTCCTCCGTGCCCATGTTTCTGCAGCCGTGCTCTTTAAAATGGTGACGCGCAGCCTCTGAACACCATGTCACAGGGGCTACCGGCGCCATTGGTCAGCCCCTGTCACATGGCCATCGGCGCCATCTTGTGCTCCTGTCATGTGACTGGAGCTGACCAATGGCGCCGAAAGCCTCTGTGACATAATATGGGCAAAGGCTATCGGCGCCATTTTGATTACTGGCAGCCGACAACGAAATGGCTCCCGGACCCCCGCTGGACCCCCAGAGATTATTGGCAAGCCTTGGGGGGGTCAGAAGGGGGGCTCCTGACCCCCCCAAGGCTTGCCAATAATCTCTGGGGGTCCAGCGGGGGTCCGGGAGCCATTTTGTTGTCGGCTGCCAGTAATCAAAATGGCGCCGATAGCCTTTGCCCATATTATGTCACAGAGGCTTTCGGTGCCATTGGTCAGCTCCAGTCACATGACAGGAGCACAAGATGGCGGCCATGTGACAGGGGCTGACCAATGGCGCCGGTAGCCCCTGTGACATGGTGTTCAGAGGCTGCGCGTCACCATTTTAAAGAGCACGGCTGCAGAAACATGGGCACGGAGGAGGGCAAATGGATCCCGGGACCCCACTGGAACACCAGGGATCTACTTTGTAAGTCTTGGGGAGGGATCGGGATGGGGGGGGGGGGTGGTAGTGATGGATATGTAAAAAAAGAATTTTAAATGCTTGGGGTGGGTTTTTTTAAAGATTCCTTTGCCGTTTCGTTTTTTGGCCCGGTTTCGGGTTTCCTCATTTCGTTTTTTCGAAAAACGGGACGAGGAAACCCGAAATTTACCACGAAGTATCCGAGTCAAAAAACGACCCGGCAGGAAAAAACGAAGCACATCTCTAATACCTTTCGGAGGGTCCGTAGGCTCTCTCGTCGGGTGGCAAGGTAGAACAGGAGGCAGGACCAGCTGACCCTTGGCACTGGAGGCTGAGGGGAACACGGTGATGAAGAGACGAGATGAGGCGCTGTGTCTTTACAACTGGTGGTCTGCGGTCCCCCCGGGAGGAGCCCGTAGGGACCCGACTGCTGGGACTTAGGTGGACCTAGGGAGGTCAGGGTAACGGTGCAAGGGCCAACTGGAGCTTTGCCCTGGAAGCCCGCGGTCCCCCCAGGAGGAGCCCGTAGGGACCCGGGCCGCTGAGACTTAGATGGGCCCTTGGAGACAGTAGTCTTGAAGGAGTCCTAGGTCGAGTGCCAGAGGGTCGTCACTCACCAGTCCGAAGTCGTACGCCAGAGAATCACCACTTGCCAATCCGAAGTCAGGAACCAGAGAATCACCGTAAGCCAATCCGAAGTAAGGAACCAGGAAGACGAAGCAGGAACCAGAAGCCATGCTCGAGGAACTCACTGAAGCAAGCAGACTGGACAAAGCTAACAGGAGACGTTGCCAAGTCAAGGAATGGTCAGAGGAAGACTCCCTTTATACTTCCTCTGACTCTGGAGATAGGACTCAGCTGCATCCACTTAAAGGGACGAGGTCCCTTTAAATCAAATGAAGGGGCGCGGCCTCGCGTCTAAGGATGGCGGCAGCCATCTTGGATCTGGGCCGTGGAGGAGAGTAGTGGCGACCGCGAGGGAGGAGCAGGAGCAGCTCCGATCCCGGCGGTCAGCCCGGGGACTCACACTGCCGTGCGGGGGTGCTGGGCCCGGTGCGGGGCGGTCAGCCCCGCCATGGTGGGAAGACGAGGTAGGGGACTGCGCCCGTGGACGGCCACGGGCGCGGAACACAACAATATGGAATTTTAAAACTCAAGTATGTATGATGTACACAGGTTATAGAATGCGTGTAAATATACCCAGGAACATGCACACTTTTGTAAAAAAATTTGAATATATTTTTGCACTTATCCTGTTAAATTCATAGTTATCCATCTCAGTAGCAGCTCTTATCCAGATAGCATCTACTTAGCCAGATAAGTCTTAAAATTATATTTATCCAGATAAGTCAGATAGCTGGATAAGTCTAAAAAGTGCTATTTATCCGGTTAAGGGGGTTATCTATATTTTCTAAAGATTTATCACATGTGTTATGGCCTTTTCACATGGGATATAATGCAAATTAGGGGGAGGGGAGGAGTGAGGGCGGGGAGGGGGCGGAGTCGATGGTGGCTTCGCTGCCGGCGATAGTGTTACTAACATTATCGTCAGCAGTACCGTGCCAAATAGCACCACCTTTCACGGTGGCGCTATTCGGTGCAAAAGCCGGCAGCTGGAGCACTGCCATGGAGCAAAGGCTGCGGGCTTTCGCAGGCCCACCCCTCCCTTCGCCCCCCATTTTTCGTAGGATTCATCATTCTGCGAAGAATGATGAAACCAGGCCTAAATTAGGCCAGGATTTATCAAAGTGCACAAAATAATGCATCAATAACGCATGCGATAAAAAAATGGGTGTTTCTATGCTAATGAACGTATTACCGCTTCGAAAGGTAAGTATCTCATTTTGCGGTATGTTTATGGTTAGTGTTATGTGGTTGGAGGTGTAGGAGAGGAGCGGAGTTTATCGGAGAGGAAGGAGCTAGCTGTTTACGAATACTGAATGAATTGTGCTGTCTCTTTGTTTTCCTTTGTTTCCCTGAACCTTTTGTCTTGTGTCATATTTGTTGGAATGCTAGTTTTGTTTGTCTTGTTTGTCTTTTTGTGTGGAGGAGTTGTGGGATCATAGGAGTGGAGGAGTGTTGGAGTGTGGAGCAGAGGAATGGTAGGAGAGTAGAGCAGAGGAATGGAGGAGTGGTGGAAGAGAGGAATGGTGGGAGAGTGGAGAGAGGAGTGGTAGAAGAGAGGAGTGGTGGGAGAGCGGAGCGGAGCAGTGGTGGAAGAGATGTGTGGTGGGAGTGGAGGAGTGGTGGAAGAGAGGAGCAGAGGAATGGTGGGATAGAATGGAGCTTGACAGGAGTGGAAAGAAAGGTGAGAAGAGGATAGTAGAGGGAGGAGGAGTGAGAGGCAGTGGGAGGAGGAGGAGAGGAGTGGCAGGGGAATGAGAACTAGGAGTAGATGTAGGGCCAGGACTAGCAGCAGGGACAGGCAGGAGGGAAGGGATAGGAGGGTGGGGGAGTGGAAAGGGGTTAGTCAGGAAAGAGTGGTGGGAGGAGCACAAGAAGTTAGAAAGACAGGACAGAGGGGAAGGGATTTGCCAGGGCAGGATGAGTTGGAGGGGATGAAGGGAGGGGAGATGAGAGCAGGCTGGAGATGGCACCCCCTCAGGCAGCCAGCCAGCACCCCGCCAGAGACTTTGCAAATGGTGAAATCACTTCGCCATTGGCGAAGTCACTTCGTAAATGGCGAAGTGTTTTTGCCATTGGCGAAAACGTCATCGCGTTTAACGAAAACATCATTGTGTTTAGCGATAATGTTTCCAGTACAAAAGCACACTTCCTGCACCTTCCCCCTTTGAGGGTGTGTTAGTGGTTGGAGGTGTAGGAGAGGAGCGGAGTTTATCGGAGAGGAAGGAGCTAGCTGTTTACGAATACTGAGTGAGTTGTGTTGTCTCTTTGTTTTCCTTTGTTTCCCTGAACCTTTTGTCTTGTGTCATATTTGTTGGAGTGCAAGGTCTGTCTGTCCTGTTTGTCTGTTTGTGTGGAGGAGTGGTGGGATCATAGGAGTGGAGGAGTGGAGGAATGGTGGAGTGTAGAGCGGAGGAGTGGTAGGAGAGTGGAGCAGAGGAGTGGTGGGAGAGTGGAGCAGAGGAGAACGAGGTACTGATAGCTGGTGTGCTGGAAAATTATGCACACCTCTTTGGCAACTGAGCAGCAAAGACCAGCAAGGCAGCTAAAGTCCAGTTATGGAAGGGGATAGCTGACAACATCACCCGGCACAGTGGCATACCACGATCATGGGAGCAGGTATCGCACCGATATCGGGATGTCAAAGCCCAGCTTAAATCTAAAGTTGCTGCACAAAGGAAGTACCAGCAGCAGACAGGTGGAGGGGCACCTTGTCCTTCCGTCATCACCCACATGGAGAACAGGCTACTGGAGCATCTGGGACAGGACGTTTTTGAAGCCGCGGCTGGACACCTCACACGTCGCGGCTGGTAAGTTCTCATGAGCCATAAAGGCCCACCCAGCAACTGCTACACACCTACATTATCAAACACTATAGGGCAGATTTTCAAAGGGTTACGCTCGTAACCCCGAAAACCTGCCCCTGTGCGCGCCGAGCCTATCTTGCATAGGCTTGGCGGCGCGTGCAAGCTCCGGGACGTGCGTATGTCCCGGGACTTGCAAAAAAGGGGCAGGGCGGGGCGGTCCGGGGTGGTCCGGGGGCAGGGCGGGGTGTGGCCGGATCCTCCAGGCACAGTGGCCATTTGCCGCTGTGCCCGGTATCGTGGGCCAGCTGTTGGTTGGCGCGCATAAGCTACGCCTACTGGGAGGCAGGCGCAACTTCTCCGACAAAGGTAAGGGGAGTTTTAGGTAGGGCTGGGGGGCGGGTTAGGTAGGGGAAGGGAGGGGAAGGTGGGGGGAGACAGAAGGAACGGAGGAAGGCTGCGCGGCTCGGCGAGCGCAAGTTGCACAATTGTGCACCACCTTGAGTGCGCCGACCCTGGATTTTATAACATGCGCGTGGCTGTGCGCGCAAGTTATAAAATCGGGCGTAGATTTGTTTGCGCGAACAAATCTACGCCCGCGCGCATGTTTTAAGATCTGCCCCTATGTGTTTTTGCCATTCACAAGGAATGACCCAAATACAGTAGTGAAACCCACACAGAAATTGGCATTAGATGATCATTTTCTAATGCCACAAAGTGTTTCTCTGATGCCAAATACCTTGAAAGCTTGTTAAGCCATATATACTTATGATGTTTTTCTTTTTCTTTTCTGTTTCCACAGCTCGCCTTCAGGAACGTCCGGGTCCCAGACAGGAATTGCCAGGACCCAGCTGGCAATGGGCAGGTGGGAGCCAGGCCATCCCTCTAATGCAGCTTCCCTTACTGCTCAATGCTGAGACACAGGTGGAGCAGGAGGAGCTGATTACAACACAGGATTCCCCACCATTCACAGGGCTTAATGTGTCTCTGGATCTCGACAGTTTCATGAGTGACACAGCAGGTTGGAGAGCAAGAACTAGCACCCCAGCGCACTCTGCAAGCAGTGACGGGATGCCAGTATTGAAGCCTCATGGCCAAGCAACCACATCGAGCCAGCCAGAATCGACACATTCACCTCCAGCACCACCTCCACCATCACCCCCTGCAGCACCCCCTGCAGCACCACTGGATGAGCCCATGACATCCTCGCATGGCCAGCTCTTGCGAGCGGAAATCCGAAGCCTGCGCTGGGTGATGCAAAGGCAGAACAGGATCCTGCAGCATGGGATTGCTGCTAGGTCCCAGGATGCGAACAGCATAACTGCCTTCATCAGCACCCTAACCAACATTATGAGCCAGATCCTGGCGCGCATGCCCTACCCGACGTCGGAGTCCTCCTCACTCACATCAATTCCCCGCAGCAGTCCAGCACGGGGACAAGGTCACAGGGGTCGGCCCTCCAAGGCCATGACGCCTCCAAGAGGCAAGGGCCTGCGTGGCAAGGGGCCCTAATGTGGAAGCCCATGGCCAAAAAAGGCCTTCTCTCCAGCTTTCCTGTGTGGGCCCTCCACAGAGTTCATGTGCCATTAGTATGGAATAAAACAGATCTGCGTGGGCCCTCCACAGAGTTCCTGGGCCATCTAAATGGAAGGAAACGGATCAGCGTGCGCTTACCTCTTCTCATCTGCTCCAAATGCTGGCTGCATGCTGCGGGGTGTCTCCTCTTCTCATCTGCTCTAGGTGCTGGTTGCATGCTGCGGGTGTCTCCTATTCTCATCTGCTCCAAGTGCTGGCTGCATGCTGCGGGTGTCTCCTCTTCTCATCTGCTCCAAGTGCTGGCTGCACGCTGCGGGTGTCTCCTCCTCTCATCTGCTCCAAGGTCTGGCTGCATGCTGCGGGTGTTTCCTCTTCTCATCTGCTCTAGGTGCTGGCTGCATGCTGCGGGTGTCTCCTCTTCTCATCTGCTCCAAGTGCTGGCTGCATGCTGCGGGTGTCTCCTCTTCTCATCTGCTCCAAGTGCTGGCTGCAAGCTGCGGGTGTCTCCTCTTCTCATTTGCTCCAAGGTCTGGCTGCATGCTGCGGGTGTCTCCTCTTCTCATCTGCTCCAAGTGCTGGCTGCATGCTGCGGGTGTCTCCTCTTCTCATCTGCTCCAAGTGCTGGCTGCATGCTGCGGGTGTCTCCTCTTCTCATCTGCTCCAAGTGCTGGCTGCATGCTGCGGGTGTCTCCTCTTCTCATCTTCTCCAAGGTCTGGCTGCATGCTGCGGGTGTCTCCTCTTCTCATCTGCTCCAAGTGCTGGCTGCATGCTGCGGGTGTCTCCTCTTCTCATCTGCTCTAGGTGCTGGCTGCATGCTGTGGGTGTCTCCTCTTCTCATCTGCTCCAAGTGCTGGCTGCACGCTGCGGGTGTCTCCTCTTCTCATCTGCTCTAGGTGCTGGCTGCATGCTGCGGGTGTCTCCTCTTCTCATCTGCTCCAAGTGCTGGCTGCATGCTGCGGGTGTCTCCTCTTCTCATCTGCTCTAGGTGCTGGCTGCATGCTGCGGGTGTCTCCTCTTCTCATCTGCTCCAAGTGCTGGCTGCACGCTGCGGGTGTCTCCTCTTCTCATCTGCTCCAAGTGCTGGCTGCATGCTGTGGGTGTCTCCTCCTCTCATCTGCTCCAAGTGCTGGCTGCATGCTGTGGGTGTCTCCTCCTCTCATCTGCTCTAGGTGCTGGCTGCATGCTGTGGGTGTCTCCTCTTCTCATCTGCTCCAAGTGCTGGCTGCATGCTGCGGGTGTCTCCTATTCTCATCTGCTCCAAGTGCTGGCTGCATGCTGCGGGTGTCTCCTCTTCTCATCTGCTCCAAGTGCTGGCTGCATGCTGCGGGTGTCTCCTCTTCTCATCTGCTCCAAGGTCTGGCTGCATCCTGCGGGTGTCTCCTCTTCTCATCTGCTCCAAGTGCTGGCTGCATGCTGCGGGTGTCTCCTCTTCTCATCTGCTCCAAGTGCTGGCTGCATCCTGCGGGTGTCTCCTCTTCTCATATGCTCCAAGGTCTGGCTGCATGCTGCGGGTGTCTCCTCCTCTCATCTGCTCCAAGTGCTGGCTGCATGCTGCGGTTGTCTCCTCCTCTCATCTGCTCCAAGTGCTGGCTGCACGCTGTGGGTGTCTCCTCCTCTCATCTGCTCCAAGTGCTGGCTGCATGCTGTGGGTGTCTCCTCCTCTCATCTGCTCCAAGTGCTGGCTGCATGCTGCGGGTGTCTCCTCTTCTCATCTGCTCCAAGTGCTGGCTGCATGCGGTGGGTGTCTCCTCTTCTCATCTGCTCCAAGTGCTGGCTGCATGCGGTGGGTGTCTCCTCTTCTCATCTGCTCCAAGGTCTGGCTGCATGCGGTGGGTGTCTCCTCTTCTCATCTGCTCCAAGGTCTGGCTGCATGCTGCGGGTGTCTCCTCCTCTCATCTGCTCCGTGCTGGCTGCACGCTGCGGGTGTCTCCTCTTCTCATCTGCTCCAAGGTCCAGCTGCATGCTGCGGGTGTCTCCTCCTCTCATCTGCTCCAAGTGCTGGCTGCACGCTGCGGGTGTCTCATCTTCTCATCTGCTCCAAGGTCCAGCTGCATGCTGCGGGTGTCTCCTCTTCTCATCTGCTCCAAGTGCTGGCTGCACGCTGCGGGTGTCTCCTCTTCTCATCTGCTCCAAGTGCTGGCTGCATGCTGCGGGTGTCTCCTCCTCTCATCTGCTCCAAGTGCTGGCTGCACGCTGCGGGTGTCTCCTCTTCTCATCTGCTCCAAGTGCTGGCTGCATGCTGTGGGTGTCTCCTCCTCTCATCTGCTCCAAGTGCTGGCTGCATGCTGCGGGTGTCTCCTCTTCTCATCTGCTCCAAGTGCTGGCTGCATGCTGCGGGTGTCTCCTCCTCTCATCTGCTCCAAGTGCTGGCTGCACGCTGCGGGTGTCTCCTCTTCTCATCTGCTCCAAGTGCTGGCTGCATGCTGTGGGTGTCTCCTCTTCTCATCTGCTCCAAGTGCTGGCTGCACGCTGCGGGTGTCTCCTCTTCTCATCTGCTCCAAGTGCTGGCTGCATGCTGCGGGTGTCTCCTCTTCTCATCTGCTCCAAGGTCTGGCTGCATCCTGCGGGTGTCTTCTCTTCTCATCTGCTCCAAGGTCTGGCTGCATCCTGCGGGTGTCTCCTCTTCTCATCTGCTCCATGTGCTGGCTGCATGCTGCGGGTGTCTCCTCTTCTCATCTGCTCCAAGTGCTGGCTGCACGCTGCGGGTGTCTCCTCTTCTCATCTGCTCCAAGGTCTGGCTGCATCCTGCGGGTGTCTCCTCCTCTCATCTGCTCCAAGTGCTGGCTGCATCCTGCGGGTGTCTCCTCTTCTCATCTGCTCCATGTGCTGGCTGCATGCGGTGGGTGTCTCCTCTTCTCATCTGCTCCAAGGTCTGGCTGCATGCGGTGGGTGTCTCCTCTTCTCATCTGCTCCATGTGCTGGCTGCATGCTGCGGGTGTCTCCTCTTCTCATCTGCTCCAAGTGCTGGCTGCAGGCTGCGGGTGTCTCCTCTTCTCATCTGCTCCAAGTGCTGGCTGCAGGCTGCGGGTGTCTCCTCTTCTCATCTGCTCCAAGGTCTGGCTGCACGCTGCGGGTGTCTCCTCTTCTCATCTGCTCCAAGTGCTGGCTGCACGCTGCGGGTGTCTCCTCCTCTCATCTGCTCCAAGGTCTGGCTGCAGGCTGCGGGTGTCTCCTCTTCTCATCTGCTCCAAGGTCTGGCTGCATGCGGTGGGTGTCTCCTCTTCTCATCTGCTCCAAGGTCTGGCTGCATGCGGTGGGTGTCTCCTCTTCTCTTCTAATCCAAGGTCTGGCTGCATGCGGTGGGTGTCTCCTCTTCTCATCTGCTCCAAGGTCTGGCTGCATGCGGTGGGTGTCTCCTCTTCTCTTCTAATCCAAGGTCTGGCTGCATGCGGTGGGTGTCTCCTCTTCTCTTCTAATCCAAGGTCTGGCTGCATGCGGTGGGTGTCTCCTCTTCTCTTCTAATCCAAGGTCTGGCTGCATGCTGCGGGTGTCTCCTCTTCTCATCTGCTCCAAGGTCTGGCTGCATGCGGTGGGTGTCTCCTCTTCTCTTCTAATCCAAGGTCTGGCTGCATGCTGCGGGTGTCTCCTCTTCTCATCTGCTCCAAGTGCTGGCTGCTCGCTGCGGGTGTCTCCTCTTCTAATCTGCTCCAAGTGCTGGCTGCAGGCTGCGGGTGTCTCCTCTTCTCATCTGCTCCAAGGTCTGGCTGCACGCTGCGGGTGTCTCCTCTTCTCATCTGCTCCAAGTGCTGGCTGCACGCTGCGGGTGTCTCCTCCTCTCATCTGCTCCAAGGTCTGGCTGCACGCTGCGGGTGTCTCCTCTTCTCATCTGCTCCAAGTGCTGGCTGCATCCTGCGGGTGTCTCCTCTTCTCATCTGCTCCAAGGTCTGGCTGCACGCTGCGGGTGTCTCCTCTTCTCATCTGCTCCAAGTGCTGGCTGCATCCTGCGGGTGTCTCCTCCTCTCATCTGCTCCAAGGTCTGGCTGCATGCGGTGGGTGTCTCCTCTTCTCTTCTAATCCAAGGTCTGGCTGCATGCGGTGGGTGTCTCCTCTTCTCATCTGCTCCAAGGTCTGGCTGCATGCGGTGGGTGTCTCCTCTTCTCTTCTAATCCAAGGTCTGGCTGCATGCGGTGGGTGTCTCCTCTTCTCTTCTAATCCAAGGTCTGGCTGCATGCGGTGGGTGTCTCCTCTTCTCATCTGCTCCAAGGTCTGGCTGCATGCGGTGGGTGTCTCCTCTTCTCATCTGCTCCAAGGTCTGGCTGCATGCGGTGGGTGTCTCCTCTTCTCATCTGCTCCATGTGCTGGCTGCATGCGGTGGGTGTCTCCTCTTCTCATCTGCTCCAAGGTCTGGCTGCATGCGGTGGGTGTCTCCTCTTCTCTTCTAATCCAAGGTCTGGCTGCATGCTGCGGGTGTCTCCTCTTCTCATCTGCTCCAAGTGCTGGCTGCACGCTGCGGGTGTCTCCTCTTCTCATCTGCTCCAAGGTCTGGCTGCATCCTGCGGGTGTCTCCTCCTCTCATCTGCTCCAAGTGCTGGCTGCATCCTGCGGGTGTCTCCTCTTCTCATCTGCTCCATGTGCTGGCTGCATGCTGCGGGTGTCTCCTCTTCTCATCTGCTCCAAGTGCTGGCTGCAGGCTGCGGGTGTCTCCTCTTCTCATCTGCTCCAAGGTCTGGCTGCACGCTGCGGGTGTCTCCTCTTCTCATCTGCTCCAAGTGCTGGCTGCACGCTGCGGGTGTCTCCTCCTCTCATCTGCTCCAAGGTCTGGCTGCATGCGGTGGGTGTCTCCTCTTCTCTTCTAATCCAAGGTCTGGCTGCATGCGGTGGGTGTCTCCTCTTCTCATCTGCTCCAAGGTCTGGCTGCATGCGGTGGGTGTCTCCTCTTCTCTTCTAATCCAAGGTCTGGCTGCATGCGGTGGGTGTCTCCTCTTCTCTTCTAATCCAAGGTCTGGCTGCATGCTGCGGGTGTCTCCTCTTCTCTTCTAATCCAAGGTCTGGCTGCATGCTGCGGGTGTCTCCTCTTCTCTTCTAATCCAAGGTCTGGCTTCATGCTGCGGGTGTCTCCTCTTCTCATCTGCTCCAAGTGCTGGCTGCATGCTGCGGGTGTCTCCTCTTCTCATCTGCTCCAAGTGCTGGCTGCATGCGGTGGGTGTCTCCTCTTCTCATCTGCTCCAAGGTCTGGCTGCATGCTACGGGTGTCTCCTCTTCTCATCTGCTCCAAGTGCTGGCTGCATGCTGCGGGTGTCTCCTCTTCTCATCTGCTCCAAGGTCTGGCTGCATGCGGTGGGTGTCTCCTCTTCTCATCTGCTCCAAGGTCTGGCTGCATGCTACGGGTGTCTCCTCTTCTCATCTGCTCCAAGTGCTGGCTGCACGCTGCGGGTGTCTCCTCTTCTCATCTGCTCCAAGTGCTGGCTGCATGCGGTGGGTGTCTCCTCTTCTCTTCTAATCCAAGGTCTGGCTGCATGCTGCGGGTGTCTCCTCTTCTCATCTGCTCCAAGTGCTGGCTGCATGCGGTGGGTGTCTCCTCTTCTCTTCTAATCCAAGGTCTGGCTGCATGCGGTGGGTGTCTCCTCTTCTCTTCTAATCCAAGGTCTGGCTGCATGCTGCGGGTGACTCCTCTTCTCATCTGCTCCAAGGTCTGGCTGCATCCTGCGGGTGTCTCCTCTTCTCATCTGCTCCAAGGTCTGGCTGCAGGCTGCGGGTGTCTCCTCTTCTCATCTGCTCCAAGGTCTGGCTGCACGCTGCGGGTGTCTCCTCTTCTCATCTGCTCCAAGTGCTGGCTGCATGCGGTGGGTGTCTCCTCTTCTCTTCTAATCCAAGGTCTGGCTGCATGCGGTGGGTGTCTCCTCTTCTCTTCTAATCCAAGGTCTGGCTGCATGCGGTGGGTGTCTCCTCTTCTCATCTGCTCCAAGGTCTGGCTGCATGCTGCGGGGTGTCTCCTCTTCTCATCTGCTCCAAGTGCTGGCTGCATGCTGCGGGGTGTCTCCTCTTCTCATCTGCTCCAAGGTCTGGCTGCATGCGGTGGGTGTCTCCTCTTCTCATCTGCTCCAAGGTCTGGCTGCATGCTGCGGGTGTCTCCTCTTCTCATCTGCTCCAAGTGCTGGCTGCACGCTGCAGGTGTCTCCTCTTCTCATCTGCTCCAAGTGCTGGCTGCATGCTGCGGGTGTCTCCTCTTCTCATCTGCTCCAAGTGCTGGCTGCACGCTGCAGGTGTCTCCTCTTCTCATCTGCTCCATGTGCTGGCTGCATGCTGCGGGTGTCTCCTCCTCTCATCTGCTCCAAGTGCTGGCTGCACGCTGCGGGTGTCTCCTCTTCTCATCTGCTCCAAGGTCCAGCTGCATGCTGCGGGTGTCTCCTCCTCTCATCTGCTCCAAGTGCTGGCTGCACGCTGCGGGTGTCTCCTCTTCTCATCTGCTCCAAGGTCCAGCTGCATGCTGCGGGTGTCTCCTCTTCTCATCTGCTCCAAGTGCTGGCTGCACGCTGCGGCTGTCTCCTCTTCTCATCTGCTCCAAGTGCTGGCTTCATGCTGCGGGTGTCTCCTCCTCTCATCTGCTCCAAGTGCTGGCTGCACGCTGCGGGTGTCTCCTCTTCTCATCTGCTCCAAGTGCTGGCTGCATGCTGTGGGTGTCTCCTCCTCTCATCTGCTCCAAGTGCTGGCTGCATGCTGCGGGTGTCTCCTCTTCTCATCTGCTCCAAGTGCTGGCTGCATCCTGCGGGTGTCTCCTCCTCTCATCTGCTCCAAGGTCTGGCTGCATGCGGTGGGTGTCTCCTCTTCTCTTCTAATCCAAGGTCTGGCTGCATGCGTTGGGTGTCTCCTCTTCTCATCTGCTCCAAGGTCTGGCTGCATGCGGTGGGTGTCTCCTCTTCTCTTCTAATCCAAGGTCTGGCTGCGTGCTGCGGGTGTCTCCTCTTCTCATCTGCTCCAAGGTCTGGCTGCATGCTGCGGGTGTCTCCTCTTCTCATCTGCTCCAAGGTCTGGCTGCATGCGGTGGGTGTCTCCTCTTCTCTTCTAATCCAAGGTCTGGCTGCATGCGGTGGGTGTCTCCTCTTCTCATCTGCTCCAAGGTCTGGCTGCATGCGGTGGGTGTCTCCTCTTCTCTTCTAATCCAAGGTCTGGCTGCATGCGGTGGGTGTCTCCTCTTCTCTTCTAATCCAAGGTCTGGCTGCATGCGGTGGGTGTCTCCTCTTCTCTTCTAATCCAAGGTCTGGCTGCATGCTGCGGGTGTCTCCTCTTCTCATCTGCTCCAAGGTCTGGCTGCATGCGGTGGGTGTCTCCTCTTCTCATCTGCTCCAAGTGCTGGCTGCATGCGGTGGGTGTCTCCTCTTCTCTTCTAATCCAAGGTCTGGCTGCATGCGGTGGGTGTCTCCTCTTCTCATCTGCTCCAAGTGCTGGCTGCATGCTGCGGGTGTCTCCTCTTCTCATCTGCTCCAAGGTCTGGCTGCATCCTGCGGGTGTCTCCTCTTCTCATCTGCTCCAAGGTCTGGCTGCATCCTGCGGGTGTCTCCTCCTCTCATCTGCTCCAAGTGCTGGCTGCACGCTGCAGGTGTCTCCTCTTCTCATCTGCTCCATGTGCTGGCTGCACGCTGCGGGTGTCTCCTCTTCTCATCTGCTCCAAGGTCTGGCTGCATGCTGCGGGTGTCTCCTCTTCTCATCTGCTCCAAGGTCTGGCTGCATCCTGCGGGTGTCTCCTCTTCTCATCTGCTCCATGTGCTGGCTGCATGCTGCGTGTGTCTCCTCCTCTCATCTGCTCCAAGTGCTGGCTGCATGCTGCGGGTGTCTCCTCTTCTCATCTGCTCCAAGGTCTAGCTGCATGCTGCGGGTGTCTCCTCTTCTCATCTGCTCCAAGTGCTGGCTGCACGCTGCGGGTGTCTCCTCTTCTCATCTGCTCCAAGTGCTGGCTGCATGCTGCGGGTGTCTCCTCCTCTCATCTGCTCCAAGTGCTGGCTGCTCGCTGCGGGTGTCTCCTCTTCTCATCTGCTCCAAGTGCTGGCTGCACGCTGCGGGTGTCTCCTCTTCTCATCTGCTCCAAGTGCTGGCTGCATGCTGCGGGTGTCTCCTCTTCTCATCTGCTCCAAGGTCTGGCTGCATCCTGTGGGTGTCTCCTCTTCTCATCTGCTCCAAGGTCTGGCTGCATCCTGCGGGTGTCTCCTCCTCTCATCTGCTCCAAGTGCTGGCTGCATCCTGCGGGTGTCTCCTCTTCTCATCTGCTCCAAGTGCTGGCTGCATGCGGTGGGTGTCTCCTCTTCTCTTCTAATCCAAGGTCTGGCTGCGTGCTGCGGGTGTCTCCTCTTCTCATCTGCTCCAAGGTCTGGCTGCAGGCTGCGGGTGTCTCCTCTTCTCATCTGCTCCAAGGTCTGGCTGCACGCTGCGGGTGTCTCCTCTTCTCATCTGCTCCAAGGTCTGGCTGCATGCGGGGGGTGTCTCCTCTTCTCTTCTAATCCAAGGTCTGGCTGCATGCTGCGGGTGTCTCCTCTTCTCATCTGCTCCAAGGTCTGGCTGCATGCGGTGGGTGTCTCCTCTTCTCTTCTAATCCAAGGTCTGGCTGCATGCTGCGGGTGTCTCCTCTTCTCATCTGCTCCAAGTGCTGGCTGCATGCGGTGGGTGTCTCCTCTTCTCTTCTAATCCAAGGTCTGGCTGCATGCGGTGGGTGTCTCCTCTTCTCTTCTAATCCAAGGTCTGGCTGCATGCTGCGGGTGTCTCCTCTTCTCATCTGCTCCAAGGTCTGGCTGCATGCGGTGGGTGTCTCCTCTTCTCTTCTAATCCAAGGTCTGGCTGCATGCGGTGGGTGTCTCCTCTTCTCTTCTAATCCAAGGTCTGGCTGCATGCTGCGGGTGTCTCCTCTTCTCATCTGCTCCAAGTGCTGGCTGCTCGCTGCGGGTGTCTCCTCTTCTCATCTGCTCCAACTGCTGGCTGCAGGCTGCGGGTGTCTCCTCTTCTCATCTGCTCCAAGTGCTGGCTGCATCCTGCGGGTGTCTCCTCTTCTCATCTGCTCCAAGGTCTGGCTGCACGCTGCGGGTGTCTCCTCTTCTCATCTGCTCCAAGTGCTGGCTGCACGCTGCGGGTGTCTCCTCCTCTCATCTGCTCCAAGGTCTGGCTGCACGCTGCGGGTGTCTCCTCTTCTCATCTGCTCCAAGTGCTGGCTGCATCCTGCGGGTGTCTCCTCTTCTCATCTGCTCCAAGTGCTGGCTGCATGCGGTGGGTGTCTCCTCTTCTCATCTGCTCCAAGGTCTGGCTGCACGCTGCGGGTGTCTCCTCTTCTCATCTGCTCCAAGTGCTGGCAGCATCCTGCGGGTGTCTCCTCTTCTCATCTGCTCCAAGGTCTGGCTGCATGCGGTGGGTGTCTCCTCTTCTCTTCTAATCCAAGGTCTGGCTGCGTGCTGCGGGTGTCTCCTCTTCTCATCTGCTCCAAGGTCTGGCTGCGTGCTGCGGGTGTCTCCTCTTCTCATCTGCTCCAAGGTCTGGCTGCATGCGGTGGGTGTCTCCTCTTCTCTTCTAATCCAAGGTCTGGCTGCATGCGGTGGGTGTCTCCTCTTCTCTTCTAATCCAAGGTCTGGCTGCATGCTGCGGGTGTCTCCTCTTCTCATCTGCTCCAAGGTCTGGCTGCATGCTGCGGGTGTCTCCTCTTCTCATCTGCTCCAAGGTCTGGCTGCATGCGGTGGGTGTCTCCTCTTCTCTTCTAATCCAAGGTCTGGCTGCATGCTGCGGGTGTCTCCTCTTCTCTTCTAATCCAAGGTCTGGCTGCATGCGGTGGGTGTCTCCTCTTCTCATCTGCTCCAAGGTCTGGCTGCATGCGGTGGGTGTCTCCTCTTCTCTTCTAATCCAAGGTCTGGCTGCATGCGGTGGGTGTCTCCTCTTCTCTTCTAATCCAAGGTCTGGCTGCATGCTGCGGGTGTCTCCTCTTCTCTTCTAATCCAAGGTCTGGCTGCATGCGGTGGGTGTCTCCTCTTCTCATCTGCTCCAAGGTCTGGCTGCATGCGGTGGGTGTCTCCTCTTCTCATCTGCTCCAAGTGCTGGCTGCATGCGGTGGGTGTCTCCTCTTCTCTTCTAATCCAAGGTCTGGCTGCATGCTGCGGGTGTCTCCTCTTCTCATCTGCTCCAAGGTCTGGCTGCATGCTGCGGGTGTCTCCTCTTCTCATCTGCTCCAAGGTCTGGCTGCATGCGATGGGTGTCTCCTCTTCTCATCTGCTCCAAGTGCTGGCTGCATGCGGTGGGTGTCTCCTCTTCTCATCTGCTCCAAGTGCTGGCTGCATGCGGTGGGTGTCTCCTCTTCTCATCTGCTCCAAGGTCTGGCTGCACGCTGCGGGTGTCTCCTCTTCTCATCTGCTCCAAGGTCTGGCTGCATGCGGTGGGTGTCTCCTCTTCTCATCTGCTCCAAGGTCTGGCTGCATGCTGCAGGTGTCTCCTCTTCTCTTCTAATCCAAGGTCTGGCTGCATGCGGTGGGTGTCTCCTCTTCTCATCTGCTCCAAGGTCTGGCTGCATGCGGTGGGTGTCTCCTCTTCTCTTCTAATCCAAGGTCTGGCTGCATGCGGTGGGTGTCTCCTCTTCTCTTCTAATCCAAGGTCTGGCTGCATGCTGCGGGTGTCTCCTCTTCTCATCTGCTCCAAGGTCTGGCTGCATGCGGTGGGTGTCTCCTCTTCTCTTCTAATCCAAGGTCTGGCTGCATGCTGCGGGTGTCTCCTCTTCTCATCTGCTCCAAGGTCTGGCTGCATGCGGTGGGTGTCTCCTCTTCTCTTCTAATCCAAGGTCTGGCTGCATGCGGTGGGTGTCTCCTCTTCTCTTCTAATCCAAGGTCTGGCTGCATGCTGCGGGTGTCTCCTCTTCTCATCTGCTCCAAGGTCTGGCTGCATGCGGTGGGTGTCTCCTCTTCTCATCTGCTCCAAGGTCTGGCTGCATGCGGTGGGTGTCTCCTCTTCTCATCTGCTCCAAGTGCTGGCTGCATGCGGTGGGTGTCTCCTCTTCTCATCTGCTCCAAGGTCTGGCTGCACGCTGCGGGTGTCTCCTCTTCTCATCTGCTCCAAGGTCTGGCTGCATGCTGCGGGTGTCTCCTCTTCTCATCTGCTCCAAGTGCTGGCTGCATGCTGCGGGGTGTCTCCTCTTCTCATCTGCTCCAAGGTCCAGCTGCATGCTGCGGGTGTCTCCTCTTCTCATCTGCTCCAAGGTCTGGCTGCATGCGGTGGGTGTCTCCTCTTCTCATCTGCTCCAAGGTCTGGCTGCATGCTGCGGGTGTCTCCTCTTCTCATCTGCTCCAAGTGCTGGCTGCACGCTGCAGGTGTCTCCTCTTCTCATCTGCTCCAAGTGCTGGCTGCATGCTGCGGGTGTCTCCTCTTCTCATCTGCTCCAAGTGCTGGCTGCACGCTGCAGGTGTCTCCTCTTCTCATCTGCTCCATGTGCTGGCTGCATGCTGCGGGTGTCTCCTCTTCTCTTCTAATCCAAGGTCTGGCTGCATGCTGCGGGTGTCTCCTCTTCTCATCTGCTCCAAGGTCTGGCTGCATGCGGTGGGTGTCTCCTCTTCTCTTCTAATCCAAGGTCTGGCTGCATGCTGCGGGTGTCTCCTCTTCTCATCTGCTCCAAGTGCTGGCTGCATGCGGTGGGTGTCTCCTCTTCTCTTCTAATCCAAGGTCTGGCTGCATGCGGTGGGTGTCTCCTCTTCTCTTCTAATCCAAGGTCTGGCTGCATGCTGCGGGTGTCTCCTCTTCTCATCTGCTCCAAGGTCTGGCTGCATGCGGTGGGTTGTCTCCTCTTCTCTTCTAATCCAAGGTCTGGCTGCATGCGGTGGGTGTCTCCTCTTCTCTTCTAATCCAAGGTCTGGCTGCATGCTGCGGGTGTCTCCTCTTCTCATCTGCTCCAAGTGCTGGCTGCACGCTGCGGGTGTCTCCTCTTCTCATCTGCTCCAAGTGCTGGCTGCATGCTGCGGGTGTCTCCTCTTCTCATCTGCTCCAAGTGTCCAGGCTGCATGCTGCGGGTGTCTCCTCCTCTCATCTGCTCCAACTGCTGGCTGCATGCTGCGGGTGTCTCCTCCTCTCATCTGCTCCAAGTGCTGGCTGCATGCTGCGGGTGTCTCCTCCTCTCATCTGCTCCAAGTGCTGGCTGCACGCTGCGGGTGTCTCCTCTTCTCATCTGCTCCAAGTGCTGGCTGCATGCTGCGGGTGTCTCCTCCTCTCATCTGCTCCAAGTGCTGGCTGCACGCTGCGGGTGTCTCCTCCTCTCATCTGCTCCAAGTGCTGGCTGCACGCTGCGGGTGTCTCCTCTTCTCATCTGCTCCAAGTGCTGGCTGCATGCTGCGGGTGTCTCCTCCTCTCATCTGCTCCAAGTGCTGGCTGCACGCTGCGGGTGTCTCCTCTTCTCATCTGCTCCAAGTGCTGGCTGCATGCTGTGGGTGTCTCCTCCTCTCATCTGCTCCAAGTGCTGGCTGCATGCTGCGGGTGTCTCCTCTTCTCATCTGCTCCAAGTGCTGGCTGCATGCTGCGGGTGTCTCCTCTTCTCATCTGCTCCAAGGTCTGGCTGCATCCTGCGGGTGTCTCCTCCTCTCATCTGCTCCAAGTGCTGGCTGCATCCTGCGGGTGTCTCCTCTTCTCATCTGCTCCATGTGCTGGCTGCATGCTGCGGGTGTCTCCTCTTCTCATCTGCTCCAAGTGCTGGCTGCACGCTGCGGGTGTCTCCTCTTCTCATCTGCTCCAAGTGCTGGCTGCACGCTGCGGGTGTCTCCTCTTCTCATCTGCTCCAAGTGCTGGCTGCACGCTGCGGGTGTCTCCTCTTCTCATCTGCTCCAAGTGCTGGCTGCACGCTGCGGGTGTCTCCTCTTCTCATCTGCTCCAAGTGCTGGCTGCATGCTGCGGGTGTCTCCTCCTCTCATCTGCTCCAAGTGCTGGCTGCATGCTGCGGGTGTCTCCTCTTCTCATCTGCTCCAAGTGCTGGCTGCATGCTGCGGGTGTCTCCTCTTCTCATCTGCTCCAAGTGCTGGCTGTATGCTCCCATGTTTTCTCCAGGGCCTCCTGCTCCCATGCTGCTCTGTCTCATCCTGGGCCTCCTGCTCCCATGCTGCTGTGTCTCGTTCTGGGCCTCCTGCTCCCATGCTGCTGTGTCTTGACCTGCTCCACCAGTGCTGCTGCTAGGCCTTGTGCTTGTTCTCCTGCTGCCTGCATGCTGGAACTTGGCTGCCATGGCTCTTTGGCTGTCCCCTTTCAGAGCACTCTTTCAACATGGACGGTCTGAGGCCTTTGCTTTTGCTCACATTGTACAGCATCATGTACTTATCTCTTACCAGCAGTACTTTAGCTTTAGGGGTGCCACTTCCAGTTTCTAGATGTTCTTTGTGTAATCATGATTCTGCTATGTGGTTAACATGCTACACCTGTATATCTAATTCTGGAGTTTGCATACATATTTGGTACAGGTTCATAATGAAAGTGCTGTTCACTTAACATGGATAATTGTAAGATGCTCTTTCACTTGTCCTTGCAGATTGTGATTACCTAAGACTTTGCCATTATTGTCAACTATGCAATACTACAATGTGTTAATAAACTGCACACAGCTTGAATAAGGGATCTGGATGTGTCTCTGCTCTCATTGTGTTTCTTTCTTGTTAAGGGTTGCACATGGGTCAAGTAATGTTTATGTGGCTTTCATTCTCCTGTGTGACACAGCTGTGTACATTAAATGCCAACACTTCATAGAGTGTGCATTTACAGGCTGGGTGTTGGAGGCAATGAAGGTGGAGTTTGAAGGAGGGTACAGTATACTTAATGTGAAAGGTTGGAAATGTCCAATACAAGGGTATGTAGTGACATACCCTTGTATTGGACATTTCCAGCCTTTCAAGTAATGTTGTTCTACAACAAAGTAGTGTAGTTAATAGTGATTGCCAGTAAGAAGGCATGGGGTGTGTCACACTGTATTGTGACCTATGTACATTGCCAGAGACACTGTGACAATGAAGGTGCTTATAAAAATGTAAAAAATGATAGTGATAGTACATGGAAGGTTTAATTGTTCAAATATTCTTTTTCAAAGCAAGCCATGTTTTCTGTCCACACCTTTTGGGCATGGGAGAATGCCATCTGACTTTTGCTATGAAAGTTGAAATAACAGCACATTAACTCCCTGTCTAAGATGCATCAGACAAAGAGCATGGCGTGCTATGCAGATTCACACGGGTCTACAATATACCCTTATACTGCATGTACTACCTGTATCTGTTTATTTCCAAGAGCTTGATAGTTTATGAGAAACAGCTATGCTATTAGGCTATTACACTATTTACAGGTCACTACATTGTACACATGCCATTCTAATAGTTGTTAGGGCTTCAGTGTAGCACTGGTTGAATACCCTTAAGGGGAATTAGTGCACACTCACAGCAGAAGCCTGATCAGTAGGCCTGCAATTTTTTTCTGTACTATATGACGCATTATGGCACTGGCCATCTGCATATGCCCTTGCTTTGGGAGTGTGTACAGTAGGTATAAGGGAAGCCTTAGTTGAAACTTACTTAACACACCCACAAGGTAGGCCAGTACAGGCATGGGTCTGACTGTAGAGGTGTTCCTGATACACAGCAGCACACCACTCTGCTACTTGCCACCTCAGCAGATGCTGTTCCACACAGTGCTGATGTAGTCCTGCTGTGCACTTGTGGGAACGCAGCTTACACTGTGTAAGAACACTCACTCCAAGCACAGCTAACTTGCACACAATGGTGGTATAATATAATATATAAAATACACTGATTTGTTAAAGGGGAGGCCCAGGCGGTCTCCCAAAGTATATTTAGGTAACTTGTTGCATGACACCGTAAAAATTATCTATTTCATATGCCCCATACAGAGCTGGTGTAGGCTGATTATGTGAGGCCAGCAAATAGGTGGTGGTGCAAAAGGTGTTGTGCTGTGGGGAACGCTATGACCATACCATCTGATCAGAAATAAATACATAAATTATATTGAGTGACAGCTTTTGCATAATCCAGGTGTCTGGAGTGTTATAGAGTGCCCATCTAGACACACAGAAAGGGAATGAGGCACCTTTCTATGTACATGCAGTGTGTGAAGCTGCATGCTGGGAATAAGGGTGTGAAACCTATTTTTAGTACAAGCTGCAAATAATCATTATTTACTGTGACTCTCCAGGCTGCACAACATGCACACAGGCATGTGCCTTGCAATTTAGTATAGAAGCTGCCAGCATAAATACTAAACGGTATGTGAAAGGTGGCTTGGTCAAGGTACACATAAACAGTACATAAGGTGACTTCGTACAAGCACTTGCGGCCCAACCCTTGCTGTGGTGCTCAGTACAAGCTGAGTCAATATAGCAGATGGTGCCTAACAAATACATATTTTACTATGGCCATTGCCACACTTCTGCACCTGCAAGAACAGCACAGTAACCAAGTGAATTCATAAGTTATTGAAATATCAGGGTAATATTTTGTACCATAGTGACCCCAGTACATATTGGGTCACTGTGTGAGGGCCATGAGCTACAGACTGCTTCTACTATCTCAAAGCACAAAATACGTGAATAGTGACTAAATAACCTCGAACCAGATTACATGCTATATTCTTATGTTAAATACACCAAAGGCAGATGGGCCAAAAGGTGGAGTCCCCGCACACAACAAGTGCTGACTGACCATGTTGCACTCAGAACAACATAACCTACGTATCACGCTCATCTATGTTAGCAGTACCCAGTACAGGTTGCTGTCCCTTCACAGATACTTTGTCAAATGGTACTCTGTGAATGGCAAGCATGTATATATGTATGAAGGTGCTCATTGTCAGCTTACTGTAACCGCTTCTCAGTCATTTATACTCCCTCCTCCACAAATAGTAAGTATTGCTCCATTCCGGAAACACCTCGTGCACAGCCATTTTTCACATAAACTTAATGGCAGATTGGCTAAAGGGCCACAAAATGGTTAAACATACTGTATAGGGCAGCTTGGCACAGTGCCAACATGTTAAGGACATCCTCAAGCATGATATACACCTGACAATTGTGGTATCAGTAGCCCTAGTGAATGAGAATGGAGTGCATGTGACAATACTTGCTGAGTCTATCTGGTTCACTTGACCACAGTTATGCTGCAGCGAAAATCATATAGGCCACCCTGCATGGACTGGATAGGACCAAAGGACAGGTTAATAATCATTAAAATGACAAAAGGTTTCAGCACTTACTCAACACTGTTCAGCTTTGCTGCTGTTCACAGACCTTCACACACATGTGGAAGAGCTGAAGCTATAAATGATGAAAGCCTGCAAGTGTTTAGCATTAGGTAATTAGCAGTAGGGATGTGAATCGTTTTTCAACGATTAAAATTATCGTCCGATAATGTTTATATCGTCTTAAATCATTATAGAACACGATACAATAGAAATTCTAACGATTTATCGTTAAAAATCGTTAAATCGTGTTAGTGCGCACTAACTCGAGTTAGTGCGCACTAACTCCCCGTTAGTGCGCACTAACTCGATTTAGTGCGCACTAACTGAAAATGATACAAATAAACACTTTCCAGGTCACTGAAGGTCAGTTAGGAATGAATATGTGTTCCTATTGGCTGGCTGCCCTCTTATCTATTGATGTTACCAAGGTTACCACTGAGGTGATGGTTGGGGGGATGGGAAATGGAACTGGAAACTAACGAACACCAACAGAAAATGAAACAAAGTGTTCACACTTCCCAGGTCAGTAAAGGTCACTTAGGAATGAATATGTATGTATGTATTCCTATTGGCTGGCTGTGCTCTTATCTATTGATGTTACCAAGGCTAATACTGAGGTAATGGTTGGGGGGGATGTGAAATGGAAACAGTTGGAAGCTTGACAAAAAAAGTAATGTTTATTATTTTTGTTAGCAGGCACCTGAAATGCTAGTGCATGTTGAATTTGCCAATCACTGTGCATTTTAGAAAGGTGGTCCTGGCTGGAACTGTACACAGTTCAAATATATGTAATTGATTGTTGGTAAGTGTATTTTTTAAGTAGCCACACTGGCACAAGTATGTTTACTTTTCCTCCTACTTAACTCACTAGCTCAGCTTTGTAAGAAGGGCTTCTCTGCTTGTGTGTTGTTTTTGTTTGGTGTGAGGAGAGCAGAAACATCAGATCTTTATTCAATCTACTACAGTCATTTCTTACAGTGCCCTATCCCTATTAATACCAGGAGTGTTGTGATCTTCCTGCACACAGTGCCCTAACCCTGATACCAGTCTGAGACAGCTCCCTCCCTGCATTACTAGTGAGAGGCTGGCTTCACAGACAGGGGGGAGCTGCCTGACCCTCACTCCTGACTTCCCCCATGTCCCAGCTAGTGAATGGTGTGTGGGTGAGGGGGGGGGGGAGGATGGTGAAGTCTGAGACAGCTCCCTCCCTGCATTACTAGTGAGAGGCTGGCTTCACAGACAGGGGGGAGCTGCCTGACCCTCACTCCTGACTTCCCCCATGTCCCAGCTAGTGAATGGTGTGTGGGTGAGGGGGGGGGGGAGGATGGTGAAGTCTGAGACAGCTCCCTCCCTGCATTACTAGTGAGAGGCTGGCTTCACAGACAGGGGGGAGCTGCCTGACCCTCACTCCTGACTTCCCCCATGTCCCAGCTAGTGAATGGTGTGTGGGTGAGGGGGGGGGAGGATGGTGAAGTCTGAGACAGCTCCCTCCCTGCATTACTAGTGAGAGGCTGGCTTCACAGACAGGGGGGAGCTGCCTGACCCTCACTCCTGACTTCCCCCATGTCCCAGCTAGTGAATGGTGTGTGGGTGAGGGGGGGGGAGGATGGTGAAGTCTGAGACAGCTCCCTCCCTGCATTACTAGTGAGAGGCTGGCTTCACAGACAGGGGGGAGCTGCCTGACCCTCACTCCTCCGGGGTATTGTGATCTTCCTGCACACAGTGCCCTATCCCTGATACCAGGGGTGTTGTGATCTTCCTGCATGCAGTGCCCTATCCCTATTAATACCAGGAGTGTTGTGATCTTCCTGCATGCAGTGCCCTATCCCTATTAATACCAGGAGTGTTGTGATCTTCCTGCATGCAGTGCCCTATCCCTGATACCGGGATGTGTGCAAGAAGATCACAACACCCCCGGTATCAGGAATAGGGCACTGTGTGCAGGAAGATCACAACACCCCCAGTATCAGGAATAGGGCACTGTGTGCAGGAAGATCACAACACCCCTGGTATTAGGGATAGGGCACTGTGTGCAGGAAGATCACAACACTCCTGGTATTAATAGGGATAGGGCACTGTGTGCAGGAAGATCACAATACCCCTGGTATCAGGGTTAGGGCACAAGTTCTAGTCACATTGACTGATCACATTACTTGTTTTGTCAAGCTACCAACTGTTTCCATTTCCCATCCCCCATATACTGTCAGTAGGAAGCTTGGTAACATGAATAAATAAGAGGGCAGCCAATAGGAATACATATTCATTCCTAAACTGACCTTAACTGATCTGAAAAGTGTCAAATTGTATCATTTTCAGTTAGTGCGCACTAACTCCCAGTTAGTGCGCACTAACTCCCAGTTAGTGCGCACTAACTCGAGTTAGTGCGCACTAATCGGAAAAAACGATTTTTAACGATTTTTTAACTAAAAAATCGTGCCTAAGACGATTTTCTTGCCCTGCCACACGATTTCTATCGTTAAGACGATATGGAAAACGATTCACATCCCTAATTAGCAGTACAATATGGTTAGTGTGCAAGACTATGTGCTTTGCAGGGCCTCCCACATAACACATGCACTGTCAATTCCAGTATGTTTCCCATAACTGTAATGGTTACCATGAAGGAACAAACAGAAGTGCTGATTGTTACAGCAGAATAATATCTGACACTGTGTAATGAGTCCGAGTTAACAAAAGCCAGCCATAGAGATATAATAGTTAGTCATCATGTGAAAGACAACTGAAAGGATGGTTAACCCTAGCTCTGCATGATGCTATCATCTATTAATGACAGTTGAGGCAGCAGTATGACTTGTATGTCACGTGACTAATGCAGAGTTGGATTGCCTTTAACTCATACCTTAATGTACCTTCACAGTCCTGCAAGTGGATATTCACATATTTATATGAGGGTAAACCTGTCATAACAGCATGATATCACCACAGCCAATAGCCTGACCTTGCGGCCATGTACTCAGGAAACCTTGCATTCAGAAAGCCCAATGGCAGGTTCAAAGGAGCTATGCACATTGTTACACCAGACAGTAACAGCACCATGACCTTCTGCCTGCTTATAAGGAAAGGTGAGAGAGCTAATCTGTGTGATGTGTGCTGTACTGTGGGCACCCATGGTACACACTTCCAATCTACATGATGCACTGTCAAGTCTAGGTGAATTATATGCACACTTTCTAAACCTGTACACATTTAGGGAATAGGATGTGTGTACCTGTATGTACACAGGTAAGTGTTATGCAGATCTTCATGCATGTGAGACATCACAGGTAATGTGAGGAAGGCCAGGTTTCACATGTAACTGGGAAGGTCCTTGTAAATACACACAGACACACAACAAATGTACAACTACCACTGTGCCTGGTCGTGAAGCATGTTCTCCATTTCAACTGTTATAAGACAGTGACATGTACATTTCTAAAAGAGTGAGAGGTGCACCCGTGATGGCTGTCAGCCCAGAAGGTTCTAGGTAGGTGACAGACTGTGTTAACAGACTAGCCTCTTTTTCTGTGAGATGCAGGAAGAACAGAAGGTGCCTACATGATGTGAAAAATGTTACATTGGCAGGACAGCTTTTATTCCAATGACAGTGCAAAGGTCCATAATCCACACATTAATGAAAATTGGCCTGATACTTCGGCATACACATTAAAACAAACATTAGCGTATTAAGTGGAAGCGCTGCTTATAATCTTCAGCCACACATACCAGTGCAAGTACATTCCATAGGCCAGGGCCATCAGGAAAAGTGTGAAACTATAAGGTTCTGGCAAATCTGGCTGCCAGTCGCTAGGGTCTCCTGGGCTCGGGCATTGACACTTGCGGGCTCCTGTGGGAGATCTGGACATATATCCATTGCTAGTCCATGACGTACTGCCACATTATGGAATACACAGCACAGTAGTATGATTTTTGCTGCTTTGTCTGGGGCATACATTAAGGCTCCCCCAGTCTTGTCCAAACAGCGGAAGCGGCTTTTAAGAAGGCCAAAGGTCCGTTCAATGACAGTTCGGGTACCACATAGAGCATCGTTGTATCTCATCTCGGCAGGCGTGTTAGGCATGTGTATGGGGGTGAGAAGCCATGGCCAGCAACCCAAACCTAAATCTCCTGCACCAATGACATAATGAAAATATTAGTATTTGCTATCTTATAGCCACATGTGACTGCCTACCCACAACATCCAATAAGACAGTGCAAGATAGCCTGGAACATTGGTGAGCTTTAAAGGCTCATTAGTGTTGCCTGACAGCAGTAGAGTTAGGAGTTGTCACCTATAGCGCTAACCATCTGATATGCTCATAACTACAGCATTGGATGTGCATCTTGCAAAGATGGCCTAACTGGCCCTCATAATCTAGCAAAGGGTACTGATGTGTAGCTGCCAGCCAACTGTAAAGACAAACATTACAGCTGTGAGACCTGCAGTGAAAGGCTTGACTGTAGCATATGTTGTTGTGATGATTGTCCAGTGCAGGTGTACAGTCTGTGCTGTCTGGCAAGTTTTGGCTAAATAGCCTATAGAGGCAATAACAGAGGCCAGAAACCTGAAGGGCACAATACTTGGAGTACAGGAGTGCAAGGGTACACATTAACACTAGCTGCCAATGTGCAAAATGGCTCAGTATATAATCACACATACAGGTACTGTGCCAGCAGTGTGCAGTGTGCAGGCTTACAAATCCACAGCGCCATTGTAATGGTACCACAGGCAATAATAGGAAAGGGAAATTTTAGATAAAAAATACTAGGAACCTAGATACAGCGTCATATTTCAATACATTACTGACTCCTTTGCCCACAGAGCTTCAGCAGCACAGTGAACCAGGGTGTTGAAAAGGCATACAGTATTACTTGCTTAGGACCCCAGACAAGCCATGTATACTGGGGTTGGTACACTGAACTTGCCCATGGCAACCCCCCAACTATGCCCCCCCCCCCCCCCCATTTGGGTAACACATCAACACACATCAACATTGCATGACATGGAATACATAAAAGAAAAAGTCTGTTACCTACAAGCCAAGCATCACCGTACAGGCAAGCCTCAAAATGGTAAAAAAGGACCGATTGCCTTAGTATAAAGGAATCATGCGCTCCTCCCAGGTACCTGGCCACCACGTCCAGAATGCGCATTCCAGCATCACAGACCATTTGCACATTGAGGGAGTGGAATAGCTTTCTGTTGCGGTATGCAGCCTCCCTTTCACGTGGTGGAATGGTGGCCACATGTGTGCAGTCAATAGCTCCAATAACATTGGGGAAGTGTGCAAAGGCATAATAAAATGCTCTCTTCAAGTCCATCAAGTCCTGCCTGTTGTGAGGAAAGTATATGTAGCGATGAATGCGGTCCATGACTGCTTCAATGACCTGATCCAGACAGCGTGAAAATGTGCTTTGAGACATTCCTCCCACAACTCCTACTGTGGTTTGGAAGGAGCCGCTGGCAGTGAAATGGAGGGCAGCCAACAGTTTGGTCATGCCAGGGATGGCATGGGATCCTGTGGTTGTAGGATCCAGATCAACTCGCATGTCTTCATATAACTCATGTATAGCCTGAGTGCTGAGACGATACTTGCTCACCACTAAGTCCTCAGGCATGGCCTCCAAGGAAGTACGTGGAGGAAATATACAGTCCCTATTTATCCTCGCCTGGGCCCTGGCATGTGGCCTGCCCTGACCAGGCCTGTGACCCTGCGAGAGTGCAGCCTCTGCCTGTGCTGCTGGTAACTCCCTGTGATATCTTGGATATGGCCTGGCCTGTTGTTCATGTTGTCCTGCTTCCACATACTGTGGTCTGCAATGGGACTGGCAAGGCATGAAGTAGCCATGTATATATACACCTAGTAGTGAGCAAATGGTCTCATGAAGGTTCACCTACTAAAAACAAGCATTTTTATTGGTCCAGGAAGGCAGGATAGCTGTTTAGAATTTTTATTGCACGCGGTATATGCCGCGATAAATATCGCGGTACGCGATGTCGCATGTGATACGTCCGTAGCGCAAATAAAAAAGGTGTAGTTATTTTCAGCATTAATGGCCTGCGATAATGGGCAAAATATATCGCAAACAGCGCTAGCAGCACCTACTTTACATTAGGCCTCCCCCAACTCCTCTCCTACCCCTCCCCTTTTCAAAATTTGCATCGCAAACTAAGGTACAGCCCTTTTCGCATGCGTTAACATGTTATTGCATGCATTAAGGGCTTATCGCATGAGTTAACGGTGCTTTTTGCCGTAGGTGAAAGTGCATTTATTAATGTACAAATGTAGAGAAGTGCTGAACAGATTAAAGTTACTGGCTCTTTCGGTCATGTTTTCCCTTTCTTGGGCCATTTGCGGGAGCACTGGGAAAGCTGTGTCTTGTGGTCCTCCTTAGAAATGGTCTTTCAGAGGGCGCAGGACCCAGCTCTTCAGGCAGGTGGGTCTGGCAGGTTGGGAAGGCACTGCTGGTGTTGCTGGTGTTGGCTGTGGCTGCCAAGGGGACATTCTGGTGAGCAGCTCCCTCCATTTCCTGTCACAGGCTCCTCAGTTCTTCCCTTAGAGCCTGTCCCTCTTCCTATACTATCTCCTGCAGGTCATGGAGTTTGGGACTCAGTGTTGCCACTTCCTCGCGGACTCAGGCATTCATGTCTATGAGGAGGTGCTCTGCTGGCCTCCATCTGTGTGTGTGTTCAGCACCCTCCTCCTCATTGAGGAATTCAGGCCAGCTTACTGCTCTTCCTCCACTGGATCCTCCTGCATCTCATCCTCTGGCTCCTCCTATGACTTGCCAGATGGTTGTGGTAGCTGTTCTCCTATGGGTGGCCCTTCCTGTAGCTCCTCCTCATCCTCCTCTGAGTTTTTGGGCAGATGTCATATGCAGTGACATGACCTTTGCAGGCCGCTTGGCCCAGCCTGTTCCTCATCTCGATTCCCTGCAACAGTGAACATGGTACATGTTTTAGTTTCACATCATAGGTGTGTAAGTTTCTAAAGAATTTCTATGTTAACAATTAGTATAGTCCCCAATTCCTCTTTCAGCACCTCCTGATACTCCAGTGAAAATATAAACCATGTACCTCTTTCAATCACAAGCTGTTTCTCAGCCCTTCTAACTGCTGAGGTCACCGACTATCTGCATACAGTCTTTTAAAGGGTTGCTTATTGGCTCAAGATGGGGTGCTCTGCAAGGTCACCTATCACATTTAAGCATTAGAGTTGAATAGTAAATGTGCCAATGAAGAGTCTATTTAGTTGGGTCCAGAGGTGAGAGGATAGTAGACAGCACTAGATAATGTTTTCATACAGTTATGGAAACAACAAAAAATATACCATGTACCTATCTACAACTAAGAAGGCATGCCCTCTATATGTAGACCATAGCTCCTACTATAATATTATACTACAGACAGCAAACACCTAATATCCATCTTATACTGCATGCCCTACATTAGAGACTCAATGCTCTGGAGCCAAGGGGTGAATCAAGCTCTTCTCTGTGGGCACATGTGCCCTACATCATTATAGTAGAAGGAACTGATATTGCCACACTAACTATATGCCATGTCGAAACACTAGGGCAAGGTATTTTATACATATTATTTGCTGAGCTGCTTGTCTGGTTGAGAGGTGTCCAGCTTCCCCACCCCAGTCATAGCGGACTCCAAAATGGTGGACAGCACCATCCGCTCTGCTGCTATCAGAGTGACTTGGGTGTCTGCCCCCTCGGCAATTGCAGATGATGCTGTTCCATTCAATGGCTCCTTGCCTGATAATAGACCTCATGCAAAATCTTATTAATAAATAAGAACACTTGAGGGCCTAGCTGAATCCTGTATGATTGGATGAGGAGTAAAAGATTAATTGGTGGGATCCTATTAGGCATCTTTTCTGCAACTTCACTTGATACCACTGGATTCCATTCTTGAGAAAGCTATGTAGACCACACCAGCAAGCTTACTGTCTCTCTATCAGCAAATACAACCTCATGTTGGGAGTATGGGTCTCCTAACGGTTTATTATAGAAGAGTGTCCCCAGGGCCAGCATGTCCCATTAGGCAAACTAGACAGTTGCCTTGGGCGCCGACTATTAGGAGATGCCGAAGAACAGTTATGTGGGGCCGCGAGTGGAGCATATCCTGCTTGCGGCACACAGAAGCACACACTCAGCAGGCGCGAATGAGGTAGGAGTCAGGGCCAAGACTGCGGGGGGGGGGGGGGGGTCGAGCGCAAGGCGCAAGGCAGAAGGTTCACCTAGAGCACTTAATACCCTTGCACTGGCCCCAGGTGTCCTTCAACATATGTGGCCCACCTTGTCTTCTATCAAAGTATGTGCTCCTGCCCCTTCCCATTCCTCTTGTCTCTTTATATGGAATAGCTGTATGGAATAGCTTCAGGTGCACAGATCACAAGACCAGCAAAGAATGGTTGCTGTAACACGCCAACAAAAGCTCAGATGTCTGCATACCTTCCTTCTCCAGTATGGTACGGGTGGATCAGGAATGGTAGGTTCTTCACAGATCTTGTTTTATTTGCTGTCTGAAGATTTTTCTTGTAGTCATTCATCTACTGTATAGTTAGGTGTTTACATGACGGTAAACCTTGTGAGGCAGGAGAGAGGTAGACTGCATACCATTCCTTAAAACCAACTAGGGCTTGCTAATGAATGTAAAACCAAACTCTTTACTAATACCTTTACACATGCAGCATTGTTACACTGCTGGTGGATGAGAATGTAGACTGTGTGGGTTCAGGGGCAGACAGACAATTGGAAGAAAGGTGCTGTGTGTTTTCTCTTCTAATACCTCTTGAACATGAAAGAAAAATGTGTGAACTGCCATCATGGCTATTTCCACAGCAAAAAAGCTATAGAGGTCAATATTCAAAGCTGTTTAGAGGAATAATTCACAAGATAGCCCTGCTTATCCAGAAGTTGTGTGGTGCTCAAGCAGGCTCACCACCCACACCACCCACACACGCACAAATGTACCCGTGACGTGTTGTGCATGCATCTGTGCATACAAGATACATACACAGAAATGCACACAATGATGCACGCATTTTGTAAAGTGGGCACATACTTTGGTGTGCCACTTAAAATTCAGTTCCTCGCATGCGTGCATTCACATAAGCAAACATATGTTCACAACTTTTGAAAATTCACCTTTTAGAGTCTTTCTCCAAAGCTGAATCAATATGTTTTTTTGTTTAATGGAAGCTTCTTGCTCAGTGAATTCTGTTGTCCATCTTTTTTTGAAACATGAAATTTGGTGAAATAAGATTTTCGAAACACTGAGCAGTGTCGGTCTATAAGAGAAACCTGATACACTCCAGACAACTTTGGACTAGTCTATTAGAGAGCTGGAGTTTAAGAAGTTAAGTTCTTTTCTATGCTTCATATGTTATGCTTTTTAAACTGCATTACTTAAAAAACTCTAAAAACAAATTTTGATTGAGCAGTAGCTGGAAGTGACTAATGATTATGGGGTAGATTTTCAAAGGGTTACGCACATAAGATACGCTCATAATCCCCGAAAACCTACCCTTGCGTGCGCCGAGCCTATTTTGCATGCGTCGATCCTGGATTTTATAACATGCATGCGTTGACACTGGATTTTATAACATGTGCGCAGCAGCGCGCACATTTTTTAAAATCGGGTGTACATTTGTGCATGCCGGGTAGTGCGCACAAATGTACCCCCCGCGCGTAACATTTAAAATCTGCCCCTATATCTTTAGCGGTCAAGATAATAGATGCATAATATGTGTGTACATAGTGCTGGTCTGTGATGGTCACATACAAATTTAATTAATTTTCTGAGTCAGCTGGAACTTGAAGGGATTCCTCTAGGGGATGTTTAGGCAAAGTGAGATCCAACTCAGTTAACAATGTCTTGGCAGGCTGTTCTTCTATCATAGATTCCTAATAGTATCTGATTACATAAGAACATAATATAAGAATTTTATAATTGGCAAAGTGACTCAGACCAAAGATTCACATTAGGGATGTGAAGCAGGGACGGATTCGTCCCATTCGGGATTCGGATTCGTAGGGGCCCAAATCCGTTGCATCCGTTCTCGGGGGCCCCCGATCCATTCATATGTCAAAAATTAATTTGTTCCCCCCAAAAAACCCCATCCCAACCCTTTAAAGTTATTTATCTACAACCCCCCCTCACCCTCCTGACCCCTCCCCCCAAGACTTGCCAAAAGTACCTGGTGGTCCAGCGGGATTCTTGGAGCAATCTCCTGCACTCGGGCTGTCGGCTGCCGGTATTCAAAATGGCACCGATAGCCTCTGTGACATAGTAAGGGCAAAGGCTATCGGTGCCATTTTGAATACTGGCAGCCGATGACCCACATGCAGGAAATCACTCCAGGACCCCCGCTGGACCACCAGGGACTTTTGGCAAGTCTTGGGGGGGCAGGAGTCCCCCCCAAGACTTGCCAAAAGTCCCTGGTGGTCCAGCGGGGGTCCTGCAGTGATCTCCTGCACACGGGTCATCGGCTGCCAGTATTCAAAATGGCGCCGATAGCCCGAGAGCAGGAGATCGCTGCAGGAACCCTGCTGGACCACCAGGTACTTTTGGCAAGTCTTGGGGGGGTCAGGAGGGTGGGGGACCTATTCGTTGGTGATCCACTGTAATTCGTGGGGGTTTGCTATACATTTTGGAACCCCCACAAATACAATGAATATGGCATATACGTTGCGGATTCACAATACGTCGAAAACGAATGCACACCCCTAATTCACATAGCCCAGTATTCTGTCTCACACAGTGCAAGAATGTGCTTAGAGGAAGTGTATAAGAAATAGGCATGTATAGAGTTTTTCATGCTCTGCAAAACTACTACTAGTAGTAGTTAATTATATAGTGCTAGCAGAGTTAAAAAGCACTTTACAGAAACACATATGAGATAGTGGATCTTTGGATCTTACAATCTGGCCAAGGCAACCAGCCTTGGTTTATGGTTTGGGGGCAGTTTTAAATGCAGAGTGACATGTACGAACAGTACAGTATACCTCGGTGAAAATTTGACATCATTTGGAGTGAGGAAAGTCTCACAAAGGTGAAATTTCTACTATGATCTCTCACCCTACCTTGATGTCAAATCTTCTCCGAGGTATACTGTGCTGTTCATTTGTCTCACTCTGCATGTAAAACTGCCCCCTAAACCCTAAACCACCACCAACACCTCACTCTGAGCTATTAGCTGGCCCTCCTATAATGATATAGTTGAATACTGTGGAGGCCTTCCCAGAGGTTCTTTCTCTTTCTCTCTCTCTCTCTCTCTCTCTCTCTCTCTCTCTCAGAAATAGCCAAAATTCAATTTGCAAAATTTATCACAAATTGTGTTATGGCCATTTTGGGCTTAATACTATCACATTGCCCCTCATTTTAATTCATCCTGCCCAAACCCCTCCCCAATCTCTTCCCTTCTAAAAATTTGCATTTGTGTCGTGTGGTAACACATTTATCACATGTGTTATGGTGTTAACGCATGCGTTAACGCCTTATCACGTGCATTAATGACATAACGCATTTTGATGAATGACCCTCTATATATGGAAAATAGGCAGCAAGGTGGGTGAGAAGTATAGAGAGTGGGAAAATGATAAACCTGAAAAAGGATATGCTCTTAATAAGCATAAACAGAGCAACAGAGAGTAATTTAGGAGGATAGCAAAAAAGCTTATAGAATCAACTCAATTCAAAGGAAGTTCAGTGAAGATATTTAGCTTCAGTCTGCCCTACAAAGCCATCTCAGCAGCCTACTTTCAGCCCTAAAACAGCATCTCACACCAGGTCAAAAAATCCACTGTCCTATAACACAATCTAGAGCTTACCTGATAAATCCCCAAAACAGAATATAAATCAGATAAATAAATAAACCTGTAAAAGGAAATAACCCATGATTGATTTATCTTCCATAAATTTGTTCAATCCCTTTTTTGAACCCACAGATATAGACTATGATAGTAGTCAAAATTTGTACATCTCTGGGTCATATAGTATATATCAAACTTTTTTGTTTAGAATACTTTTATTTGTGAGCTGTTATAAATATTTATTTGAATAGACGGTTTTCAGCAGTTTTACTCTCTGACACCACATATTGAAAGCAGGTGGTTATTTTGCACCTCACTCTTTTCAGTGGTGGTGGTGAATCTATAATACTCCTCTATTATATATGTCTCTGTTTTCACCTTTCATTTTGAGTAATAAGTCAGTTGACTTGACTATGATGTCAAATTCTGTGTTTTTGTAAATTAGATTGTCTTTTTGGATTTTTCTGTGTTCAGGTTGACTCTATTCTTTCTGGTTTCCGAGATTACAAACTGACTGCAAGCATTTTACCCTCCTGGCTGTACCTTTTTAATTTATTTTTAACTATTTTGCTCATTTTTCATAGCTCACTTTTTTAAAGTTAAATATTTTTGTGGTGGATTGTTTTGGAGTTTTTTTGTCAAGATGTTGAATTTAATTACATTATGATAACTGTTATATAGCGATTTCTCTATACTTATGTCCTTGATTAGGTCCAATGTGCTAGTCAGAACTAAATTATTTCATCTCTTGTGGGTTCCTAGACTAGTTGCTTCCAAAAGCAATCATTTCTAGTTACCACAAATGTTATTTCTGCATCTCACCTAAGGATACATTTGCCAAAGATAATTAAAGTTGCTCATTAGTATTGTGCTTCCTGATTTTCTGTCTTCTCTAGTTTCCCTTAGAATTTCTTTATTATTACTATTATCATTATAATTATTATTAGTAGTAGTAGTAGTAGTAGTAATTTAAACAGAAAGGAAAAGTCTACAAGAGTTAAAAACTTAAAAAGAATACACCTTAACATGTTAAAGCAAAAATCACAACAAGAACATAAGAAATTGCCATGCTGGGTCAGACCAAGAGTCCATCAAGCCCAGCATCCTGTTTCCAACAGAGGCCAAACTAGGCCAAAAGAACCTGGCAATTACCCAAACACTAAGAAGATCCCATGCTACTGATGCAATTAATAGCAGTGGCTATTCCCTAAGTAAATTTGATTAATAGCCATTAATGGACTTCTCCTCCAAGAACTTATCCAAACCTTTTTTGAACCCAGCTACACTAACTGCACTAACCACATCCTCTGGCAACAAATTCCAGAGCTTAATTGTGCATTGAGTGAAAAAGAATTTTCTCTGATTAGTCTTAAATGTGCTACTTGCTAACTTCATGGAATGCCCCCTAGTCCTTCTATTATTCGAAAGTGTAAATAACCAATTCACATCTACTCGTTTAAGACCTCTCATGATCTTAAAGACATCTATCATATTCCCCCTCAGCCATCTCTTCTCTAAGCTGAACAGCCCTAATCTCTTCAGCCTTTCGTCATAGGGGAGCTGTTCCATCCCCTTTATCATTTTGGTTGCCCTTCTCTGTACCTTCTCCATCGCAACTAACTTTACATTTCCTTATAATAACTGTGTCTTCAAAAAATACAAAGAAGAGATTCCAAGAAGAAAAACAAGAACATATTATTTAAAGAATTCAAATAGTAGGCTAAAGATGTGCTAGGTCAGTGGTTTCCAAATTACCTCCATAGCATGCAAATCTCATGCATATTCATTATGGATATCCTGAAAACCTGACTCACTGGGTATCCTCCAGGACAAGTTTGATAACCTCTCTGCCTGAGTAATCCCTACTCAAGCCCTAAAAACAAAAACAATCACCCAATAAATCTCCAGATATCAAGGGACTCAGACAATTTGGGAATTTGTAGCAGAAAGAGAATAGCTAGACACTAATTCAAGTTCATATTTGTGTATTTTAAAAAAATTAATGTTTGGATCAGAAAACAAGAATGTATGGGGAACTCCCCCTTAAAGTGTAGCATGTTCTAACTGGCAGTACAGGACCATTTGGGTGGAGGAGACACGAGGAGTTATTGTTTTAACATTTTTTTAAATATCTTACTTGTTGACCTTTTAATAATGTTGAATAACCACTGAATAACATGTTTGAGAACTAAGTAATGTGTTGTGTTAATGCTGTTTAGGTTTAAGGGATGGTGTGTGTTTCCCTTAAGAATGTGGGTTTCCATGATTGGTTGAAGATGGATTAACAGGACATATAAATATGGGAGGATTTGGTGGGGACTTGTCCTTTTTGCTCTTACACAGTTTGGAAATGGTGTGAGAGGGACCTCCAGGATGTAGTGACCTGGAGTAGCCAGCCTACAAGCTGGTGGGCCCAAGGATCACTCTAGTTAGGAGTGGGACAATACAGGGACTCTTATCCTCAAGGGAAGAGGTCCAAGGCCTTGGAGTGGAAAAATGTTTCCTCCTCCAGAGGAAATGTCCAGGAGCTGAGGGTAGAGAAGAGGAAATTCCTCCCCTGAGGAATAAGAGCAAAAGGAAGGAGTAAGGTGTTGTTCTGAGATAAGGCGTATCCATTGAAAGACCCAGGGTGTGAAAGACACTGAGGAGACTTGAACGTTGCTGGTGGGGAAAGGTGGAGAAATTGGAGTGAAAGGTCAAGTGAAGAATGAGTCATAAATAAATCCTGATGGGTGAACTTCATTTCCCAAAAAGGGTTGAGACTGGTATTTAAAATGAAGAGAAATCTAGGAGTATTGTACCAGTTCTAGGTGGCTGGGCTGTGTTGAGTTTTGGGTAAAGAAGAGTACCTAATAGTGATGAAAATTGGAAAATTGCAATGTAATTGTTATATTCCTGATCAATGAATGGGAAATCTAGTTGATGTTCCTGTGAAGGCTGAGAATCTGGTAGGCTAATACTCTGAACTTAGTAAAGGTTTATTTTGACTGTTTGTAGCCCATGAATTCTGAGAATTCAGTATTTATGGCCGATCCCAATTTACTTCTGTACATAGCTGCTGGATTAAAACATGAAAGTTATCCATTGTGTTCATCTAAAAGTGATGTGCTTTACTGCTGCTAGGGCTATGGAATAGGTGGAGCCAGAGTTCATGGAGGGGAGAATGATGGAGGCTCTCCCTGAACTAGAGTATTGAGCGCTGACCCTGATGTTTCCATTTACGCTCGCTTCACCATTTACATGACCCATCATTTGAACCCACTAGAAAACTTGGGAGATGGACCCATCCTTAATCAGGACACACCTCCCATCATTTAATGTACTCCGGTATAGGGCTTAAAAGTATATTTTCTGTTGAAAATCATTATTAGATTTAAAAGGATAACCGATGGAATAAGAGGGCTCCATATAAATTACTTCCCTCCTAAAGGATAAAAACTTTTGCCTACATATTTAAGTTGCCTTAGCAACATCTGTAAAATCCTTATCCTTTGATTCAAATACTTTTTTATATCTTTTTCACAAAAGTACTAAGCATGTGCATTTTTTTGAAGCAAATGGGAATCTGAATTTTAAAAAAAGCATATTTCTGGTTCAGTTAATTTCAAAAGAATTGAATTTCTGATGCCGTTGAAAAACCTGAAAATGTGCAGGCTTTTTGTTTTGGTGATTGTGCACCCTTTTAGTAAATAACACACCTTATTTGCCAAGAAACATAACTCTCCCCCCCCCCCCCCATGCCTCCCAATGTGCCCCTGGTCCCTGACCACCTCTTTACCCCTTCCCTGGCTTCTGAGAATGAGAGGGGCAGGTGTGATCTTCAGTCACTTTTATTCACTGATTCTGATTTTAAAATGGCACCTTATTTAGGGCTGGCCGGCGCCAAGTTGTTTTATGGCTCTGGGCCAGTCGATGCCACCTCGTTTCACAATTGTAAGGCAATACGGCCATAAAACAAGTTTTGTGGTCTAATTACTTTGTAGCCTTTAAACAACTTGGTGCCAGACAGACCTGCTATTTTTAAATCAGAAGCTGCTGGGGCAAGACTGATTGAGGCTCACGCCTGCTCCTTTCTATTTTGGAAACTCCAAATGGGGAAACCAGGGGCCAAGAGGGGAAAGCAAAGGGGTCTGTGGGGGGGGGGGAGGAGGAATAGTGGGGGGAATAGTGGGAGCCATTTCTTTTTCTTCTGGCTTCTTTGGGGATTTTTTTTTAAAGTTAATGGTTGTTTTAGTTTGGCAAATGAACCAAACCAAACTAAATATTAAACAAAATAAATTCTTCAAAAATAAAAAATCCCAAATGAAGAAAAAGAACCAAACTGACCGTTTTCCCCTGCTCATTCCTAGTAAGGTTGTCTGGGTAATGTTAACTGAGTAGCTTTATGCCTAGCTCTGAAATTCTCCCCACTCAGTCAATTCATTTTGGTGCCCAAAGAAAATTTATCTGCTTAAGATGTGGCATTGGAGGCCTTCCTGGTGTACAACAAAACTTTAGTCAGAGAGTGCTGACATTCAGTATTGTCCAGCTGAAGATAGCTAAACAAATCTGGTCAGAGAGAAGGGCAGTCCTAAACTTAACCAGATAATTATATCTGGTTTCCTTTAGCTGGGTATATTCAGCTATGCTTTCACCCAGATCAGTACTGCTGAATAACTGGGTAAAGTTAACTGAATAAATGAATATAATTTGCTTTGAAGTGCCTGAAAAAGTAGAATATAAATGAAAGAAAGAAAAGAAATCCAGTTAACGTTGCTCCTCACTAAGCTGCTGAATTTTGAACTCTAGGAATTAACCTAGTTTTTAATTCACCCTAACCTAACAGCCTTAATGGACCAAGGTATTAATGGTTTTCTCCCATGATTTGTCAGTGGGAAAAATACTTAGTAGATAATGCTCTAATCTGAAGAGCTCAGTCAATAAGTGAACCATTTGAATTAACTTTGTTGCTCAAAACCAAGGATAATTTATTATTTACATGCCTCTTATTGAAGTATTAATATAAAATCATGTATGTCATATTAATTTTAATCTTGTTTCAACATGACAACAGGTTTAATATCTCTAAAGTCATTATACATTATGAGCAGAGATCATAAGAAATCAATGTTTAAAATAGATTGTCATTTAGGAAAGGATATGAGAGAGATAGAGAGAGAAGGATATTCAATCACATCTGCCTGGCTAATTTTATGACTGAATATATAACTATGGCCTGGGTTCATCAAAATGCACTAAATATCGCATGCAATAGGAAAAGGGGCATGTTTTATGGTAATAGGCAGTTTATCGCAATTTGTGCTAATACCTATGTGAAGTGCTAAGTTACCGCAAATTGCAATAACTTTTCCACACTATGCGATAAGTGCCAGAATTGTTGTATTTCCTACATACAACCACTGGGGGGGACCATGTTTAGTAGGTCAAAGCTCCTAGAGAGCCAGCCTAGCTGTCAGGGCCCTTCTACAAGGAGAAAGAGAGAGAGAGAGAGAGAAGTTGCTGGACCAGAGGCAGCATGGATTCACCAGGGGAAGATCCTGTCAGACAAATCTGATTGACTTTTTTGATTGGGTAACCAAGGAATTGGATCAAGGACGTGTGCTCGATGTCATTTACTTGCATTTCAGCAAAGCTTTTGATATGGTCCCACACAGGAGACTGGTGAATAAAATGAGAAGCTTAGGAGTAAGTGCCGAGGTGGTGGCCTGGATTGCAAACTGGTTGATGGACAGAAGACAATGTGTGATGGTAAATGGAACTCTTTCTGAAGACAGAGTGGTTTTAAGTGGTGTACCGTAAGGAACGGTGTTGGGACTGGTCCTTTTCAATATCTTTGTGAGCGACATTGCAGACGGGATAGAAGGTAAGGTTTTTGCGGATGACACTAAGATCTGCCTCAGAGTAGACATGCCGGAAGGAGTGAAGAGAATGAGACAGGATTTAAGGAAGCTGGAAGAGTGGTTGAAGATATGGCAGCTGAGATTCAATGCCAAGAAGTGCAGAGTCATGCATATGGGGAGTGGAAATCCAAATAAACTGTATTTGATGGGGGGAGAAAGGCTGATGTACACGGAGCAGGAGAGAGACCTTGGGGTGTTAGTGTCTAATGATCTGGTCAGCGAAACAATGTGACAAGGCGATAGCTAGAGAGAGGAATATCGAGTAAGAAAAGGGAAGTAATTATCCCCTTGTACAGGTCCTTGGTGAGGCCTCACCTGGAGTACTGTGTTCAGTTCTGGAGACCGTATCTCCAAAGAGACAGAGATAAGATGGAGGCAGTCCAGAGAAGGGTGACCAAAAAGCTGGATGGTCTTCATCAAATGACTTATGAGGAGAGACTGAAGAATCAAAATATGTACACCCTGGAGGAAAGGAGGAGCAGAGGTGATATGATACAGACTTTCAGATACTTGAAAGGTTTTAATGATCCAAAGACAACGACAAATCTTTTCCGTCGGAAAACATCAGCAGAACCAAGGGTCACGATTTGAAGCTCCAGGGAGGAAGACTCAGAACCAATGTCAGGAAGTAGTTCTTCACAGAGAGGGTGGTGGATGCCTGTAATGCCCTTTCGGAGGAAGTGGAGAAGACCAAAACTGTGAAGGACTTCAAAGGGGCATGGGATAAACACTGTGGATCCATAAAGTCTAGAAGAAGTGAATGAAGAGTGGGTGACTCGCGGGAATGACGGCTACTACCTGGAGATAATACCCTTATTCAATAAACATACACACTGTTAATGCAGCTCCAACATTGCTCTAAGCTTCAACGGCAAGAGGAAATTTGGAAAAAAGGATTTGCATTCACAAAAAAGCAGGGAGTAGCTTGCTTGTTACAGCGGTTACTACCCCAAACCAAATAAGCCTGATACTTCACTTTCAATGCATATCCAGCATAGCTCTTGGCTTCAACAGCAGGGGAGAAAGACTGATACTTCAGACATATCCAACATAGCTCTCTGCTCAATGGCACGGGAGAAAGTCTGATACTTCACTTTCAATGCATATCCAGCATAACTCTCTGCTTCAACAGCAGGGGGAATGAAGAAAAGTGGATCTATATACAGACAACAACCAACAAGGACTGAATTACATAGTCTGGGTAAACAAATAAGCATGGGTGTAGCTTACTTATTGCGGCGGTTACTATCCCTAACTAATTAAGCTAAATATTTCACTTAGATGCAGTTCCAACACTGCTCTCTACATTAATGGTGGGGGTGGAAGGGAAATAGAACCAAAGGGTTACTAAGAGCCAAGAGTAACAGATAAGTATGAGAAAAAAAAAAAGTGTGAAACTTGCTGGGCAGATTGGATGAGCCATTTGGTCTTCTTCTGCTGTCATTTCTATGTTTCTGTGTATTGCTTGCGTCCTAGGTAGGTATTTATATCTCTATAGGAGGCCCACCTAGTAACTCGAAGTGAGGTTTAATTATTAGTGTAGGGGTTAGGGGCCACTTTGACATTCAAAATGAGACGTATGAACAGAACATCCGCTCATCCCCTTATTGCCTTCAACTAATTGCAGCCTTCCCAATATAAGTAACTTCAAGGTATTGTAAATAAATCTAATGCTATGTACATAAGTTACCTTTATATTCAATTTCCTTAGTCCTATACATATTTCTTATAGGCATATTGACATCTCTTCTTTTAATGGCTTTGTATGTACCTTTTTTATGTTACTTGTCAAGTGCATCTTAAGCATAGTTTCTCGTTTACTGTAAACTGATGTGATATCCCTGATGAATGTCGGTATATAAAACCCACAAATAAATAAATAAATAAATAAATAAATAACAATGCTCTCTTGTGAAGATTTGATGACCTTCGGAGTGAGGAAACTCACCCAAAGATTAGATTTGTGCAATGTTCTCCCAACCTAGCTTGATGGACTCTCTACCTGGGTAACATCAAGCTAGGCTGAGAGACCATTGCACAAATCTCATCTTTGGGTGAGTTTCCTCACTCTAAAGGTCATCAAATCTTCACAATGGAGCACTGTTCTGTTCGTATGTCTCATTTTGAATATCAAAGTGGCCCCTAACCCCTTCACTAATAGTTATCCCTCACCTCGAGTTACTAGGTGGGCCTCCTATAGAAATATAAATACCTACCTAGGATGAAAGTATTATGGCTAGTTTCTCTCTCTCTCTTTCTCTCTCTCTCTCTCTTCCTCCCTCCCTCCCTCCCTCCCTCCCTCCCCCCATGGTTGTAGAAGGGCCCTGACAGCTAAGCTGGCTCCAGGAGCTGAAGATAAAGCCCTGTCACACAGCTTAACACTAATGAAAAAGGTGTAGTTACAGCTTTGCAAAATTGTTAACTCTTCCATTTTTTCTGATTTGCATTGCACAATGCATTATGGTGCTTTCACAGGCATTTTTGCATGCATTAAAGGGGCTTAATACATGTGAAAACACCTTCTAGCAATTTGATAAATGACCCTGTATTTTTTAAGTTGCCTAGAGTTCATCACCAGGTGACTAATAAATAAATAACAAATAAATCTACCCCCTTAAATTGAGGTTAGCCATTTGTGCGGCTAGGCTTGTACATGGAAGTTTAACTGGTTAATGCTAAATATCATGTTAACTATCTAGATTCAGAAAACCAATCCTGGAAATATCTCTAAGTCAGTCACTCTTTGGCCTGACTAAATTTATTCAGGTTATGGTTTTTTGCACACAAATGCAACCAGTTAGCGAGAGCAGCATTTTTAACCAGTTAACTTTACTTGGTCAAACTACACTTTTAACTGGGTAAAGCTTTTGAATATCAACTCCAGTGCCGATCGGCCAATACAACCTCCCCGTTATTGGTTTTGAAATGTTCAATGATTCCTTTCCAGCACATCAAATGCATCTTAGTGCTTGGTTCCTTTGTTCAGAATCTCAGTATCTTTAATTGTTAGAAAAAAACTGAAAGGAGCAGCTACAAAAGTAAAAAATGTGCAAGAGGTGTGGTCATTGTTAATAAATATCATTCTAGAAGCACAGTCCAGATGTATTCCATACATTAAGAAAGATAGAAAGAAGGCAAAATGATTACTGGCATGGTTAAAAGGGGAGGTGAAAGAAGCTATTTTAGCCAAAAGATCTCCATTCAAAAATTGGAAGAAGGATCCAACAGAAGAAAATAGGATAAAGCATAAACGTTGGCAAGTTAAATATAAGACATTGATAAGACAGGCTAAGAGAGAATTTGAAAAGAAGTTGGCCGTAGAGGCAAAAACATACAGTAAAAACTTTTAAAAATATATCTGAAGCAGAAAGCCTGTGAGGGAGTCCGTTGGACCATTAGCTGATCGAGGGGTTAAAGGGGCACTTAGAGAAGATAAGGCCATCGCGGAAAGATTAAATGATTTCTTTGCTTTGGTGTTTACTGAAGAGGATGTTGGGGAGGTACCCGTAATGGAGAAAGTTTTCATGGGTAATGATTCAGATGGACTGAATCAAATCACGGTGAACCTAGAAGATGTGGTAGACCTGATTGACAAACTGAAGAGTAGTAAATAACCTGGACTGGATGGTATACACCCCAGAGTTCTGAAGGAACTAAAAAAATGAAATTTTAGACCTATTAGTAAAAATTTGTAACTTATCATTAAAATCATCCATTGTACCTGAAGACTGGAGGATAGCAAATGTAACCCCAATATTTAAAAAGGGCTCCAGAGATGGTCTGGGAAAATACAGACCGGTTAGCCTGACTTCACTGCCAGGAAAACTAGTGGAAAGTGTTCTAAACATCAAAATCACAGAACATATACAAAGACATGGTTTAATGGAACAAAGTCAACATGGCTTTAACCAAGGCAAGTCTTGCCACAAAAATCTGCTTCACTTTTTTGAAGGAGTTAATAAACATGTGGATAAAGGTGAACCTGTAGACATAGTATACTTGGATTTTCAGAAGGCGTTTGATAAAGTTCCTCATGAGAGGCTTCTAGGAAAAGTAAAAAGTTATGGGATAGGTGGCGATGTCCTTTCATGGATTGCAAACTGGCTAAAAGACAAGAAACAGAGAGTAGGATTAAATGGACAATTTTCTCAGTGGAAGGGAGTGGGTAGTGGAGTGCCTCAGGGATCTGTATTGGGACCCTTACTTTTCAATATATTTATAAATGATCTGGAAAGAAATACGACAAGTAAGATAATCAAATTTGCAGATGACACAAAATTGTTTAGAGTAGTTAAATCACAAGTAGATTGTGATAAATTGCAGGAAGACCTTGTGAGACTGGAAAATTGGGCATCCAAATGGCAGATGAAATTTAATGTGGATAAGAGCAAGGTGATGCATATAGGGAAAAATAACCCATGCTATAATTACACAATGTTGGGTTCCATATTAGGTGCTACAACCCAAGAAAGAGATCTAGGAGTCATAGTGGATAACACATTGAAATTATCGGTTCAGTGTGCTGTGGCAGTCAAAAAAGCAAACAGAATGTTGGGAATTATTAGAAAGGGAATGGTGAATAAAACGGAAAATATCATAATGCCTCTGTATCGCTCCATGGTGAGACCACACCTTGAATACTGTGTACAATTCTGGTCGCCGTATCTCAAAAAAGATATAATTGCAATGGAGAAGGTACAGAGAAGGGCTACCAAAATGATAAGGGGAATGGAACAACTCCCCTATGAGGAAAGACTAAAGAGGTTAGGACTTTTCGGCTTGGAGAAGAGACGGCTGAGGGGGGATATGATAGAGATGTTTAAAATCATGAGAGGTCTAGAACGGGTAGATGTGAATTGGTTATTTACTCTTTCGGATAATAGAAAGACTAGGGGGCACTCCATGAAGTTAGCATGGGGCACATTTAAAACTAATCTGAGAAAGTTCTTTTTTACTCAACGCACAATTAAACTCTGGAATTTGTTGCCAGAGGATGTGGTTAGTGCAGTTAGTATAGCTGTGTTTAAAAAAGGATTGGATAAGTTCTTGGAAGAGAAGTCCATTACCTGCTATTAAGTTCACTTAGAGAATAGCCACTTCCATTAGTAACAGTAACATGGAATAGACTTAGTTTATGGGTACTTGCCAGGTTCTTATGGCCTGGATTGGCCACTGTTGGAAACAGGATGCTGGGCTTGATGGACCCTTGGTCTGACCCAGTATGGCATGTTCTTATGTTCTTATGACTCTACCATCACCATTATATTTCTTGTTAGACTACACTACCCAGATATTTTCAAACAATGCCATGAATAGATTTGCTATTGATGGTTATACATTTGTACCCATTGGCGTGCCTGACATTTGTTGATAAAAAAAAATTCCCTGAAAACCAAAAAAGTTCTCTTTCAAGGCCAGTGATGCTAAATTGAAAACCAAATGGTCTTAAGAACTTATTCACATATATTGATAGTGGTTCCAATAATGAATCATTGTTTGACACAATTGGTCATCCAGGAGGATTAGCACGTAATTTATGCAATTTTGGGGGGTGTTTTTCAAAAGCATTTACACGCTTAAGAATGAGTTTTACAAGTGTACCCTTGTTTACCCTTGTAAGTAGACTTTTGGAAATTGCTACAATATATGCCATTGAATTGTCCATATGATTTACCCCCAAGAATGCACTTTATGCAGGTAAATGGCTTTTGAAAATCACAACAATAGTTTTAAACTTGTAAATCCATTTGAAAATTACCTCCTTTGGTAACATGTAGACAGTTGGAACTCTAAGAAATTCTTTATTTAAATAAATATCTGGATATTTGAAAATACCTAGGGTTATCATTCTCAATTTTTGAATAACATTAAGTTTTGGAGAAGATAAATTGTAATGTGTTTCTCATTTGGAAATGGACTATTCAGGATTTTAAATCATTTCATCGGTAGATTAATTCTTACCATGAGAAAATTCAGTTTACTCTCAGTTGCAGTTATTTTAATATATCATTCCTTGACCTGATGGTTTACAGAGCTTTGAGTGGAGAATTGTTGACTACATTATGTCAGAAGAAAACAGATCAAAATACTTTTCAACACTATTCAAGTACCCACCCTAAGGTTCTGTGCAACTATTTGCCCACATCACAATTTTTAAGGATCAGAAAAAATTGTTCCTTAATTGATAACTATAAGAGGGAATAAACAAATTTAAGAGATAAATTTTTGCAGAGGGGTTATTCATCATCATGCATCTGAGCTTATAATTGGGGATTATATAGTAATCAAGATTTATTGCTTGAGAACACAATGCAAAATAAATTGAACAAAGATGCTAGAAAGAGGTGCTTTCAGAAAGTCATCAATTTCTATAAAAATCTCTAGGATCATTAAATAGAATTGATTATTGTTATCATTGTTCCTTCCTTTAAAAAGATTTGCTTACACTAGAGATAGAAACATCTGTGAGAAGTTATGTCCATCTTTGTTATCTTTACCTGAAAAGAAACAACAGATTTTAATGAGTCAGAAATCTGCAGGATACTACAAATGTAAGAACAGATGCTGAAAGACACTAGGAAAAATTTGTCCTGTTGTAATAAATGGTGAAAGTGTACATGTTGGTGTTTTCCCCATTAATACCATCTCCTGAACACTGTATCAACAAGATAAGTGCAGAGTATATTTTTGAAAATATTTACCAGCATTCATTGTGTTGTAGATGGTGAACTGTGACCTTAAAAACTGTGCATTAAAGAAGAAAAAAGACTGAAGATTTTTATCATCCTTGTAGATCGCCCTGAGGCTAGAGGATTTTCACATAGTTGCACTTTGAAATAACAGTTTAAAATTTAAAAAAGGGAGGAGGAGGTTTTTAAGACATCTCAACTGAAATGTCTGTAGATTACCTTGAAGCATTCACTAAGTTCCTCATTAGAATAAATACATTATAATTGGAATCAGAAAAGTCTACATGAAAATTGAAATGATATATCTACAGAATGAATAATTTAAGTTCTTTAGCTCTCCTATAAATCTAGAATAGTAGTGGTTATTTTTGCTGGTTTATGTCTCTATTATTTAATTTATTTATTTTAAAACATTTAGATTCTGTCTATTATGGATTACATTGATAGGTAGATCACAATGGTTAAAACAAGGACAAAGACTTCACTAGTCTTTCTGCACATTTGTATTCATATACTAAAAAACCCTTCATCATTCCCCAAGAACCTCTAAATTATGAAAATAACATAAGAATTGCCATACTGATCAGACTAAGGGTTCATCAAGCCCAGCATCCTGTTTCCAACAGTGGCCAATCCAAGTCACAAGTACTTGGCAAGTACCCAAATATTAAATAGATCCCAAGCTACTATTCCTTATTAATAGCTTATGAACTTCTCCTCCAAGAACTTATCCAGTCCTTTTTAAAACACAGCTATACAAACTGCCATAACCACATCCTCTGGTAATGAATTCCAGAGTTAATTGTGTGTTGAGTGAAAAATAATATTCTCCAATTTGTTTTAAATGAGCTACTTCCTAACTTCTCGGTCTGCCCCTTAGTCCTTTTATTATCTGAAAGAGTAAATAACCAATTTACATTTACCTGTTCAAGTCCTTTATTGATTTTGTAGACCTCTATCATTATCCATCCTCAGCCATCTCTTCTCCAAGCTGAACAGCCCTGGCCTCTTTAGTCTTTCCTCATAGGGGAGCTGTTCCATTCCCCTTATCATTTTGGTCACCCTTCCTTGCACCTTCTCCATCACAACTATATTTGAGATGCGATGACCAGAATTGTACACAGTATACCTCGTTGACTACTCCTCGGACTGCTCCTTGGATTCTGACCTCGGCTGCCATTGACCACGTCTCTGATTCTGGCTCTGTCCCTTGCCTTGTCATTTCCTACGCTGTTCTGGTCTTCCTTGCTCCTCCAGATCTACATCCTAGAGTCTGACCGCGCTCCCTTGCTGTCCATGGGCACACCTGTCTACCACCTCTCCAGGAGACACTGCGAGGCCCACCTAAGTCCAAGCGCCCAGGTCCCTACAGGCTCCACCCGGGGGGACCGCGGGCTTCCAGTGGTGAAGCTCATCCTAGCCTCTGTCTCCTCCAGTGCTCCGTCCTCTGGGGGCAGGTGCTTCTGGTCCCTACCAGGGAGCTGTTCTCCACTGCTCCAGGACAAGGGTCCACCTTCCTGCCTCCAGGACCCTACCGGGTTTGGCCGCCACAGTCCAAGAACATCGCAGGGCTTTGGAATCACTAGCTTCTTTAGTGGAAGAGCTCTGTTCCCAGCTGCGAGATATAGCTCTGGTCAATCCGGTGGGCCTATCGGCCTCTATGCTATCCAAAGCATCATTGGCGCTCCCTGCACCTCCACGATAGAATGGGGACCCACGCTCCTGTCGTGGCTTCCTCAATCAGTGCTTCATGCAATTTGCACTGCAATCCTCCTTGTTCCTGAAGGAAACCACCAAAGTGACCTTCATCCTTTCCCATCTGGAAGGGAAGGCTCTTGCATGGGCCTCTCCCTTATGGGAACGCTTTGATCCCATGCTTTCCAAGCTATCCGAGTTTGTTGCTCTCTTCAAGCAGGCCTTCAGAGACCCAGTCCGCTAAGCTGTAGCCAGCCATAATCTACTCCACCACCTCTCTGAGTATACAATGGTTGGAAAGGGCGCAACATAAATTTACCATTTTCACTGACCATAAGAATCTTGAGCACCTTAAAGAAGCTCAACTCTTGAATCCTAGACAAACCCATTGGGCGCTCTTCTTTGAATGGTTCAATTTCGTTCTACGTTATTGACCAGCTTCCAAGAACTTCTGTGCTGATGCACAATTAAGATCCTTCAAACCAGATGATGTTCCTGATGTTCCCAGACACATCATAGATCCTACCTGCATATCCCTTACCATGAAAACTACAGTTCCAGTGGGGAAAACCATCATTCCACGTAGATTACGTGAACGAGTTCTGAAATGGGCCCACGATTCCAAGTTGGCAGGACACCCGGGTCATACCAGGACCCTAGAGATGCTGCGAAGATATTATTGGTGGCCCAACATGGTCCAAGACTCACATAACTATGTAGATTCATGTCCCATCTGCGCCCAACAGAAGCCACCTACCGGATGACTTTGGCGCCTACTCCAACCGCTTCCAGCACCTACTGTAGGATTCGTGGACCCTTGGGCCGATCGGAGCCGTAGGAAGAGCTGTTGTAGGTGGTAGAAGCAGTGACCCCGACCGGGAGGCGGCAAGGACAGACTGGTGGCAGGTCGAAGGTGGGACTCTGGAAGCCCTATGCGACCAAGGGCTCTGGCGAGGAAGGAGGTGATGGTGGCGCTGGCACGGTGTTGAGAAAACCTTCGCCCTGGAAGCCGATCCTCCCCCGAGAGGAGCTCATAGGAGTTCGGCCGCTGGGACTTAGGAGATTCACCCTGGAAGCCGGAGTCCCCCCAGGAGGAGCCCGTAGGGACCCGGCCGCTGGGACTTAGGAGGGCCCGCAGGGGCCTGGTCAGCTGTAGTCCAAGGTCGAGTGCCGAAGGGTCGTTGCTCGCCGGTCCAGAGTCAGGAACCAATGGATCACCGTCAGCCAGTCCGAGATCAGGAGCCAGAGAGTCAACGTAAGCCAGTCCGAGGTCAGAAGCCAGAGGGTCAACGTAAGCCGGTCCGAGGTCAGAAGCCAGAGGAAACCAAATGCCAGTCCGGGGTCAGGAGCCAAGAAGAAACGTCAGCCAATCCGAGTCAGGAGCCAAGGGAAAACAACAAGCAGAACGCAGCAACTGGAGACAGGAACAACCCTGGGAACCTCGTTGCAAGGCCCTGAGGAGAGGGACTGCAGGGCTTAAGTAGCCCTGCAGCGTCTGACGTCACTGGGAGGAAGGAGGCAGGTTTCCCGCGCCTGGCCCTTTAAGAGTCGGGCCGAGACGCGCGCGTGCCCCTAGGGGGCGGAGCTAGCCGCGGCGAGACGCCGGCTGCTCCGGCGGTGCAGGAGCCGCGTGGTGGGAGCAGGGGCAGGCCTGAGCGCCGCGTGGGGACGCTGAGAGCACCGCGGCGAGAGCCCCCGGAGGCCCGAGGAGGGCCGGGAAGCCCCGGAAGCCCGCGGAGGTAGGCGAAGCGGCCGGGGCCGACCCGGAGCCGCAACAGTACCCCCTCCCTTATGCCCCCTCCCCGGGGGTCGCGGCCTGTCCAGATGCTGGAAGTGGAAGCGTCGAAGAAGATCCTTATCCAGGATGTGGGAAGAAGGCTCCCAGGAATTCTCCTCCGGACCATATCCCTCCCAGGACAGCAGGTACTCCCAGCGGTGGCGACGGCACCGGACATCCAAGACCTCCTTCACCGTGTAGGTGACATCCGGATCTGAGGAAACATTGGAGGGTACTGGCGGAGCCGCCCGAAATCGAGAGAGCACCAGTGGCTTGAGGAGGGACACGTGGAAGACGTCATGGATTTTAAGCGAGGAGGGCAGCCGCAATCTATAGGAAACCGCCCCAACGCGTTCGGCCACTGGGAAAGGTCCAATGTAACGAGGTGCTAATCTCATGGATGGAGTCCGCAATTGAATGTGCTTCGTACTTAGCCATACCCTCGTCCCGGGTAAGAATACCGGGGCGGGCCGTCGAGACCGGTCTGCATAAGCCTTGAAGCGAGCTGCAGTTCTGCGAAGCTTCTCCTGCGTGGAAATCCAAAGGTGATGAAGCTGGTTAGCTGTTAGTTGTGCTGCGGCGGAAGTGACTTGTACCGGTAACGGCAGTGCGGGTCTTGGGATCCTCCCATAAACTAGCTGAAAGGGGGACTGACTCGTAGTGGAGTGCTTATGGCGGTTGTAAGAAAATTCCGCCCAGGGAAGGAGAGAGACCCAGTTGTCTTGGAGCTCATCTACAAAAGCTCGGAGGAAGGTTTTCAGAGACCGGTTGGTCCGCTCCACTTGGCCGTTACCCTGGGGATGAAAAGCCGTGGTAAAATCCAACTGTATCCCAAATTTCTTGCATAATGCCCGCCAGTACTTGGCCGTAAATTGAGGACCGCGATCCGACGCGATATGCGAGGGCAGTCCATGTAACCGGAAAATATGCTGGACAAATAGGTCAGCCAGCTCAGGAGCCATGGGCAGCTTGGGCAGAGGGATGAAATGTGCCATCTTAGAAAAGCGGTCCACAGTGACCCAAATTACAGTCTTCCCCTCAGAGCGAGGCAACTCCACCACAAAGTCTGTGGAAAGGTGAGAACACGGTTCTGCGGGAATAGGGAGCGGCTGGAGTAGGCCCCACGGGCATCCCGGTGGGGGTTTTTGCTGGGCGCATGTGGGACAGGACTGAACATAGTGCCGGACATCCTCCCTCACTCGTGGCCACCAGTAAAACTCAGTGAGTAATTCAAGGGTTTGAGAAATCCCAGGATGGCCTGCCATCAAGGAGTCGTGTGCCCATGCCAGAACCTTCCTCCGTGAACGAACCGGGACCACCGTCCTCCCTTCGGGCCCTAAGTTTGTGGCTGCCAGTAGGACTTTAGCTGGATCCTATATTTACTGAGGGGTCTCCGTTGTATCGTCAACCTCGGTGGTGCGGGATAGAGCGTCTGCCCGTACATTCTTGGCTGCGGGTCGGTAGCGAAGCGAGAAGTCGAACCGGCTAAAAAAGAGGGACCAGCGGGCCTGTCGGGGATTGAGCCTCTGAGCATGAGACAAGTACTGCAGGTTCTTATGGTCGGTATAAACTATGATCGGTTGTTGGGCTCCCTCCAACCACTGACGCCACTCCTCGAACGCTAACTTTATGGCCAACAGCTCCTTGTCGCCAATCCCGTAATTCTTCTCTGCCGGTGAAAACTTGCGGGAGAAGTATGAGCAAGGCCAGGTCTTGCCAGTGGGAGAGGTTTGGAGTAGCACTGCCCCTACCGCGACAGCGGAAGCATCTACCTCTACTATAAACTGGCGTTGAGGGTTAGGGTGCCGAAGACAAGTGTCTTGAAGGAAAGCCTCCTTGAGATCCTGGAAGGCCTGCGTCGCAGCAGGGGGCCAGTTTCGTGCATCCGCACCCTTCCGCGTGAGGGCCGTCAGAGGGGCTACCAAGCTGGAGTAATACGGGATGAACTGGCGGTAGAAATTAGCGAATCCTAAGAACCGCTGAAGCGCTTTCATTCCTGATGGTTGTGGCCAGCCCTTGATGGTGCTCACTAGGGATGTGAATCGTGTCCTCGATCGTCTTAACGATCGATTTCGGCTGGGAGGGGGAGGGAATCGTATTGTTGCCGTTTGGGGGGGTAAAATATCGTGAAAAATCGTGAAAAATCGTGAAAAATCGTGAAAAATCGTGAAAAATCTAAAAATCTAAAAATCTAAAAATCACAAAACCGGCACATTAAAACCCCCTAAAACCCACCCCCGACCCTTTAAATTAAATCCCCCACCCTCCCGAACCCCCCCCAAATGAGTTAAATAACCTGCGGGTCCAGCGGCGGTCCGGAACGGCAGCGGTCCGGAACGGGCTCCTGCTCCTGAATCTTGTTGTCTTCAGCCGGCGCCATTTTCCAAAATGGCGCCGAAAAATGGCGGCGGCCATAGACGAACACGATTGGACGGCAGGAGGTCCTTCCGGACCCCCGCTGGACTTTTGGCAAGTCTCGTGGGGGTCAGGAGGCCCCCCACAAGCTGGCCAAAAGTTCCTGGAGGTCCAGCGGGGGTCAGGGAGCGATTTCCCGCCGCGAATCGTTTTCGTACGGAAAATGGCGCCGGCAGGAGATCGACTGCAGGAGGTCGTTCAGCGAGGCGCCGGAACCCTCGCTGAACGACCTCCTGCAGTCGATCTCCTGCCGGCGCCATTTTCCGTACGAAAACGAGGCGCCGGAACCCTCGCTGAACGACCTCCTGCAGTCGATCTCCTGCCGGCGCCATTTTCCGTACGAAAACGATTCGCGGCGGGAAATCGCTCCCTGACCCCCGCTGGACCTCCAGGAACTTTTGGCCAGCTTGTGGGGGGCCTCCTGACCCCCACGAGACTTGCCAAAAGTCCAGCAGGGGTCCGGAAGGACCTCCTGCCGTCCAATCGTGTTTGTCTATGGCCGCCGCCATTTTTCGGCGCCATTTTGGAAAATGGCGCCGGCTGAAGACAACAAGATTCAGGAGCAGGAGCCCGTTCCGGACCGCTGCCGTTCCGGACCGCCGCTGGACCCGCAGGTTATTTAACTCATTTGGGGGGGGGGTTCGGGAGGGTGGGGGATTTAATTTAAAGGGTCGGGGTGGGTTTTAGGGGGTTTTAGTGTGCCGGCTCACGATTCTAACGATTTATAACGATAAATCGTTAGAATCTCTATTGTATTGTGTTCCATAACGGTTTAAGACGATATTAAAATTATCAGACGATAATTTTAATCGTCCTAAAACGATTCACATCCCTAGTGCTCACCTTGTCCGGATCCATTCGGAAGCCCGTAGAGGAGACAATATATCCTAGGAAGGGTAGTGACTCTTGTTCGAACTGGCATTTTTCTAGTTTAGCGTACAAGTGGTTCTCCCGTAGCTTCAGCAGGACTTGCCGCACGTGTTGTCGATGTGTCTTGAGATCCTGGGAATATATTAATACGTCATCCAGGTACACGATCACTGAAGTGTATAAGAAGTCGCGGAGGACCTCGTTCATAAGGTTTTGGAATACCGCTGGGGCGTTACAGAGACCAAACGGCATAACAAGGTACTCGTAATGACCGTCCCTGGTGTTAAAAGCGGTCTTCCACTCATCCCCAGGGCGTATACGAATGAGATTGTAAGCACCTCGGAGGTCTAATTTGGTGAAGACTCGGGCCCCTTGGAGGCGATCCAGGAGCTCTGGAATCAGAGGCAACGGGTAACGGTCCCGGCGAGTGATTTGATTCAAGCCCCGATAATCAATACAGGGGCGGAGGGACCCATCTTTCTTTCCTACGAAGAAGAACCCGGCCCCGGCCGGGGATTTGGACGGTCTGATGAAACCCCGGTCCAGGTTCTCCTTAATATAGGCTGACATAGCTTGGGTCTCAGGCAGAGACAGAGGGTAGACTCTCCCACGGGGCGGGGTGGTACCTGGTAGCAAATTGATTGCGCAATCAAAGGGTCGGTGCTCCGGGAGTAACTCTGCCTTTTCTTTCAAGAAGACATCCTGAAAGGCATGGTATTGTGGAGGTACCGTTAACGGAGTTGTGCAGAGTGCGATAGGTCGCAGTGGGCGTGCAGGAAGGCAATGACGGTGGCACGCAGGACTCCAGGAAGTAATCTGAAGGGTTCCCCAATCAATCACCGGGGAGTGTTTCCGAAGCCAGGGTAGGCCCAGGATGACCGGGTGGATGGATTTTTCAAGAATAAGAAACGAGATTTCCTCCTGGTGGAGGGCTCCAACCTGGAGCTTCAGAGGACTGGTGCGAGTGGATATTAAACCAGGAAGTGGACTCCCTTGAATGGAAGAGACCCGCACAGGCGGATCTTGCGGGCGGACCTCGAGCTGTAGCTGTTCTACTAGCTCCTGGAGGACGAAGTTCCCCCCGGACCCAGAGTCGAGTAAGGCGAGGGTATCAAAGCCTCCCTCCGGAAGACAAAGTCGTACCGGAACGGTACATGGGGAGCTGGGTGAAATGTTGCCTAGAGTCAACTCCCCGCTGAGCTCTAGGTTCGGACGTTTCCCGGACGCTCGGTACAATGGGCCAAAAAGTGCCCCTGACCCCCACAGTAAAGACACAGTCCCTGGGTACGTCGGCGTCTACGTTCCTCGGAGGATAGAGGACCACGGCCCAACTGCATGGGTTCCTCTGTAGCTGGAGCTGTGGCTGCAGGCGGTGAGGACCGGACTTGAGGCGGGGTGGATCGCCGAGCGGAGGACCCCTGGGCGGGCCTTCACTCTCGGAAGCGGCGCTGGATACGCTGGTCCACGCGTCCAGCCAGTTCTATGAGTTCCTGTAAGTCGTCGGGAAGGTCCCGTGCCGCAAGTTCATCCTGGAGCCGGGGAGACAGACCCTTGAGGAAGATCCCATGCAAACTGTCCTCGCCCCAGGCCAGCTCAGTGGCCAGGGTCTGGAACTCCATCGCAAATTCCTCTAGGGGACGATTACCCTGCTTCAGCTGGAGGAGCTCCGAGGCAGCTGTGGAGGCCCGGGATGGTTCGTCAAAGATCCTCCGGAATGCTTTGACAAATTGTACTAGGTTATTTAAGCGGGAATCTTGGCGCTCCCACAGGGAGGAAGCCCAAGTCAAAGGTTTCCCGTCCAGAAGCGAAATAATGTAAGTCGTTTTTGCCCGGTCTGAGGTGAATTGCGCAGGCAGGAGGTCAAACCGGATGTAACAGTGGTTGAGGAACCCCCGACATGTCTTCGGATTCCCCGAGTACCTCGGGGGCGCTGGCATCTGTACCGGAACAGGAGAAGACGGGTTGACCATAGATGTGGATGCTGCGGAGTGAGCTGCGGAGGTCCCATCTACGCGATCCGCCAGGCGTTGGACGGCCGACATCAGCGTATCCAGGCAGGACTGCTGTTGCTGTAGCTTCTGGGCAATGCCGGGAATGGCCTTTAGACCGGCAAGGTCCGCCGGGTCCATGGCCTTGCAATCTGTAGGATTCGTGGACCCTTGGGCCGATCGGAGCCGTAGGAAGAGCTGCTGTAGGTGGTAGAAGCAGTGACCCCGACCGGGAGGCGGCAAGGACAGACTGGTGGCAGGTCGAAGGCGGGACTCTGGAAGCCCTATGCGACCAAGGGCTCTGGCGAGGAAGGAGGTGATGGTGGCGCTGGCACGGTGTTGAGAAAACCTTCGCCCTGGAAGCCGATCCTCCCCCGAGAGGAGCTCGTAGGAGTTCGGCCGCTGGGACTTAGGAGATTCACCCTGGAAGCCGGAGTCCCCCCAGGAGGAGCCCGTAGGGACCCGGCCGCTGGGACTTAGGAGGGCCCGCGGGGGCCTGGTCAGCTGTAGTCCAAGGTCGAGTGCCGAAGGGTCGTTGCTCGCCGGTCCAGAGTCAGGAACCAATGGATCACCGTCAGCCAGTCCGAGATCAGGAGCCAGAGAGTCAACGTAAGCCAGTCCGAGGTCAGAAGCCAGAGGGTCAACGTAAGCCGGTCCGAGGTCAGAAGCCAGAGGAAACCAAATGCCAGTCCGGGGTCAGGAGCCAAGAAGAAACGTCAGCCAATCCGAGTCAGGAGCCAAGGGAAAACAACAAGCAGAACGCAGCAACTGGAGACAGGAACAACCCTGGGAACCTCGTTGCAAGGCCCTGAGGAGAGGGACTGCAGGGCTTAAGTAGCCCTGCAGCTTCTGACGTCACTGGGAGGAAGGAGGCAGGTTTCCCGCGCCTGGCCCTTTAAGAGTCGGGCCGAGACGCGCGCGTGCCCCTAGGGGGCGGAGCTAGCCACGGCGAGACGCCGGCTGCTCCGGCGGTGCAGGAGCCGCATGGTGGGAGCAGGGGCAGGCCCGAGCGCCGCGTGGGGATGCTGAGAGCGCCGCGGCGAGAGCCCCTGGAGGCCCGAGGAGGGCCGGGAAGCCCCGGAAGCCCGCGGAGGTAGGCGAAGCGGCCGGGGCCGACCCAGAGCCGCAACACCTACTGAGCCATGGTCCAGCATCTCAATGGACCTCATCACAGATATGCCTCCGTCCCAGAACAGTACCATAATCTGGGTCATCATCGATCGTTTTTCGAAAATGATTCACTTTATTTCCTTGTCAGGCCTCCCATCGGCCCCAGAACTAGCCAAATTGTTCCTAAAGCACATTTTCCATCTCCATTGACTCCCAAAGGAAATTATATCCGACCGAGGACCACAGTTTGCTGCAAGGTATTGGTGCTCCCTATGCAAAAAGTTTAACATTGCCTTGAATTTCATGTCGGCCTATCACCCACAGGACAATGGTCAAGCTGAAAGGACCAACCGGACCTTGAAAACATTCCTTTCCTAGCGTGTAGCAGATGGACTCAGGACCAATGGGTATAATGTACTCCTGATAACAGTTGGAAATGGATCAGATTTCAATCTGATGTCAGCCCCTAGTACATATATCCCTGCAGGAAGTGCACCTCTTCAGTATTTTCCGTCTCCATAGCAATTAGGGACTATCTGGACACTCTCACGGCGTTAGAACAAAATTCAATGGAGAAAACCTAAATTCGGAAGAAAACTTACCTCTGAAGATGAGCCCCGCTCTCCTGCGGTGATACCTTCGGGCCCCTCCCTCAGTTGAGAATTCCCGATGTGATTTCCGTGGTCCCTCGGAGGTGAGCCTCGGTCCAGCGGCCGAATCGTAGCGAGGACCTAGCCCCCGATCTCGGGCGTGGCTGAGAGGCAGCGGGTTCACCCTTGAGCGTAGCGGTGAAGGTATTTTCCCTCTCCCCCCGCAGCCGGAGACCGCCCGGGACGAAACCGGGAAGCGCCGAAGACAAGGTAAGATAGAAATCTTCAGCATAGACTCCGATCTCCAAGGTTTGAGGAGTCGCACAGGTTGCCGGCTAGGACCTGTGCCACTGGGTCGATCCACCCTAGTAGGGCCAGGCCCCGGTTAGTTTCAAGGGTCCTCCCACGTGGAGACCCTCCGAGGTGGTCGCCATATTGCCCGTGTGGTCGCTGTTGCCATATTGGCCCTATTCGTTGCTCTGTCCGCCGTCTTGATCCGGGCGCACAAGGCCAACTAATCACACAAAATACATGTACGCATAAAGTTACACGCACAAGGCACATGTGTGCATAAAGTACACGCACAAGGGTCGCGTGCATAAGTTATACACCTATAGGGACACGTACAACTCTGAGGAGGAAACAGAGCCCCTAGAGGAAGGGGAACTCCCCCCGGGGACACAACCTCACCGACCCATGAGACGCTTCTTCACCAAGGACGAACTCCCAGACCTGGTCACCCACTGTCTGAAGGAGCTCGCTATCCCAGATGCAGGCGCTTCAGGGGAGCCCAAGGCGAATCCCCTGCTAGAGGGACTCCGCCAAACCTCTCGCTATTTCCCTCTCTTACAAGCTGCCCAGCAGCTAATTGACCTGGAATGGAGTGCTCCAGAGTCCACATTCAAAGGGGGACAAGCTATGACAGCCATGTACCCCCTGGACCCGGCAGCCAAAGACCTTCTGACATGCCCAAAAGTGGATGCCATGGTCTGCGCGATGTTGAAGCACACTACTATCCCAGTGGAGGGAGGAGCAGCACTCAAAGATGCTCAGGACCGGCGTCTGGAATCCATCCTTAAACAGTCCTTTGACGTCGCCGCTATGTCCCTACAAATAGCGGCCTGCTGCACCGTAGTGACACGTGCCTGCCTATCTCAGACCAGAAACAACACTCTTGGGGAGGCCATGGAACCAGCAGTATCATTCCTTGCAGACGCTGCTTCAGATCTGATGCGCACAGCGGCCAGAGGAGTATCACCAGCTGTGGCTGCCAGGAGACAGCTCTGGCTCCGAAACTGGTCGGCCGACATATCTTCCAAAATGCATCTTACAAGGATGCCTTTCAAAGGATCCCTTCTGTTCGGCAGCGAACTAGAGAAACTGGCTAACAAATGGGGCAAATCCCCGTTACTGCAACTACCGGAGGACAGGAATAAGAAAAAACAGCGACCCTTCCCCCGATCTTCCAGGGGCAGACGTTCACAGCGCTTCAATCCATACAGAAGCAACTACCAAGCATCCCGCCCTATGGCAAGGAACCAGTCCTTTCGGAACAAGCACAACAAGAGGGGAACCAGCTTGGGTCCAGGCCCCAGCCGTACCCCACAATGAGATTCAGCCGACCCATCCAAGGGAGGAAGCCATAGGGGGAAGACTAGCCCTATTCTACCACAGATGGGTCAAGATAACTTCGGACAAGTGGATCCTAACCATCATTCGAGAGGGATACTACTTGGATTTCCTACGAACCCCCCCCCCCCCCCCCAGACACGATCGTAGAATCCCCCTGCCACGACCCCTCCAAGAGGATGGCAGTGGAAACTACACTGACCAGACTACTGGCCCTTGAGGCCAAAACCCCAGTTCCCCCACAAGAAATAAATACTGGGCATTATTCCATTTATTTTATCGTTAACCGCCACCTGAGGATTCCCCGCTTTTGCATGGAAACCCTACGCTCCGTAATAAGGGCGATACAACCGGGAGAGTTCCTCACATCCCTGGATCTTTCTGAGGCCTACCTTCACATCCCGATTCATCAGGAACATCAGCGCTTCCTATGCTTCAAAATCCTGGACCGTCACTACCAGTCCTGGGCACTACCCTTCGGGTTAGCCACAGCAACCCGGACATTCACCAAGTTCATAGTGGTGGTGACGGCGGCAACACTGAGGAAGGAAGGAATCTTTATACACCCTTACCTAGACGATTGGCTGATCAGGGCGAAATCGCCAGAGGAAAGTCACCAAGCAACCAACAGAGTCAAATCTCTACTGGAGAGCCTCAGATAGGTGGTCAACCCAAACAAGAGTTGTTTGCAACCCTCACAGTCGCTAGAATACCTAGGAGTCCAATTCGACACCAAAGAGGACAAGGTCAGCCTGACCCCCACAAGGAGATCAAAACTGAGGAACCGGTTACAAATCCTGCTGAGCGAACCTCGCCCCACAGCTTGGGATTACCTTCAAGTTCTCGGTCTGATGGCATCCACATTGGAAGTAGTGCCATAGGCGCGAGCTCACATAGAAACATAGAAATGACGGCAGAAGAAGACCAAACGGCCCATCCAGTCTGCCCAGCAAGCTTCGCACTTTTTTTCATCTCATACTTATCTGTTTCTCTTGGCTCTTAGTAACCTTTTGGTTCTATTTCCCTTCCACCCCCACCATTAATGTAGAGAACAGTGTTGGAACTGCATCTAAGTGAAATATCTAGCTCAGCGGTTCTCAACCTGTGGGTTGCGACCCCGGCGGGGGTCGAACGCCCAAAACACAGGGGTCGCCTAAAGCAGGGGTCCCCAACCACCGGTCCGCGGACCGGGACCGGGCCGTGGGAGTTTTTGCCGGTCCGCGGCGCCGCCAAGCACCGGCAGGTGTGTCGCGCGCTCCCGGTCTCTCCTGCTGCCGTTGCCGCCGGGCTGTCAGCACGTTCAAGCCCAGCGGGAACGGCAGCGGCGCTAGAAGAAGCTGTGCACCCGTGGCTGGGCCTTTTCTTCTTCCTGCGTCTGCCCCCCCCCTCCCGTGACCCGGAACAGGAAGTGAATCGCGGTGCACGGGAAGGAGAGAGAGCCGCGCCGCGCAAAAAAGTAGCAGCAGCGGCTGCAGCATCGGTCCTCGAGCAATAGAAGTAGCCGGTAATGGAGAAAGGAGACAGCAGCATGAGCCTCCCGCGGCCGATGGGATTCTTCTTTCTTGGCCAGCGGAGGCTGCTGCAGCTCCCATTTGTGCTCGGGGGAGAAGAGGAAGTGAGTGAGAGAAAGAGAGAGAAGCAGCCAGCCAGTCTGTGTGTGATTGACTGGTCAGAGAGCTGATGTGTGTGTGTATGTGAGAGACAATGAAAGTGATTGCTCAGGGAGATGACTGATGTGTATGTGAGAGTGTGAGACATTAGTCAGGGAGGTGACTGATGTGTGTGTGTGAGAGAGAGAAAAAGCATGGAAGTGAGAAGTCTGGGTATGTGAGAAAGCATGGGCGTAAGAAGCCTGGTGTTGTGGGGGTGAAAGAAAGCATGGGAGTGAGAAACCTGGGTGAGTGTGCATGCATGAGAGAGAGAGACTGCTTGGTAAGGTGATGGTGCGTGTGAGAGAAAAAGACTGGTGTGTTTGTGTGTGAATATGAGAGAATGTGATTCAGGGAATGAGAAGCCTGTGCACGTGGAGAGTGAGCATGGAAATGAGAGAGACTGGTGTGTGTGTAACAGAGAGAAAGTGATTATGGGAATGAGAAGCCTGTGCATGTGGAGAGAACAAGCATGGGAGTGAGAGACTGGTGAGTGAGTGAGTGAGTGAGTGAGTGTGTGTGTGTGTGTGTGAGAGAGAGAGAGAGACAGAGAAAGTGATTATGAGAGTGAGAAGCCCATATATGTAAGTAGAACACGGGAGTGGGAAGCCTGTGTGTGTGTGTGTGTATGAGAGAAACTGTTCAGGAAGGTGACTGGTGTGTGTGTGCCAAAAACTGTTTGGGAGATGATTGGTGTGTGAGAGACAGAAACTGGTCAAGGGGGCATGACTGGTATGGTGTGTGTGTGTGAGAGACATGGGCACTAAGGAAGAGGACCATAAGTATAGAGCTTAGCTTCTACTGCTGCTTCTGGTGAGTGCCACGGCCTGCAGGGAAGGGGAGTAGGAGAGCTGCTGGAGGGGGTAAGTAAAGGTGGCTTTTTAAGTTTATTTTTCTTGACTGCCATTTTAATTGTGTGATGTCTGCTTTTTTGAAATATTTTATTGGTGTTTGGAGAATGTTTAATAGTTTTTATGAGTTTTTAATTGTTGGATGTTCATAGCTGTTTTGAAACATTTATTCTGCTTATTAGTATAGTTTTACAATTATTTCTGTGTGGGGATCTATAGCTGCTTGCTAGTTCTGTTTTCCTAATAAGAGGTGTATTGGTTTTTAGGACCTGATTTAATATTTGTAGTGTTGCCTTTTCATAGATAGGGTTGCTCCTGTTTGAGTGTATTCCATAATACAGGTGTAACTGCAATTCTTGTATATAATTTTATTGCAAAACTTCCCATATTATTGTTCCCCCCTCTCGTTAATGCCTTGTTATCATGTTTTTTACTGTTCAATGTAAAGCGCCATGCCGTGCGTTTGTTTTTGCGTTACAATGTGAACCGATATGATATCCTGGATGAATGTCGGTATATAAAAATTTTAAATAAATAAATAAAATAAATAACTGTGTGCGGATTAGTTTATGTGCATTACTACAGATCCTGGGAGTATGTTAGGTCGGTTCTGTGTCTGTTACCGAGATGAGATATTTTGCTAGCATGTAAGCGTTTGTATCGGTCTTATTTGTTGTGTTTTCTCAGAGGACATGCATTGGTGGTAAACTGCTGTCTTTTCATAAGTAGGGCTATTGAGCCTGGAAATAGAAGGAGTTTGAGTTGCTGTTACTGAGATGTCACTAGAACCAGAATATCTTTTTTGTAGGGTGAGTTGTATGGGGAATGTCATAATTCTGCTTTACATCCATTATTGTGGGTCAGGGGGGTTCCTGTGGATACAAACTGTACTTTTACATCTAGCCCCGTGACGATCATGGGACAGTGTGCCATGCATGTGAGAACCTATGGTGAGTTGAGTTACATTCACATTATAAATGTCATAATTAAATGATAAGTGTGCACTAAAATCCAACCCCATCCATAACCCCGCCCCCATATGACCAAAGCCCCGCCCTCACCCCACCCTCATGGGGCGAGGGCGGGGCGAGGGGTCACCGCAACATGAGGAACTGTATTGCGGGGTCATGGCATTAGAAAGGTTGAGAACCACTGATCTAGCTTAATTAGTTAGGAGTAGTAACCGCCGCAATAAGCAAGCTACACCCATGCTTATTTGTTTACCCAGACTATGTAATTCAGTCCTTGTTAGTTGTTCTCTGTATATAGATCCACTTTTTTTCATTCCCCCTGCCGTTGAAGCAAAGAGCTGAGCTAGATATGCGTGAAGTATCAGTCTTCCTCTCCTGCCATTGAAGCAGAGAGCTATGCTGGATATGCATTGAAAGTGAAGTATCAGACTTATTTGTTTTGGGGTAGTAACTGCCGTAACAAGCAAGCTACTCCCCGCTTTTTTGTGAATGCAAATCCTTTTTTCCACATTTCCTCTTGCCATTGAAGCTTAGAGCAATGTTGGAGTCGCATTAACCGTGTGTATGTTTATTGAATAAGATTATTATCTTCAGGTAGTAGCCATCATTCGGATTATTTAGAAGATCACAACTTACTTTTCCCTTCCCAATATGGGTTTCGCAAATCTCGCAGCACAGAAACCCTACTCATATCTCTAACTGACCATATTCTTATGGGTCTAGACAAAGGACACTCCTTTCTCCTAATCCTTTTAGACATTTCGGCGGCTTTTGACACAGTCAACCACCCCATCCTCTTGAATCGCCTCTCAGACATAGGCATTTCAGGAACAGTCCACAATTGGTTCAAGTCGTTCCTCAGTAATAGAAGTTTTAAAGTCAAAATAAACAATAAAGAATCACCATCTACAAATTCTTCCCTTGGCGTACCACAAGGTTCATCCCTATCACCTACCCTTTTCAATATTTACCTCCTTCCCCTTTGCCAACTGTTAACCAGTCTTAACCTTATTCACTACATTTATGCGGACGATGTCCAGATTTTGATTCCCATAACAGAATCTATTAACAAATCCATCGCACTCTGGAACAACAGCTTACAAGCCATCACTAATCTCCTCAACAGTCTAAACCTGGTCATCAATGCCTCTAAGACTGAACTCCTCCTCATTTCCTCCAACCAAGAAAACCCCTCGTCACAGATCCATCACAAACACCTTCTCACCCACACTCATGTGAGAGACCTTGGAGTAATTATAGACAACCGTCTTAACCTAAAGAATATGATCAAAACCACAACTAAAGAGTGCTTCTACAGACTTCAAGTGTTAAAAAGACTCAAACCTCTCCTATTTTTTCATGACTTTAGGACTGTTCTTCAATCCCTAATATTTGCCAAAATTGACTACTGCAGCTCTCTCCTCATTGGCCTTCCCAACTCAACAACCAAGCCCTTACAGATGATACAAAACGCTGCAGCGAGAATTTTAACAAGCACCAACCAGAGAGACCACATTACGCCCGTCCTCCGTAATTTACATTGGTTACCAGTCAGTCACAGGGCTCTGCACAAAGCTCTATCTCTAATTCACAAATCAATTCATAGCTTCCTCCATCTTGACCTCGAATTCCCACTCAAACTCCACACTTCCAACAGACCAATGAGAGAAACCTACAAAGGAGCACTACAACCCCCACCTTCTAAAGCTACACGACTCATCTCTACCAGAGACCGAGCTTTTTCCACAGCAGGTCCAGCCATCTGGAACAACCTACCTGCAGAACTCAGAATGGAACCGTGCCTACCAACATTTAAAAAAAAACTCAAAACTTGGCTCTTCTTACAAGCCTTCCCTGATCCTTCAAACTTTCACTAGACAACTACAACTACTCAGCATTGAATTTGGAACTTTGCCCCTTCAATATTCTCATCAGTTACTAGTCTCCTAGTATTTTAATTTAATACATTCTTAAGGTTTCTCTTTTTCCAGCTGAATTCAGCTTCCTAGTTCATGGTCCTTGTTATTATGTAACTTTCTTTCTTACTTTTCTGCTTTACCTCCACTAATTATAAAAAGTTGTTCCTTTGTTATGTTATGTTACACTGATCTACCCCTGTTCGATGTAAACCGACCTGATATGGTATTTAACCTTGAAGGTCGGTATAGAAAAATGTTAAATAAATAAATAAATCATTCCCGCGAGCCACCCACTCTTCATTCACGTCCTCTAGACTTTATGGATCCACAGTGTTTATCCCATGACCCTTTGAAGTCCTTCACAGTTCTGGTCTTCATCACTTCCTCCGGAAGGGCAGGAAGTGGTGAAGACCCCTACAGAGCTCACTTTTGACACGATGGAATTCACAGTGCCGGAACTACGCCGTCCGTCTATCACTCCCGGGCAGAATCAGAACCCAGTTACGGTGGTGGCTGCAGGGCAGCCACCTGAACCAGGGGACGAGGCTATCTTCACCAACCTGGACCCTGCTCACCACAGATGCCAGCCTACGTGGATGGGGAGCACACTGCAAGGAGTTAACTGCCCAAGGGCAGTGGAATGCAATAATGGTAGGTCTAAGCAGTTTTACAAATTAGACAAACACAGTAAAACTCGGGGTAATGTAAAATGAATAAAAATCCATGTACAAGACTAAAAAAAAAAAAAAAGGGTTGAAAGGAAAACAAGTGGAGGAAAAGGCGAAGGAAAGGAAAAAATACAATTAGATGCACAAATTATTTATAGGCAGTCATGAGAGAAAAAAAGGGGTTTCTTCCTCATCCTGCCATATTACTGTTTCCTGGAAAGAGAAAGAGAGGTGAGAGATTGCCACCAAGCAATTTACAATGCTTTTTTCCATGGCCAGGGTCTCCAAACAGGATTATTTTGTGCATACCTGACAGGAATGAAGCCACAGTATGTTGGGTACAATCTCAGTGTCTCAAATGTACTGCTAGTGCTCTTCTTAATATTCGCATTGTGCCAGAGAAGCCTTCTTCTTGAGCTTATAGGTTGTAATATGTCCAGGCAACATATCCCAGTGTGCTAGGACGTTTTTTAAACTTTGTATTTGTTAAATTTTCAACAATAATAACAATCACATTATGTGCAAATAACTAGGATAAATGACATAGGTAAACTCCATAACACAAATCAACACACAGAAATATTATGAAGTTCCCAAAAAGAGGATCCTTGAAAAAGTGAGAAGCTGACCTATTTATTCATCCAAGGAAACAAAAATAAAGAAAAATGTCAGAGGACAGGAAGGTTAATTATATGGTGAGACAAAGCTATACACAACAGAGTTACTTGCTACTTACCAAAAATCATCTTATAGAGAAATCTTGCTTCCTAGAAAACTCTTAACGTTGCTTAGGGTCAATTAGTACATAGTGCACATTATTACATTTCAACAAACTTGTGCAAGAAAATGGAAGAAAAAAGTCACTGCCTGAGAGCAAAACCTCCTGGGGAGCTGTAAATATTAATTATATCTACTCTGTGATCTCTACAGAGATCACGAGAAAGCCATATTTTTTCACCCATAAATAAATATGCTTAACCTTAAAGAAAATCTTTAACACAAAATTTGTATCTGCTAAAAAAAAAAAGACTAATAATGTAGCACATCTAGTGTCTTCTTCTTGGAAATTCTCAAGAAAGGCAGTAAGTTCCAAGTTGTCCATAGTTGCCAGATCTTTCTCATCTATATCTTCTAACCTATGCTTTCTATATGCTTCTTAGATGGAGATAAAAAAAAAACTTTACTTGAGGGAGACATAGAGTCTACATGAGTCTTAAGGATATCCTTCATATATCTTTTTAAATGTTATATTGGACTAATCATAGGAACCTAAGGGAAGTTGAAAATTATCAGGTTCAAACTGCACATCCTGCTTTCGATCAGCCGACATTGAAATCTCTGGCTATCTTTTGAAAGACCACCACTTGTCATCTGCACTGTTTTCAGTTGTTCTTTACAAGACTCCAGTTTCTCACCATATGAGGTGGCAAAATTGTCCAGCCTGGAAATACGGTCTATAGTCCCTCAAAGAAGTTTCCATGCTTTCTATTCTCTTGCCCATAGTAAATTCCAGATGAGTAATGCTACTATTTAATTTACCATGCTACTATTTAATTTATCTATTATCCTAATACCTCAGATAATAATCTTTCCTGTTTAATCTGAATTCATTACAACTTTTGTGTTTAAGTTATTGCCCTTCTCGGGCCTTTTATTCTACTTACTTCCAAGCTGTAAAGCCTCCAAGTTTATAGTCCTTGTTTAATGTAACTTTACTGCTCTCCTTCTGATTATAACGTACTGTTCCATCTTTGTTACAAGTTCTCTATCCCCCGTTCGATGTAAACCAATCTGATATGGTATTTAACCATGAAGTTCGGTATAGAAAAATGCTAAATAAATAAATAATGGCTTCAGGAACTTCCCACTGTGCTGTTTCCAAACCAGGAAGGGACTTGCGGAGAGCTGGGCATATCTGATTCTACTATGGCCGGTATTATACCTCCTATCCCCCCCACTAGTGGCAAACAGCTTACCCAGATTTCCCTCTGATCCTCCAGCCTCACATCAAGTATTGGGGGCAGCTATTTGCACTTGCTCCAATAGCTCCACCATGACTGAGAATACAATCTTGAGCAGAAAGGCTATTGTAAGGGAAGTCTCTCCTTACGATATTCCTTCTCCAGTGCTGATGCAAAATTCAGGAAGAGGAGGAATCTCATGTAAATTGCGGCTGAGCAAAAATTGCCTTTCATCAGCAGGGGAGAGGCTGAGGAAAGGATCACTCCCTTTCTCCAGCATCAATAGACATTTTCCCCAACAAAAATGCAGAAGCATTCAGGACCACAAACCTCCAGGTAGAAGACTACACTGTCAGGCCCAAAGAAGGAAGAGGTGCTTATGTTCTACCTTTCTTTCCCTTCTCCAAGATCAAGCAAGAAATCAGTCAAAGGGAAAAATAAAATACAATAAGGTAGGAGCCTGAGTTTCAGCATTTTAGCCCTTAGACACCATCCTGGATTCCACCTGGTTTACTCTCGAAGTTCTTTTTAATGAAGCTGGACTAATGGAAATATTTCTGTACCTTTCTGACACATTTTCTTGGTGCTTAATGATCTTCTGTCTCTCCTTATCTGGCACCGAATAATCACTTGGTACTGATACTTTTATTATGATGCACTCCCTGTGACAGGAGTCTCTCCTTGCCCCTCCCACATTCCACTGTGAAGGAAAGATTGGGTGGAGAGATTTCTCTGGGCTTGCATACATTGCTGTGACGAAGCCTGGGGGGAATCTCTCAGAATTAAATTTTACAAAATGCATATTATAATTATGCAAGTTTAGGGGTGATTGCAAACTGCAAATCATAGATTACGATCTATGGATCACAAAATGTGTATCTTCAGTAAAAGATACTGACCAATTATTGCACAAATATTTACATGCTACTAAATATCTAAAACAAGCACTCGGGCACCCATAAATGTATGCATGGGTGCGCGAGTGGACATATGCTGGAAATTTAAACCATTATTCAAGCAAACATGCTTTGGTTATCTTCCATAGGACTCTGTCAGCTTTAATGTAGACGGTTTAGCGGATTTTAAAACATCTGCTTAACTTAATTAATTCCCAGTTTTACCAAGTAGTCCACTGGTTTGCCCAGCCTACCTCAAGGTCATTTACACCCCTTTGATTCTTTAGCTTACACTCCCCCTAGTTGACCTGGACTCTCACCCTGTAGTTAGGCCTAAAAAGTGCTTTCTGTAAACTTACACCTTATCAGGAGCAGCAGTAGATATGCAGAAGATAAGGCCATCGCGGAAAGATTAAATGATTTCTTTGCTTCGGTGTTTACTGAAGAGGATGTTGGGGAGGTACCCGTAATGGAGAAGGTTTTCATGGGTAAAGATTCAGATGGACTGAATCAAATCACGGTGAACCTAGAAGATGTGGTAGGCCTGATTGACAAACTGAAGAGTAGTAAATCACCTGGACCGGATGGTATACACCCCAGAGTTCTGAAGGAACTAAAAAATGAAATTTCAGACCTATTAGTAAAAATTTGTAACTTATCATTAAAATCATCCATTGTACCTGAAGACTGGAGGATAGCAAATGTAACCCCAATATTTAAAAAGGGCTCCAGGGGCGATCCGGGAAACTACAGACCGGTTAGCCTGACTTCAGTGCCAGGAAAAATAGTGGAAAGTGTTCTAAACATCAAAATCACAGAACATATAGAAAGACATGGTTTAATGGAACAAAGTCAGCATGGCTTTACCCAGGGCAAGTCTTGCCTCACAAATCTGCTTCACTTTTTTGAAGGAGTTAATAAACATGTGGATAAAGGTGAACCAGTAGATATAGTATACTTGGATTTTCAGAAGGCGTTTGACAAAGTTCCTCATGAGAGGCTTCTAGGAAAAGTAAAAAGTCATGGGATAGGTGGCGATGTCCTTTCGTGGATTACAAAACTGGCTAAAAGACAGGAAATAGAGAGTAGGATTAAATGGACAATTTTCTCAGTGGAAGGGAGTGGGCAGTGGAGTGCCTCAGGGATCTGTATTGGGACCCTTACTTTTCAATATATTTATAAATGATCTGGAAAGAAATACGACAAGTGAGGTAATCAAATTTGCGGATGATACAAAACTGTTCAGAGTAGTTAAATCACAATCAGATTGTGATAAATTGCAGGAAGACCTTGTGAGACTGGAAAATTGGGCATCCAAATGGCAGATGAAATTTAATGTAGATAAGTGCAAGGCGATGCATATAGGGAAAAATAACCCATGCTATAATTACACGATGTTGGGTTCCATATTAGGTGCTACAACCCAGGAAAGAGATCTAGGTGTCATAGTGGATAACACATTGAAATCGTCGGTTCAGTGTGCTGCGGCAGTCAAAAAAGCAAACAGAATGTTGGGAATTATTAGAAAAGGAATGATGAATAAAACGGAAAATGTCATAATGCCTCTGTATCGCTCCATGGTGAGACCGCACCTTGAATACTGTGTACAATTCTGGTCGCCGCATCTCAAAAAAGATATAATTGCGATGGAGAAGGTACAGAGAAGGGCTACCAAAATGATAAGGGGAATGGAACAACTCCCCTATGAGGAAAGACTAAAGAGGTTAGGACTTTTCAGCTTGGAGAAGAGACGACTGAGGGGGGATATGATAGAGGTGTTTAAAATCATGAGAGGTCTAGAACGGGTAGATGTGAATCGGTTATTTACTCTTTCGGATAGTAGAAAGACTAGGGGCCACTCCATGAAGTTAGCATGGGGCACATTTAAAACTAATCGGAGAAAGTTCTTTTTTACTCAACGCACAATTAAACTCTGGAATTTGTTGCCAGAGAATGTGCTTCGTGCAGTTAGTATAGCTGTGTTTAAAAAAGGATTGGATAAGTTCTTGGAGGAGAAGTCCATTACCTGCTATTAAGTTCACTTAGAGAATAGCCACTGCCATTAGCAATGGTTACATGGAATAGACTTAGTTTTTGGGTACTTGCCAGGTTCTTATGGCCTGGATTGGCCACTGTTGGAAACAGAATGCTGGGCTTGATGGACCCTTGGTCTGACCCAGTATGGCATTTTCTTATGTTCTTATGTTCTTATCCAAACCTTTTTTAAACGCAGCTACTCTAACTGCACTAACCACATTCTCTGGCAACAAATTCCAGAGCAAGGATGTGAATCGTTTTAGGACGATTAAAATTATCGTCCGATAATTTTAATATCGTCTTAAACCGTTATGGAACACAATACAATACAGATTCTAACGATTTATCGTTATAAATCGTTAGAATCGTGAGCCGGCACACTAAAACCCCCTAAAACCCACCCCCGACCCTTTAAATTAAATCCCCCACCCTCCCGAACCCCCCCCAAATAACTTAAATAACCTGCGGGTCCAGCGGCGGTCCGGAACGGCAGCGGTCCGAAACGGGCTCCTGCTCCTGCATCTTGTCGTCTTCGGCCGGCGCCATTTTCCAAAATGGCGCCGAAAAATGGCGGCGGCCATAGACGAAAAAGATTGGACGGCAGGAGGTCCTTCCGGACCCCCGCTGGACTTTTGGCAAGTCTCGTGGGGGTCAGGAGGCCCCCCACAAGCTGGCCAAAAGTTCCTGGAGGTCCAGCGGGGGTCAGGGAGCGATTTCCCGCCGCGAATCGTTTTTGTACGGAAAATGGCGCCGGCCATACGCGTATGGCCGGCGCCATTTTCCGTACGGAAAATGGTGCCGGCAGGAGATCGACTGCAGGAGGTCGTTCAGCGAGGCGCCGGAACCCTCGCTGAACGACCTCCTGCAGTCGATCTCCTGCCGGCGCCATTTTCCGTACGAAAATGATTCGCGGCGGGAAATCGCTCCCTGACCCCCGCTGGACCTCCAGGAACTTTTGGCCAGCTTGTGGGGGGCCTCCTGACCCCCACGAGACTTGCCAAAAGTCCAGCGGGGGTCCGGAAGGACCTCCTGCCGTCCAATCTTTTTCGTCTATGGCCGCCACCATTTTTCGGCGCCATTTTGGAAAATGGCGCCGGCCGAAGACGACAAGATGCAGGAGCAGGAGCCCGTTCCGGACCGCTGCCGTTCCGGACCGCCGCTGGACCCGCAGGTTATTTAAGTTATTTGGGGGTGGGGGATTTAATTTAAAGGGTCGGGGGTGGGTTTTAGGGGGTTTTAATGTGCCGGTTTTTCGATTTTTCGATTTTTTCGATTTTTTAACGATTTTCACGATTTTTCACGATATTTTACCCCCCCAAACGGCAACAATACGATTCCCTCCCCCTCCCAGCCGAAATCGATCGTTAAGACGATCGAGGACACGATTCACATCCCTATTCCAGAGTTTAATTGTGCGTTGAGTAAAAAAGAACTTTCTCCGATTAGTTTTAAATGTGCCCCATGCTAACTTCATGGAGTGGCCCCTAGTCTTTCTACTATCCGAAAGAGTAAATAACCGATTCACATCTACCCGTTCTAGACACTACACTAACATCACATAATGGGCTGAATTTGTTGAAACCGTTTAACCATTATTAAGATAAATTTGCAGAAATCCATTGCTTATCCCTGGGATAAGCAGCATGGAATCTATCAACCTTTTGGGGTCCTGCCTAGTACTTGTATTCTGAATTGGCTACTGTTCCTCCCAAACCATCAAACCACTGACTATATCTTCATCTGACGGATGCTAAGTAACAAACATGTAAAAAAATAATTTGATCAGGGAGATTATTTGCATATTTTATTTTGTTTACAAAAGCTTTTAATTCTGTCTGGTACTCTGGCCTCAACTTTTCACACCTGCAAGCTGGATTTTTATTTATTTTTTGCTTGGGGGTACCTATGATATAATTAAATCCATGTATTCATCCATCAGATGTAAGGTAAATATAAACAACATGCAGGCAGACAACTTCAAACAGGAGGAAAGAGTGAGACAAGAAGGTAGCCTGAACACCATCTTCTTTAATATCCATATCACTGATTTCCCCACAATACTGGAGAAATCCCCAGCACCAGGACTGAAACTAGAAAACTCAAAGATCAAATACTTGCTATATGCAGATGATCTGGTCATTTTATCTTGTACTCCACGAGATCTACAAGAGAACCCTCACCTTTTAGACACCTAGTGAGGTTCATGGGCCCTACAAGAAATTAAGATTTTACAGAAAAAACAAAAAAGCAAAAAATATCTCCAACATAAATTCAAAATTTTGCTAAATAAGAGGTTGAGCATATCTTAGAATATATATACCTTGGCTAGAGGATATAAAGACACTACAAGAAAAAACTCTACAACTGGGTCAAGTATACTTTCCAAGTATCCACAAAAGAAAAATGATTATCAAGAAAGGGAGTATTTGAAGTTCTACCAAATGTATCCATTCCTATCCTAGTCATTAAAAGAAGACAAAGAACATTGACCTACCCATTACCTCTTCAACTTATATTTCAATATGTGTAAATAATATGGGTAGTCAAAATTTTCTTCCTTTTAATTGATGGTCAAAGGCCTATAACATTCCAGGACACTGTCCTTAGAATTGCTTTATCATATAGAAAATGTATTTGTACCACTTAACTCTAGATCAGATATAGTGCCAGAGCTTCTCTCAGAAAAACCTTTTACTTTTCTAAATGTACTGCATTCTGAATTCAATGTAAACACTCCATATTGTTCTGCATAAACCAAACCATATTTTCCCATCTTCAGAATCCCTAACTCTATAACTCTAAATCATAAGAACATAAGATTTGCCATATTGGGTCAGACCAAGGGTCCATCTAGCCCAGTATCCTTTTCCAACAGTGGCCATTCAAGGTCACAAGTACTTGGGATGATCCCAAATAGTAGATAGATTCTATGCTGCTTTTACTCACGGATAAGCGGTGGCTAATATCAAATAATAGAATTTAACTAAACCTCCTCATCAGGATCTGACCCTGCGGTGTCCAAACTCCAACCCAGTGTCCAATTTACTCCTTCCTTAAAACAATCTGTCCCTAACTTTGGTTTTAACCTTTTCCAAAAATTTTTTCTCCCCTGTATCATTATGCATGGTCTCAGTAAATTTGTTCAAGAAATAATAGAATAATAAAATAAATGCAACAGGCCTGTAAGCAAGCAGAACAGAAAATAAAACATCTTTTTTCAATCTCATCCAGAACGATGTGCCTTTATTTTCTTTCCCTGTGATATAAACTTACTTATAATCCATGATTACTTTGCAAATTAAAGAAGGAAGAATTTGTGAGTCATGTGGAAGCCAAACAGAATACAGAATACAAAAGAAAGAAGAGTCAAGAAAGATATCTAGTCTTCAAAAGTCCCATTTATGATATTAATTTAGAAATGTCCTCAGGAAAAGAATTTCATCTCTGCAGTTTCTTCTGAATCTTGCTAGTTTGCAAGAGTCTTTCATTTATTTGATATCTGCTGTTGCGAATGATATGAGCCATGGCACAGTTGGCACAACCTCATGGGAAGGGCCCTAAGGTCTGTGCTGACAGCTGTGAACGGGTCTTTGAGTGGGCCAGACTAAGACAAAGTTCAAGACAGTCCAGCAGTCTGGGCAGGTAGCTAGCAAGGCGTGATCGGAGTCCAAAACTAAGGTCAGAATCAGTGACAAGGCTGAAGGCAAGGCTGGAGCGAAACAAGGCTGGCTAAAGATAATGCTGAAGTGAGGCAAGGCTGGAGACAAGGCTGTGGTACAGAAAGCAAAGGAGGAGAGATGACCTGTTTGTGGAGGCAACGGGAAGGAATTGCGATTGGGTTTAAATACCCAGCCGCCTGTTGTTATCAAAGAGGGTTCCTTAGGCGGAACCTTCAAAAGGTGACATGTGGCGATCCAGGCAGGATTATGATGTTCATGCTACATGAGCATGGGACATACCTCGTTGCTGCCTTGGAGTTCTCTGGGGTCGTGTGTCCCAGCATGGGTGGAGATGGATGGTCTGACCCTCTGCTGGACCTGCATGCTTCTGGAGCCAACACATGGTGTTGGTTATTGAACAGTCCTCCGACCGTTCCCAGCCCTTTCGGACCTGCCACAAGGAATAACAAGAAGCAGCAGGCCGGACTACAGATGAGGGCAGACAAAGGCTCTGGAACATAGAGAGTCTAGACGTAGATGAGGAACTTGGAGGTACAGATGAAGACTCACTTGAGCGCGCAGACGAAGACTTGTGCAATGACTTTGGATGAAGGTTCAGAAGCAAGGTACTGCAGGCAAAGGTATTCTGAAGCAGGATCAAGTACTGGTTGAGACTGCAACACAGTGCGCCCTACACAGCCATTACCCATGGGCTGGTCGCGGACCACGCTTGATGCGAGACAGACTCTAGACGAGATATGGAGTAGATGAACTGAAACATGGCGAAGATACTGTAGAAGCCTGTACCAAGGCGTGCCCTACACAGCCCATCCTAGGCTGGTCACGGACCATGCTGGAATGGCACAGGTTCAGTCAGAGTCTTTGGCATGGATGGACGCAATGCAAGGAACTCTGAAGACCGGGATGGAAGCAAGCAAGGATTCAAAGATAACTCAGGACTGAAGCAGAAGTCTTCCGGAGGCTTGTACTTGTGCAGGTGAAGATGGCCTTGTACCACGAGCGCCCACACAGCCACTACCCATGGGCTGGTCGCGGACCATAACATGGCATGCCAGGAAAGCAGGCGACGAGGAATCTGGGGTACAGGACATCAGGAACAGGCAAGGAACATCAGGACTAGATCACAGACATCAGGAACAGGCAAAGGACATCAAGACGAGACATGGAGCTCCAACGAAGAACAAAGGCCTGACGGAGCACTGGAAGGCAAGATATCCAGGAGCATGTAATTCCAATGCAAGGCAAAAGCAGAACTGAAAGAGAAGTCCTTTTATAGTGCAGGAAGCAGGCATCTCCCTGGGAAGAGTTTAGATGGGCCACATCCAGCTGGCTCTGTAACTAGAGAGAAGGGCTGTGAGCCGATCCCTTAGGAAGAAGGGGTGAGGTCCAAACCAGAGAGTCCAGGAGGAAGCAGAGCAGGCCTCAGGCAGGCCCAGATGGCAAGGAAGGCCTCCCAGGCCATGGAGCAAAACTGATGCACTGATGCACACTGTTATTATTATTATTAGATTTTGCAATTGACTAACAGAAGAAGCAATAATGCAATGAATAGGGTTAAAAAATAAACTTTGTATGGTAAATAAAGATAGTGGCATTGTTTCAACAAGCCAAATGCACTAAAATTGTTTTTCTAATTTTGTGTCTGCTGAAAAAAAAGTTCAGTACAAGGGCCCCATGTGAACTTTAATGAGAAAAGAATGGCTGTGCCTTATTCTATTCCATTGTCCTTTGTTCATAGGAGATGCTATAGCACTAATGGTATCAATACACATATTAACATTTTAGTTATGCTGAATTTACCAATATTTACAAGACCATGTTGCAAAAAAAAATGAACTACAGACACTGCAGAGAAATAAAAACAGAAAACAATGCCATAATCAAAGAGTAATTAGCATAGTCCATATGTATATTAGTCTACTAATAGTGAAGAGCCAAGTATAGTTCTAAACAAAAAGAAAGGAAATTGCATAGGAAATGAAACCCAGCTTCAGTCGCAGCTCTGAAACCTAAGAATAAAAGGCTGATCACAGTGTCACTCCAAACCTCCCACAGCATCCTGTACCTTTCATGCCCACTTAGAATCAATAATCAAGTTCAACTGAAGTTTAGCATTATAATAGATCTAAGTGCACTGAGATCCATATTCTTTTTTTTTAAACTTTTTTTTAAAATCATTTTATATATAATACACAAGCACAAACTTGCAACAATAAGAGTAGATCTAAGTGACACATCCTCCCCTAGTAGGCTCAAGAATGGTAGTGATGCCCAATGATTCACCTCCAGAATTCAATACAGCTTGGACAACCCCAATATCATCTATTTAGATGGAAAAAGGTAATAAGCTCTACAGATCGGAGGAAGAGCAGATAGAGAAAGTCCAAGAACATCTTTCATATAAGATTTGAAAAGTTCCGAAGGGGACACCATTGAGACCACAGGAAATTTAAGTATCTTACAAAGATCTCTAATGACTCCATCCTGCAATGCATCATAGAATTATCTTGAATTAAAGTATTATGAACTAACAAACCTTCCCTACATCAGTTTCCAATGCTGAAATTTTTTCCATATGAGCAGAAGGAAGAGTCTCCTGAGATTGAATTCTAGTCACCAAAGTATTCACGGTGGATTCAAAGAAATTAGGGACTACTGCATGGAGAAGAGCACTGTCTTTATCTTTCTCTTTATTCAGATTTATGAATTGCCTAAAACAAAACACTAGGTGATGTACAAACAAAAAACATACATAAAAAGTTTACAAACAGTCGCAAACTCATAAAATACATATAATGGGACCAGCTCAATTAAGGCTCACAGAGAATAGCGACTCAAATGAGATCCTGATACCTAGTAATATGCTGTTTGAACAACCAAGTTTTCAGCAAAGTTTTAAAAGTTTTTAAACCTGCGGCCAGATGTAAAGCCTCTGGAAGGGCATTCTAGAAGGTCGGGCCAGCCACCAAGAAAGTGCCCCAAGGTGTCATAAGTGAGAAAATCAGTTTAAAAGTAATGACGGCGATTTTGTATTTAATTCGTTCCAATGTGAGAAGCCACTGAAGGTCCAAAAGCATGGGAGTAGTGTGGTCACGTCATACGGGCAGCAGCCTTAAGCAATAATTGCAGAGGTCTCTTATCCAAGCTGAAAAGTCCTAACCTCTTTGGTCTTTCCTCATAGGGGAGCTGTTCCATTCCTCTTATCATTTTGGTAGCCCTTCTCTGTACCTTCTCCATCGCAATTATATCTTTTTTGAGATGCAGCGACCAGAATTGTACACAGTATTCAAGGTGTGGTCTCACCATGGAGAGATACAGAGGCATTATGAAATTTTCCGTTTTATTCACCATTCCCTTTCTAATAATTCCCAACATACTGGGTTTTTCCCATAGACACAAAATGGAAGAAAAGCCTTAATGAATCTGGCCCTTAATGTGTTTTCTCCAATATTACTATTTTTAAAACTAAAATTGTAGAAAGTTCATTTTACATTTTAAGGATGCCTTCTACCCAGGGCCGGTGCAAGGGTATTGGGTGCTCTAGGGGACCCTTGCCGCCACCCCCCCCCCCCCCCCCCCCCGGGCACACCCTCCTCCCCAGTCGTGCCTCCCCTACCTGTTTTGGTGCCGACTATATGCTTCTCAGGGCGCCGAGCCGAAGGAGGCGCCGAAGATCAGCCATGTGGTGCCGCGAGCAGGGCCTATCCCCCTCATGGCAAAGAGAAATAGAGACTGCGTGCCCTTGGAATTCTCTATTTCTCTTTGCCGTGAGTGGGATAGGCCCCGCTCGCGGCACCACGTGGCTGCTCTTTTGCGCCCCCTATGGCTTGGCGCCCTAGGCAACCGCCGAAGTTCGCCTAATGGACTCACCGGCCCTGCTTCTACCATTTGCTAACACAGCATACATTCATTCTTGGTAAGACTGTTTGCACTATATATATTTCTTCTTAACTGCAGCACTTTTACATTTTGTTTCTTTATCCTCAGATATGATTTTGCAAATGTTTATTGAAGATTCCCAACTGTGGCCATAAGATATCCTGTTGCACCTCTAGCTTCATCTTTCCTTAGCCGTATTAAATTTGTCATGGAGTCCCTTTTATTATAAGCCTGATAGAATTAATTCTCAAAAATGTGTAAAATGTGCTTATTATTCTTCAATTTTCAGCTTTAAGAAAGTGTTTAAATAAATCAAATTAAGCACACAATAGGAATCTAAATATTTCTTGACATGAATTGTTATGTTTACAACTGCTAGTATACAGTCTCATGACTAACAAAATTCATGATCACTTTCGGAAACAGATGGGAGTCAAGGCACTTTTAACCTTCATTCCATGACTTATCTGCTTAAAGATATGGGAAGATGCCTTCCCTACACTGTGTACAAAAAAGGGTCTCTTGTTTTGCAGAACAAAAAAAAAATAATTAAGGGCTGTAGTAAGAGATTTTTCAAAGCAATCAGTACTGCTTGGTCATAGGTCATCAACAACTGGACTATTGAAATATTGTGAGCATTCAAAAAGAAAGTCCATTAATAGCCATAAGGAATAGTGAACCAACCCTTTACAACATTAGCAAAAAGACCCCCACAGCTGGTGTTGTGCAAACAGCTGTAGGTTATTAGGAAGGAACTTGAAGTGAACCAGGGAGCCCTCTCTGGGGTCATTCACTGTCACAATAAGGCTAAATTAAACCTGATGTTGGTGAGGGAAAGGCTTATTCCTAAAGAACAGTATTTCACTGTTGTTTGATGGGTGACATAAGCTACTGGGAATTCTCGCCTCTCTCTTTGTTCGCACTGGGAAATTAATTTTACAGCTTAACACTATAGTGATCTCATGAGGCTAATAAACAGTTCTTTCCACAATTTCCAAGTTTACAGTAAGCATATGCCCTTAGTAGTACATTAAGCAGATTCAGAAAAGAGTCTTTGCAAAAGAGCAAATTTTAAGAAAGTTCTGGAGATCAGTATATAATTCTTTTTGAAAATGTAATGGAAGCATTGGCTTGCCTTGTAATCAGAGTATAAAAATACAAAGATGAAATGAATACTGAATTGATGATCGATCTTCAATGTTGTGTCAACACCAGAGTTAGTCTAGTACAGCTAGGATTTATAGTATAGCAAATGAGGAGCTGAGAAACATACAGATTAAGGATACGCATATTGTCTTGGATTTAAATTCAAGCCACATCTGAACCAGGAGGGTGTGTGGAAGCAAAGTTTGGATAAAAATGAGTTGAACTGGGACACGCTGAATCTCAACTCATATGTCCATATTAGTCATCTTGTCCAGTTTGGATCCTTTTGATTTAATTCAGATGTGGGAATTCACAGATTCACAGTTATACATGACATTTGCAGGTCTATGAAATATTAGAATTATCAGCAAGTAACCTTAAGAGTTTAAATCTCTTAATATTTGCCGAAATGAAAAGCAATATATTCTTTTTTTTTTTAATCTCTGAGTCATTTTAGAACTCGATCAAGCTATCTAAGAGTAGTGACCTCCTTGGGTTGACCCATTTCTTCTGGGTCAAATTGAACAAAATCATTGGGGTTGGGGAGACCTTGCCCTCATAATGTTCTGGCTTGTTAGAATATGGGTTAAATAGTTATCATGTAGTGCCATGAAATGACTACTCGATGCCATTTTAAGGGAATAAGTCAGGAAGTAAATTTGTTTAATGTGCTGTTGGGAAGAGTGTGTATGTTCCCTTAATGGTTTAGGTTTCTCCTATTGGTGGATTCTAGAGAGCAAGCAGTATAAAGGGAAAAGGTTTTGGAGAGTTTTTGCCCTTTCCTCCCCTGCCCTCTCTTGTATAGAGTAGGGATTGAGACCTTCAACTATGTAATAGTCTAAAGTACTCAGCCTGTAGACTGGTAGGCCCAGAGACCCTCCAAAGGGAGTGGAACTCTACAAGGGCTCTTCCCCTCAAGAGGAGAGGCCTGAAGCTGAGAGGAAGTGGAGTGGAATCTGTTCCCCTTTTGGTTGGACCGGAACAGATAAGTTATGAAGTGGCAAGGAGCAGGCTCTTTCCTCCCAGAGGAACTACCATACAGCCAAAAGGAGAAATGCAGGAATGGTTGAGTTAACCAAGTAGGGAACCAGCCTAGAATGTTCTTGTTTTGTGGGGTCCAGGGAATCTTGCAAAGGAGAGGAGAGGGTTCCTCCTCCCTCAGAGGAGTTTACCGTAGTGGTGACCGGATTGGTGAAGAGGAGATGCCAGTGACTGGAATGTGGAATGATGGTGTCCTCCTCCTGAGGAATTACCCAAAAGGTGCAGAGTTGGATGCTCTAAGAGGGGAAGAAACTGTGTTCAGTAGAGATGTGCATTCGTTTTTGCTGAATTGGAAAATTGCAACGAAATTGTCCAATTCGGCATGTTTCAGGGAGCCCGAAAAAAATCAGGATTTTCCTGTTTTTTCGCAAAAATTTGTTTTTCCGATTAGTGCGCACTAACGGGAGTCAGTGCGCGCTAACTCCTCGTTAGTGCGCGCTAAGTCCTGTTAGTGCGCACTAACAAAAACTAACAAAAAGTAACAAAAACTAACAAAATCTAACGGTTTTTGTTAGTGCGCACTAACAGGAGTTAGCGCGCACTAACGGGGAGTTAGTGCGCACTAACTAAAAATCGATTTTTCGCGAAAAAAAAGACCCGAACCGAAAAAAACCGACATTTTCCATGGCGGCCGAAAAACGAAGAACGACACGAACACAAAAAACTATGCACATCTCTAGTGTTCAGTAGTGGAGGTAAGATGTACTGAGGTATTTCCACAATGTATCCTTGCCAGTGCTATGCCCGGAGAAACCAACACTAAAAGATGGTAATGAGGATATTAGGGTAAACAGGTCCATGACATTGTGAGATGTGAACAGTATGGGGTAGATTTTCTAAATCTACGTGCACATGTACTTTTGTTCTCGCACCAGGCGAGAACAAAAATCTGGGGTCGGCGCACGCAAGGGGGTGCACATTTGTGCAACTTGCACGTGCCGAGCCCTGCGAGCGCTGCCCGTTCCCTCTGAGGCCGCTCCAAACTTATGCGCGTAACCCTTTTAAAATCTGGCCATATCTGTAGGAAAGGATAGAGTAATATACCCCTGTGGAATTTTGTGATTATATATTTGGTATCCATTGGATGAGAGTTTTGATTTAGATATGTTTGAACTAACCAACCCTCTCACAGGGCTGAAGGAGATAAAAAGTAGTGGATAAAATATCTGATTGACTCTTATAGTCAGCTGTATATGCTGATATGGAAGCACATGATTGTCTGATGTGTTCAGTAATGCAAAGTGTTAAAATATCTCATCTATGTACATAGTTCTTGGCTGGCTGGATATTCTAGAAAATAAAGTTTCAATTTGGATTTGGAATTTGATACAATGTGTCTGTGTCCATTATTGAGCCAGTCTGATCTCATGGACAGAGTCAGAGATCATGAAGAGGAGTGAGGGAACATCCTCCCTGTCTATTCAGTAAACAAACACAGGAAGGTTGTAGTGAAAGCATGCTGTCCCCATCAGGTTGACTTCACCACTTGAATGACTTAAATTGAAGAACCCACATAAAAGATGAAAGAGACAACCCATAAACAATAGGGAATTCCCATCATCATTTTATGTACCCCTTCAGGCGGTTACATAAGTAAATTCTAGTAAAATCTTTACAGATTTGAAAAGAGTTGGATGTGGTTCAACTGACCCCAGTATATAACTGTGCTGCCTAGTGGTCAAGACTAGCCAGAGAACAAACTCCAAGATGGAGTCTGGCAAAAATCTTTATAAGCTTCTTTATTGATGAATATTAGTAAACAAAACAACTTAGCTGGTTTTTACAGTTCAACAAAATAATAGTAACTTACAGTTTGTTTTCTTGAAGTTTCCGTCTCTCTTTCTGGGTCTTTCTCATCCCTTAGGCCCTGGTCTCTTATCCTCACTTGCGGCGATCCACCTAGCCCAAGGCTGTAAACTGGGGACAATCATGTCCCAGAATAATCAGGTACAGAACCTCAGTAAGGACTCCCGCTTCCATAAGGGTTTCACCTGCGGGGTTCATCAGCAGGACCTTACTGGTTGGGTATTCCTGTTTGTCCCCATGTATGCAGGTGTCTCTTTTCTTTTGTAAATAATGCACTCTTTTTGGAGTAGATCTTCAAGAACAAGTGTTCCACCTAGATCACAAACTCTTTATATACCACTGAAGAGGAATATCCACCAAGCTATATTTTTTCAGTTTTGCGAACATGTTCGCCTACTATTGTCACCATTTTTCGTTCTCATTCTGGAGTTTTCCTAATGCCCCCTGCTCTTTCTTCCAGGTAAAAATTGAATGGAAATTCCTTCAGTAAAAAGTGCAGCACTGAGTGTGACAAGGATTAGAGCTTTTATTTATTTATTATTTTTATATACTGACATTCATCTCAATTGAGATATCACACCAGTTTACATTCAGGTACTGTATGTATTTCTCTATCCCCAGAGGGCTTACAATCTAAGTTTTTGTACCTGAGGCAATGTAGGGTAAAGTGACTTGCCCAAGGTCACAAGGAGTGACAGTGGGACTTGAACCCTGGTCTTCTGGTTTATAGTCCACTGCTCTAACCACTAGGCTATTCCTCCTCCCTTTCTTGGTTGCTGGTCCCATTTTATGGAATGCTTTGCCAGACCCTCTAAGGTTAATAGGCAGCCGAAAGGAGTTCAAGAGGGCTTTAAAAACCCATCTTTTTCCAGGAAGCTTTTAAGGATCTTGAAACTTCTAGTTAAGCAAATAAGGTTAAATATATTTGAATTATATAGTTTTTGCTTTTATTTATTTCTGCTCTTTTAGTTTTTAACTGTAATGGCCAAATTCCTGTTTTGTGACCATTATTTTTATTGATTGTTCAATATATTGTACTTTTATTCGTACTTTATTTTAAGTTTTATTTAGTCAATTATTTATTTAATTTTAATTATTTCTGATTTGTTTATATTATTTTGATATTGTAAACCGCTTTGGTCAGTTAGTTTTACTGGTAAAATGGTATATAAACTTGCTTAAATAAATAAATATTCATCCAGCTTGTACTCGCACTCCATGTCATCTTACCATGGACACTCTTCATCATTATGGTCCGTCGCCTTACAAACAGAGCATGCCCACTGGATGCATTCACCTTTGTCTTTAGTTGCTCCCCCTGAGGGTTCTTCATTTTCAGCCTTTCCAAATGGGCAGCAGTCCTCCTGATGACCATTCCCCACACATAGGGCACAGAAGGAAAAATTGTTCACAATTTCGTTCCTGGGCTGGTTTGAACTCCATGAGGTATCTTTCTTCTTCTAGGATGTGGATTTTTCCTGCTTTGGAGTTTTTCTTTATCCCACATACTTTATATTCTAATATTGGCTAGGTCACTAAGCTGACATCTATAACTTTAGGTCCCTCAAATTGGCAATCCTTTGCTAAATGACCTCTCAGACCACACTTACAGCAAGTGGAAGAGACTGTGGCCTGGGTTCTGGGTACCAAAGACAAGCTCTCTGCTTCTGAGGGATGCTGCTGGGGACCGCCACTCTCTGTGCCTCACCAGGGAGTTTGTGCAGGCTGTCTTTCTAGCCTCTTTACCACATTGGGCATCAATTGCACCTGGTGAAAAGCATCCGCCACCTCTAGAACTGTTTCCAACATGTGCACTGTATGTCAGCAGACCCAATTCTGAATGGGCCGGTCAAGCACCTGCCAGGCTACTTCAAGGCCAGTCTTTGCCTCTGGCTGTAGCCACTTCCAGTGGGTATCCTTCAGGTGATGAAACAAATTTTGGGGGCTGTCCCTGGGCTGCAAAAATCCCACCGGAACTGCTGCCAGAATGTTTCTGAGGTAAACTCAGCTCTCTCCAGGATAGTGGTCTTGAGTTCCACATAGGTAGCCCTCCCATCTGGGTTGGCTGCTTGGAAAGTTACTTGACCTCTGCCCATGAGCAAGCTCACCAAGTAGTAGTCCAATTAGCTGATAGGTGGTTGGTCCTCTCAAATTTTTTTAGGAAGACCTCCGGGTCCTCGCCTGCCTACATTTTAAACAGGAAGTGAGGCAAATAATTGCCTGAGGGAAGCTGGTCACAGTGGTCTGCACAGTCTGTGCTACCTGAGTTAGCACTGTGTTTTGCTGAATAACTTGTTCTTGCAGTACCTGCTGCTGGTCAGTTTGAATTTGTAGGGCATTCTGCAATTCTTGCTGCCCTGTAACAAGGACTTGGATCACTTGCTCCATCTTCCCTGCTTTTTGAGCCACTTCCACATTGGGTACCTCTTCAGAGAAGGAGGGGAGGGGGGAATAAAACCCTGCTGGCCAGTTCAGGCTTGACTCACTGCTTGACCCCTGACTGCACAGGTGGGGCTGCTCCCTTGCCCTGGGAGATATCATAGTCTGGATAGGAATTATTGGACAAACTGTCATCTACTATGTTACTATTACTATACTATGCACAACTCTGATTATTAACAGTTGATTCAGGTAATTTGGAATCATTCATATTTTCTACCCTTTGTTTAAATATATCTATGCTACCTCAGCTTTTTCCACACCCTCTTTATCAGGGTACTTGTTTCAACAGTATTCTTTGATGACATCTCACTCCATACCAAGCATCCTGAGTGACTGTTGGCTTTCTCACATAATCTTGTTTAAAGACTATTCTATCTCTTGTTTCTGCTTTTCAACATATGAAATGCTGGAAAGAATAACAGTATATAAAAAAGATCCGTCTATCCAATTGTAGATATAGTAGCATTCCAAAAAAGGGATAGAAATTCACCAAATTTGCCATGTAGGAAGAACATGTGACTATCTTGGTTGAGTTTCAAAATTCAAAGCATCAGGTCAATATTTTCAGAAAACTGAGCCACCCCCTCAAAAAAATCCCCATTTCTTTCTATTGGAAACTTAGAAGCTGTTAGAATTAACAGTGGCACTAGAGAGCTCACACAGAATGGCCACATATATTTTCTCTCCTGAAAAAAACATCATTTTTCAGTACCATAAACCTTCCCTCGGATACTCAAGTTTGTGGATTTTGGGGTCCTTACCTTCTTATCATGTCGGGAAGCAAGGGAGTCAAAGTGGAGCTGAACTGCAGGGGTGAAGCATCTGAAGCCTGATCCGCCAGTCCCTGAGAACGCCAAGCCCAGTAAGGAGACTATCATTGCCAGACTTGGTTTTGTCAGAATTCCAGAGCATTAAGGAACAAATTGAGTCACCCTTTAATGCAACGTGAGGCATTCAGTATAAGCTGCGGGGGCTGGTGGAGAGACTTGATGCGCTGCAGTCTAATGTGACCAAATGTGAAGAGGAACTTGCGCTGTTGGAGGGAGTCCCAGAGCAAGTGTGTCAGAATGTGAAAGCCATATCTTTGCTTCAGGCCTGCCATGGAAGACCTCTCTAATTGCAACAGGAGGAATAATGTGTGGATCTTAGCAATCATTGAAGGCTCTGAAGACACTAACATGGTGAAGTTCCTGGACACCCTTATCCTGAATCTCCTTCATTTGAAGTCTGAGAAGCCTTTTGAGATAGACAGGGCCTATCGGGTACCTTCTCAGCCTATTCTGAATTTGAAGTTTCTAAGGCCAATCATGTAAAATGTAATGATATCCTCAGGCCTTGGAGATTTTGTCAGCAGCCAAACCAAAATGCCACTTTGTCATGATGGAAAAAATATATTTTTTGTTCCTGATCTGGCTAAGACTACTGCGTTGAAACACAATCATTTTTTGGCCCTTAGAACTCAGCTCAGAGACTTGAGAGCTAAATTTGGGCTCTTGTACTCTGATCTTGTATCCTGAGAATGACTTTGAATAATCACGCCAAGTCATATGATGATCCTGAGACTTTACTGGAATTTATAACAACTGAAAAGGATCATATTGCTATGACATGATTTTTGTATTTCTTTTTTTTTGGCTTCTGCTTGACGGTGGTACTTTGATAGGGACTGCAGTGAGTGTGGAGGAATCAGTGTCAGGGCTTACAGTTTGCCCATTAAATTTTGAGTAGACCACTTTTTTCAGAGACTTTTACAAGTTGTGGACTTGTTTTTTCTTTTTATAAATATAAGTAAGATTGATATTGTTTATGTGGACAGAGATGATGGTCTATTTGGGTCTTCTGCTGTGTTGTTTCTGGGGCCCTTGTTTCTAATTGTGGCTCTGCGGCAGGCCACTCCCTTTTTGTGGCTGCAAAATTGTCGGTTTCCTGAATGTTTGTGCAGCAGGATATGAGTATTTACTCTATCATATACTAGGGTCTTATCTCATTTTTATATTGGAGGTTTCCCTATGAGCATCAACGTTAATATCTGTCCATTCCTCTTCTTTCTTTTCTTTCTTTTTTTTCCTTTTTTGGTATTGAGATTGGGCGAATGAATTCCCTGAATGTTGTGAGTTTAAATGTTAATGGTCTAAAACATCCTATCAAAAAAAAAAAAAAGGATGCTTACATATGTTAAGAAATTGCATGCAGATGTTATTATGTTTCAGGAAACCCATTTAGATTCTAAGGAAATGTTAAAATGAAAAAATTGATTTGGTGGGTGTGTTCTTTTGGCTGCCCATAAGAAGAATGGGGTTGTTCTCTTTAAGAAAGGGCTCAATGTTCAAATATTATGTCAGGGATCTAACTTAATATTATCTCAGCGATCTAACTTAATATTGTCTCAGGGTTCTAACTTGCAGTGCATATGGGTGTGATGATTGACCGTCTCATTAGAGGGACAGAAGCTCTTGTTTTTCAATATTTTGCCCCCAATGTTGATTCCACCATTTCTATTGAAACTGACTAAAGTATTGTTGGAGCAAGGGAATGTGATTATTGTAATGGGTGGGGATTTCAATCAGCCTCTTGATTTAATCCTTGAAAGGCAGTCTACTTGTAAGCCTAGCACTTCTAAAGCATTGTCTGCACTCAAGATCCTGCAAATGGAATTAGGGCTGGTGGATCCATGGTGACTATTTCATCCTACTGGGAAAGAGTTTGCTGTTTTTTTCCTCACCAATCCTATTCAAGGATTGATTATTTTCTGGCCTCCAAATCATTGCCACAGAAAATAGAGAAGACTGAAATGTTGACTAACCTGGTTTAAGATCATGTGGCCATCACTCTTTCAATTTCCCTACTGCAATCCCAGCCACTTTTTCCTATATGGCATTTTAATTCATCCTTACTGGAGGATCAAATTTTTGTAGACAAGATAAATGGGCTTATTTATTTACTTATTTATTTTAAAAATATTTCTTAATCACCTGCCTGATTATATTTCTCAAAGCGATTTATAACAATTCTGAATTATTCCCTATAAATGAAGGAGATTCTATGCCTCCCTCTACTGTATGAAACATCTTTAAGGAATGTTTTGTCTAATGAATTGATTTTAATAGCATATTATGTATATTTTATTTTGTGAACTGTTATGATCTTCATTTGGATCAAGGGTATATAAAACATGCAAATAAATAAATAAATACTCTGTGAGGGGAGCTCATTAGCTACATGGCATATTGCAATAAGGAACATAATGCTGAACTGAATCAACTTGAAGAGAATGTTGACCTTCTGGAATTATAACATCTTAAGAAGGGTGCTCCAGGGATATTGATGCAACTTTATAAACTAAGTATCAGTATAATATTCTGCTTAGCCAAGGGGCTAAGAAAAGTGTTTATGAACAAAGTTTATGAACAAAGTTCTTTACTGTTCTGAAAATAATAAATCTGGTAGATTTTTAGTATAGTATTTAGCTGTGCATAAGAATAGATCTCAAATTCCTTCTATTAAAGTCAGTCTGAACGTTACTGTGAGTCAGGATTCTGAAATACTACATAAGAACATAAGAAATGCCATACTGGCTCAGATCAAGGGTCCATGAAGCCCAATATACTGTCTCCAAAAGTGCCCAATCCAGGTCTCAAGTACCTGGCAAGTATCCAAACATTAAATAGATGCCATGCTACTAATGCTAGCAACAATCAGTGGTTACTCCCTATTGATTAATAGCAGTTTATGGACTTCTTGTCTAGGAACTTATCAAAATCTTTTTTCAACATAGCTATACTAATTGCCTTAACTACATCCTTTGGCAATGAATTCCAGAGTTTACTTGTGCATTGAGTGAAAAAGAATTTTCTCAAATTTGTTTTAAATGTACTATTTGCTAACTTCATGGTGCGCCCCCTAGTCCTTGTATTATTCAATAGAGTAAATAACTGATTCACATTTACCTGTACAAGTCCTTTCATCATTTGTAGGCTTCTATCATACTACATCAGTTCAAACAATGCTATAGTGCTCTGTAGGGATGTGCATTCGTATTGACCGCATATGTAAAACGCTACTCATATTTTTTTTAACTTAAAAAAAGGATTCGACATATACGATCGGATTTCCCACATATCCAACATAGCTATGTTGGATATGTTGGAAATCGCGATTGTTGAGCCAAAATAAAAATTTAAACCCCCTCACCCTCCTTAATCCCCCCCCCAGACTTACCACAACTCCCTGGTGATCGAGCGAGGAGTGAGGACGCCATTTCTGCAATCCTTGGCGAGAAGCATGTGACGTCGTGCCACGTCGAGTGACGCGGCGCCACGTGATTCCCGGCGAGTTCGCGCCGGAAGGCTCGTTCGGCCCAAAAGGAACTTTTGGCCAGCTTGGGGGGGTCAGGAGGTCCCCCCAAGCTGGCCAAAAGTTCTTTTTGGGCCGAACGAGCCTTCCGGCGCGAACTCGCCGGGAATCACGTGGCGCCGACGTCACGTGATTCCCGGCGAGTTCGTGCCGGAAGGCTCGTTCGGCCCAAAAGGAACTTTTGGCCAGCTTGGGGGGTCAGGAGGCCCCCCCAAGCTGGCCAAAAGTTCTTTTTGGGCCGAACGAGCCTTCCGGCGCAAACTCGCCGGGAATCACGTGGCGCCGACGTCACGTGATTCCCGGCGAGTTCGTGCCGGAAGGCTCGTTCGGCCCAAAAGGAACTTTTGGCCAGCTTGGGGGGTCAGGAGGCCCCCCCAAGCTGGCCAAAAGTTCTTTTTGGGCCGAACGAGCCTTCCGGCGCGAACTCGCCGGGAATCACGTGACGCCGGCGTCACTCGACGTGCCGCCGACGTCACATGCTTCTCGCCAAGGATTGCAGAAATGACGTCCTCACTCCTCGCTCGATCACCAGGGAGTTGTGGTAAGTCTGGGGGGGGGGATTAAGGAGGGTGAGGGGGTTTAAATTTTTTTTTTTTGCACATATGGACATATACCCAACTCATTTAATTTTTTTTATGTCCATATTGACCGCAAATGGGACCCCCTTTGGACATATGGACATAAACTTTTGCTCTGCACATCCCTAGTGCTCTGTATTCCTCTAAGGTAACTGATGCTGATGCTGCTAGGTATGCTTTCTTGAAGCAGTTATAGCATCTGGCTTTGTCAGAGGTGGAGAGAGCTTTTCTAGAATCCCCTATCTTAGAGAAAGGAGATCATTTTAGCAATCAGTGCCCTACCTACTCAGAAGGCTCCTGGGCCCAATTTGTTTCCAATTTAATTTTATAGGAGTTTTTGTTCATTGTTGGTTTCCAAATTGAAAGTATTATATCATTCTTTCTGTCATTCAGGGTGAACTTCTGGCAGCCTCCTGGATGTGCCCCAGCCTCTATGTCAGGTCGTGGCATTGAGCCTGGGTCCAGGCCAAGATCCTGGTGCCAGGACCTGGTCTCCTGGTCAAGTCGTGGCATCAGGCTTGGGCCTTGGGACCTGGCCATCGATGGAACCTGATGGATCAGGTAAGTTTTTGTTTAGTTTTTTAAAAATGTTCAGGGGCCTCAGCCGAGACCCCATTATCATAGTTAGGCCTAGGCCATGGTTCCTGCTTTGGGTTTTGGCCTATGCCCAAATGTGACGCCGGCTCCTCAGGTTAGGCCCAAAGTTAGGGCCTTGCCTGGACATGGGCCGTGATCCCTGCTTTTGCCCACGGCCTATGCCGTAGGTGAGACCCTGGCTTCAGTCCTAGAACTAGGCTCAATGCATTTTTTAAAAATGAAACAAGCAAATAAGGTTTGTTTCTTTCAGGGGGGCCCCCCAAAGGAAACAAATTACCTTTGTGTTTTGCAGTTTCATTTTAAACAAATGTACATCCCTAACAGCCATACACCCCTCACACACACACACACACACACACACACACACACAAAGACACCAACTTCCTATACATTTCCACCCACATGCCATGTCTCCTCATATACACCACACACACTCATTCCTACAATGTATATTGTTTTTTCTACATTTATAAAATACATAATATTCAAGTAGAGACTACTTATGCATGTGCATGATAGTTTTCATGCTTGTAAAGTTTTGAATTCATCCCATGCCTTATTTTCCAGGGAAAAGATATTTGCACATAAAGGAGGTGCAAAAGTCTTCAAGTACTTTGTACCCTTGTCAGGATTCAAAGCTCTTAAAATGACCCAAAACTCTTTTAGTGTTGCTGTTTTTAAATGAAGGGGAAAACCCAGAGAGTATAATTTAGCTGCTTTGAAGATATCAGCTGCTGATCTTCTGCCTCAAGAAAAATATTGTTGCTGTAAGAACTAAAAAATGTAAATTTCTAGAACAATACATTATTGTGGTCATAATTTTCAAAGCATAAAACATTGTTCTATGTATGCAAATGGCTGTTCCAAAGCCACCTGTCATTCAATACGCAGAAAAGTGCATGTCTAACCCGGTCTCAAGCATACTTTATGCAAACTGGGGCAAGGAAGGCATTCCAGGGCAGTGTTGGGGTACAGTTGGAATTTATGTGCATTTTTCAAAAAGTATGCACATAAATTAATCTGTACAAATTATGCCCTGAGAGGAGCAAGTGTAACTTTCTCTGAGTGAGTTTGAGTACATCCTAGGCCACTTATGCATGACTTTTCAAAGCAAACTTGTGTGCATAAGTTTGCTTTGAAACTTCAGGGCATAGTCTATTCGTCAACGCTATGCACAGCCTTCACCCCAACATGCATCGTTATAAGTTAACCCTCTATGGGGATCATTTTCAAAGCCAGGTTTTATACATGTGACTGGCCTTTAAAAATTACCCGGGGTCTGAGGGCATAAAAGTTTGTGCAAAAGTGATTTCACTCGTACTCTTAGGTGCACCACAAAGATGTAATCTGGGGTGTGCAAATTTGGGGCTGGGACAGATTTACAGGCTCACTTTCAGCCTTTGAACGTAGGCATATAAATATACACGCACACCATTCCACCTGCATGCATGTTAGCACTGGGTCTGCACACACCCACACATTGCCAAAATGGATTTATGCATGTAAATCTGCTTTTGAAGATTTGGGCTAAAGTCTGTGGGTAAAATGTTCCAGCAGACTTCAGCCTATGCAGGGACTTTGAGAATTACCTTCCCCATGCTTCAACTTTATCGATAGCTTTACCACTGAAAGCCAGCAAGAACGTTACACCCCAAGTTCACCCTTTTTCAGATTTGGTAAGGGCTACTTGAAAAATCTGGAAATGAGCTGGACATTTTGTAATTAATCTGTGAGGAGGAAAGGGGCTTCCCCCGAAAAAGGTTTTCTTGAACCGTTGAACTGTTCATCACAAGTCTGAAAGAAAGTTTTCAGTCTGACTGTAGAATTTAAGCATAAGGTTTTTTCGCTTTTTAGAATCAAAATGTGTTGCCTCAAAAGTGTCTGACACTCGTGGAGAGTCCTTCTACTTGAAGGCATTCTCTATCAGGATAGAAACAAAATATATACTTGTGATGTTTTTAAAGTATCTCAGTTGGAAGGGTTCTAAAATTCAGTAGAGTAATACTAGATAAGCAAGAAGAATGTACTTTTCAGTCCCATTTACCTCCTTACTAAACAACTCTCCTCCATGTTCATTAGATCATTTCCTTCAAAGCCCAGAAATACTGAGATACCCAAAGAAGTGTATGTGTTTTGCCTATTTTCGGGACCCGAAACTTCAACGTTAGCGTCTGCTCCTGGCACTGCTGCTGCCAGAATAGCACTGGAGGTGCCGCCAGGAGTTGGGCAACGAGTCCCTCACTCCTGGCACAGATAAAATAGGTATTGGCCAGGATGCTGGGAGTTGGAGTGGGGGGGAGGGGAGGGGGGGGCATGATTCTTTTTTTGTGGGTGGGTGGGAAGGAATGCGGGGAGACAGCCGAATGAAGTATTTAACCATTGGGAATTGGGACTGGGGCCCAGCATACAATACCGGGCACTTCCTCAAGATTTAGAAAGGTTTGGGACATGGACCTCATAGTGAACATGGAGGTAAAATAAAATAAAAATATTTCCACATAAAAGTCAGCATTGAGGGGAGATTTTCAGGTGAGAAAGATTGTGGAAATTTGAAAAATGTATTTGCTGATCAATAGATTAGTGGTGGAGTAGGTATGCCTGATTCACTAAGCTTTATCCCTATCATTACAGAATGGAGGAAAAACCTTAGTGAATCAGGCCCTGATTCAGTCTTATTTTTCTTTTGCTACTTCTGAGGGTAAAAGGATAATTTATGGTGACATGTGTTCAATTATAGTTTAAGTCATGTTGTGGATGAATTTAAGTATGCAATTAGTTGTTTTAGACAAACTATATTATGTAGTTGGTATATAATTGCATAGTAATTACTAGTAGGTAATTATACCATAAATTTATAATTTGTCATTGTAGATTCCAATTGTCTTTATTATACAGTTTCTATAGTGAAAATAACTGGGTAAAATTGTAATTTAAAATAAAATTGCGAGCCAGTCAAATTCATATTAGAATTCTCTCATTTTGACTTTAACATGCTCAGGGGTCATCTCAGTTTTAGATTTAAGAAAGTTTAAGGCATGGAAATTTGTAGAAAATGTGTTGCAAAAACAAAACATAGAAAGGGTAATTTTCATAGCCGGTTCTGCAGATAAAACAATGCTTTAAGAACAGAAATGGGCTTTTTGAAAATGTCCTGCCTTGCATACATGTAAACGTACAGGGCCTCTATGAATATGCTTTGACCTGCAGCAGAAGCAAGCATTCCTGGGATGGAGCTGAAGAGGAATTTGCACGTATGTCAAAATTATGAATTTTCTTGGAAAAGCCACCTGCACAAATTAACAAGTGTTTTTCTGGAAGGTTATTCAAAGGGAAAGTATGTGTGTACTTTCCTTTTGAATATCAGTGTAATGTCTGTGGGTTAAAAGTACCTATGGACTTTGTATCAAGGTGAGCAGAAAATTACTCCCAAAGTGGATAAAATAAGTAGAAAAAGAACTTAGTCCAATAATAAATTACAAATATTTGGGGCTAGATGCTACTACATTCTTGAATCATGTAAGTAACATAGAAAATACATGTGCACCTACATCTCTGCCCTTTTCATTGGCTAACAAAGCTAATTTTCAAAAATCCTAAGAGCCTCCAAACATTTATTCCTGTCATTAGTAGGATTCTTCAGCCATGTAGCTCCAATAAGTAAATGGAAGCTACTCTTGCACTCCCCACAACTTTCCACACATAGCCATTCTGTACTCATCTTCCTGGGCCAATCAGAGAAGGGGAGCCAGGAGAGCCATCTGGCCTGGACTTCAAGCTCAAAGTGGTCAAAGCTCTTTGGTGCCTTATTTTGTTTTGCTGTGTCATAATTTTTCTTTTTTTTTTTTTTTCAAAATAGTTTTTATTGGGAAGATCATAGTATTTAAGAACATAAGAAATTGCCATGCTGGGTCAGACCAAGGGTCCATCAAGCCCAGTGTCCTGTTTCCAACAGAGGCCAAACCAGGCCACAAGAACCTGGCAATTACCCAATCACTTAACAGTGAACATTGTAAATGGTACAATAGTGACATAGCATACAAAAGCTCAACCATAATACTGTAAATAACATCGCCATTATACCAACAGAGTGTATGTAGCCACGATCTGATGCATAGTCACAATGGGCTCTCTCTGGAACCTATCCCCTTGTTTTGTTTTGTTTTTTTTATTGTATGGTTTTGACTCCCCATACATACAACTCACGTACTCCCACATGCATCACCCCATCCATCACCAACTTATGTCTATCTCTCTTCAAGACGCAGCCAGAGCTGTCCTCTACCCAATTCAACCCCCCTTCACAGACCCCCTACCCCCTCCTACCCCCTCCCTGTATTCTGAGACCAGGGGTTACATGCCACGTATCGGTATATCCCGCCTTTAGCAGGCCATTCTGTACATCCACTAGAAATAGTGTAAAACATTTTGCCCAGCATTCCCCATATTTCTTGTCAGGCTTGCATTTATTTTGCATATAGTCCAGTCTCTCCATTTGTAGTAGATATGCCATCCTGTGAAACCAGGCAGCAATGGCAGGCACCTTAGTGGGTTCCACCCAGCATGCCAGAATCATACAGCAGGCTAACAGAGTGGCCACTCGATCAAAGCGTGTTTTAGCCAGACTGTGTTTGGGTGTCGTCCAATGGGCTCGTCAACAAGAGGTTGCCAGTGGTTTTTGTTGCAACACCCGTGCACGTAGTAATAAAACCCAGTACCGAGATCCAAAACGATTTTAGTGTCTGGCAGTAAAGCAGGCGGTGTAGTAGCGTTCCCTCCTCTAGGCCACATTTTATGCAGAGCGGGGAGTCAGTAAGTCCCATTTGAAAGCAGCGCACATCATCATAGTAAGTAGAGATGTGAATCGTGTCCTCGATCGTCTTAACGATCGATTTCGGCTGGGAGGGGGAGGGAATCGTATTGTTGCCGTTTGGGGGGGTAAAATATCGTGAAAAATCGTGAAAAATCGAAAAAACGTAAAATCGCAAAACCGGCACATTAAACCCCCCTAAAACCCACCCCCGACCCTTTAAATTAAATCCCCCCCCCCCCCAAATGACTTAAATAACCTTCGGGTCCAGTGGAGGTCCGGAACGGCAGCGGTCCGGAACGGGCTCCTGCTACTGAATCTTGTTGTCTTCATCCGGCGCCATTTTCCAAAATGGCGCCGAAAAATGGAGGCGGCCATAGACGAACACGATTGGACGGCAGGAGGTCCTTCCGGACCCCCGCTGGACTTTTGGCAAGTCTTGTGGGGTCAGGAGGCCCCCCCCCAAGCTGGCCAAAAGTTCCTGGAGGTCCAGCGGGGGTCAGGGAGCGATTTCCCGCCGCGAATCGTTTTCGTACGGAAAATGGCGCCGGCAGGAGATCGACTGCAGGAGGTCGTTCAGCGAGGGTTCCGGCGCCTCACTGAACGACCTCCTGCAGTCGATCTCCTGCCGGCGCCATTTTCCGTAAGAAAACGATTCGCGGCGGGAAATCGCTCCCTGACCCCCGCTGGACCTCCAGGAACTTTTGGTCAGCTGGGGGGGGGCCTCCTGACCCCCACAAGACTTGCCAAAAGTCCAGCGGGGGTCCGGAAGGACCTCCTGCCATCCAATCGTGTTCGTCTATGGCCGCCGCCATTTTTCGGCGCCATTTTGGAAAATGGCGCCGGCTGAAGACAACAAGATTCAGTAGCAGGAGCCCGTTCCGGACCGCTGCCGTTCCGGACCGCCGCTGGACCCGCAGGTTATTTAAGTCATTTGGGGGGGGGTTCGGGAGGGTGGGGGATTTAATTTAAAGGGTCGGGGGTGGGTTTTAGGGGGTTTTAGTGTGCCGGCTCATGATTCTAACGATTTATAACGATAAATTGTTAGAATCTCTATTGTATTGTGTTCCATAACGGTTTAAGACGATATTAAAATTATCGGACGATAATTTTAATCGTCCTAAAATGATTCACATCCCTAATAGTAAGCACAATGTAAAATTTTGAACTGCAGCTCATGAAGGCCCATGTCCGTGTTTTGCAGGAATAAGGTCTTAAAACAGTGTGTCTTACGCTCAGGGGTGATCACCATATTCAAGAGTCTAGACCAAGAATTTACAATGTCATCTATATGGTCTTTAGCTTTGAGGCTTAGTTCCAGCTCATGCCAACCTGTAATAGTGTTGGCCAAGTGTGCTGTGTCGAAAACCTTATTGGCAAAAGCTACTTCCGCTGTGTAGTGTTCCATCGTCCACTTGAAGGAATGGAGATAATGGCGAGCTTGCAGGTATGCAAAAAAATGAAGTTGAGATAGTCGGTATGTTCTTGACAGCGTAGCAAAATCGCTAATGTCACCAGATTCCAAGTCATACAGATGGAAGAGAAAGTCAACGCCACTCTGAGGCCAGCTGTGAAAAGGGCCACTATAGACTCCACCGGGTTGCGCAGCCAGCACCAGGCCCAGATACATGGATATAAAAGTTTCCGCGGAAAGGTCATGGAGCGCAGCACTGCCAGAGATATTTGCAAAAGACTGAGAGGTGACCAGGGGGCTGTCATTCTAGTTACCAGCACAGCTTCACAATAGCGATACGTATCTGTAAGCCACTCCCCCACAAAACGTAATTGACAGGCCACATTATAAAGCCTGAAATCTGGCAAAACATAGCCCCCCAGCTCCCTAGGGGACAGTAGTATGATATATTTTATACGGGCCCTTTTACTTCTCCAAATAAATTTAAGGAAGCCCCCCCTCAACCATTGGAGGTCCCGCACAGTGAGCCAACAGGGTATGGTGTGTAAAACATAGAGAAACTTGGGAACCACCACCATTTTCAATAGAGCACAAAAAATGAGAGGGGAAGGGAGCACCATGCGGACAAATGTGCCAGCAGTTTGGCAATCAATTCAGATATATTTAATTCATATAGGAACCCCAAATCTCGTGGGATCCACACCCCCAGGTATTTATTCTTTCCCGGAGCCCATACAAATGGGAAAGGGCCATGCCAGGTATGCGGCAGTTGAGAGTCCAAAGCCAAGGCCTCTGATTTAGAGTAATTGATTTTCAGACCCGCCATCTTCTGGAATTGGTCAAAAATATGAATGATCACCAGTATGCTGCTGCGGGGGCGCTCTACAAACAGCAGTATATCATCTGCAAAGAGCGCTATTTTCAGGGGGTGGTTCTCAAGACTAATGCCCCAAAACTGCATCTCCCTTCTAAGGCGGGTAGCCAAGGGCTCTACCGCTAGGACAAAGAGAAGTGGGGAAAGGGGGCACCCTTGTCACACACCGCATTGTAATCCAAACGGTTCAGTAAGAAAATCATTTAAAAGGATACGTGCACTGGGGTTTCTATACAGCCCCTCAAGCCAAAACACAAATGATCCCGAAAAACCATATTGTTGTAATGCCCAAAACAAATATTCCCAAGATAGGGAATCAAAGGCTTTTTTGGTGTCCAGACTTAAGATCAATGCTTCCGAAGGGGAGAGATAGCTCAGAGTTGCAATAAGACGGCGGACATTCCTCACTCCCTGTTGCCCTTTTGCAAAGCCAGCTTGATCATTATCTATCAAATACAGCAGGATATTGTTTAAGCATGCCGCTAGTACCGCAGCCATACTTTCACATCCACATTAAGTAAGGAAATGGGGTGGAAGGAGCCAACATCCACAGGATCTTTACTGTTTTTTGGCAGGACTACTATAGTCGATTGATTCATGGTGGGAGGGAGTGTTTTGGTAAGAAGCAACTCATTGTAAAATGTTGTTAATGTGGGTAGCAGGGGGAACTTCAAGACCATGTAGAACTCTGGCCCTAAGCCATCTTGGCCTGCCGCTTTCCCCAGCTTCAACTCCTGAATCACGGAATAGATTTCCTGGTCTGAGACCGGTTTATTGAGTTGTTCGCTTTCCTCTGAAGTGACTTTTGGCCAGGGTAAATCATGAAAAAGATCATCTGTGGCTTCCCGGTCCCTACTTTTTTTGGCATATAAATTCTGGTAAAATTCCAGAAATTGCTTTGAGACTTCTGTAGGGGCAGTTTTGTAAACCCCCAGCCGATCCCTAATACCTGCTATTATGGATTTTTGTTTCTGGGTCGCACTAAATTAGTCAGGAGTCTGCTAGACTTATTTCCCTGCTTGTATAGCTGATATTGATAATAGCGCAATGATTTAGAGGCTCGCTGGTGCAAAAGAAGATTTAGAGTTTCCCTCACCTGCGCTACCTGAGCCTTGGTAGCTGATGACATGGCTTTCATGTGTTTCGTCTGTGCATTTTTGAGCACAGACGAAACACATGAGAGGTAGGCGGGGCGAAGCCTTCGAAGACCGACAGACGCAACAGTACCCCTGTTCAACGGATGGCCTCCGGTCCTTTTACTAGGGTTTGGTTTGTGGGGATGCATCTGATGAAACTGAAGAAGCATCTCTTTGTCCAGGATATTTGCCATCAGCTCCCAAGAATTTTCTTCAGGGCCGTAACCTTCCCAAGACAGAAGGTATTCCCAAGTTTTGCCACGTCTTCTTACATCCAGAATAGCTTCAACCTTATATTCAACATTGCGTTGCTTATTGCCATGTAGGCTGTGATGTGCCCTTGCAGGACCACCTTTCCTGCCTCCCAAAGTATAGTATGAGTGATATCTGGAGTGGCGTTCTATATACTCTTTCCAACAATTTTGTAGATATGGGTGGATTGCTTTATCAAAATACAGATCGGGCCTCATGTGCCTGGAGAAGGGTCTCCGTGATCACTTGCCACAGGCCATAACAATAGTGTCTGGGGCATGGTCGGATATGGAAATGATGCCTATTGAGGCATCCTCATGGCAGGGAAACTTCTTTCAGAAACTAGGAAATAGTCTAAGCGGGAGTATGACTAATGAGGATTGGAGAAAAAGGTAAAGTCCTGCTCCATCGAGTGCAATATTCGCCACACATGTAAAAGCTGCAACTCTTGACAGAAAATTTACCCCTAAGCACAGATCGTTTGTGGTAGTAGGTCTGGGTGGTTTGCAGTCTACTTGTTTATTCATTACGGTATTAAAATCACCCCCCCCCCCCCCCACCACCACCACTAGAGTGTAGCCCTCTAATTCTGCTAATAACCCCACTAGGTGGGTGTAATACCCATGAGAATAGACGTTGGGAGCATATATTGTTATGGTTAATGGTGTTTGGGTGGATTCTTAGACCCTGTGGCAACTGACCACTCCCACAGGGGACAGTCCCATGAGGGACCACAATATCAGGCTAAACTCCGTACAGACAAACACCGATTTGAATCTTTTATTAAACAGTTTATGGAACCACCAGAGGTGGCAATAGTGAGTAGTGATTGTAGAGCCCGGCTGGGCGCATCTCTCACAGAACGCTGGAACAGCGGATCCTCTGTAGAGCAGTGCTGTAGTGGAAAGAGACTGAGAGAAATGAGTACACAATAAGATTAGCATTCAGAGTCCCAAGTAGAAATAGAAGAGCTCCGAGACAGGGAGAGCAGGCCCTCGAGGAGCAAGTACCTGATTCCGGTGAAGCAGTTACTGTAGCGAGAGATGTTTTCTGTACTCACTGGTGGTGACTATAAGTTAGTTCTTCCAAGTAGAAGGGTAGAAGTAGCAGGGAACATGGGCCCTCGAGGAGTGAGTACCAGTTTCCTGATAGCACCTGAAAGAAGTAGAGGGGCCCCCGAGGAGCGGGTACCCCGTTAGCGACCCTGAAGGGTAGTAAGAGTTCCAGGTAGAGCTGGAGTGGCAGAGTAGCTTAGGAACGGAGAGTGAATCCCATGCATATGAATTTCCTGATGTCAGAACAGGGGGACACCCCTGAGGTTTGCGCCAACATGAAGATAAAGATGAGGGCGGCGCGCGCGCCCTAGAGGGTACCTTGAAGGAGAATGGCAGGAGGCAGCACCAAAGCCGATTCGGGGACGCCGGAGAGAACAGCAAGCAGACGCCTCGGCTGCCATCAATCCAAGGTGAGCGGGAGGAGCCACAAGTAGAGAGAGGTAGGCGGGGCGAAGCCGTCGAAGACCAATGGACGCAACAGTACCCCCCTTCAAAGGACAGCCTCTGGTCCTTTTACTAGGGTTTGGTTTGTGGGGATGCATCTGATGAAACTGAAGAAGCATCTCTTTGTCCAGGATATTTGCCATTGGCTCCCAAGAATTTTCTTCGGGGCCGTAACCTTCCCAAGACAGAAGGTATTCCCAAGTTTTGCCACGTCTTCTTACATCCAGAATAGCTTCAACCTTATATTCAAGGTCTTCTTCTTTGGAAATAGAAGTTGGTGCTGGAGACTTGGATGAGAACTTACTGAGAATGAGTGGTTTCAAAAGAGAAACGTGGAATGCGTTGTGGATTTTCAAACCAGGCGGTAGCTTCAGACTGTATGTAACGTTGCCAAGGCGTCAGAGAATTGGAAATGGTCCAATGTGGCTTGGAGAAAATTGAGTATAAGATAACTTTAGTCTCAAATGCTTAGTTGACAGCCAGACTTTGTCACCAGGTAGAAATACAGGCGCTTTAGAATGATGAGCTTGTTCACCCGCTTTGATTAGCATTTCTTTAGTCTGAATCCATAATTGATGGATATCATCAGCAGTGGATTGAGCTGCTGGGGATGACACTGAGAGAGTCAGCGGAACTGGCGGTGAAGGTTATCATCCATAAACCACTTTGAATGGTGTTGATCCGGTGGATGACGCTGGATGTGAGTTAATGGTGAATTCTGCCCATGGCAACAGTTCAGCCCAGTTATTCTGATGGCAACTCACATAGACACGAATGAACTGTTTTAGGGTCCTATTTATGCTCTCAGTTTGGCCATTAGATTGGAGATGATAGGCAGATGTATAATCCAGAGAGATGTCAAATAGCTTGCACAAAGCCTTCTAGAATTTTGCCGTGAATTGCGATCCTCTATCAGAGACAATGTGCTTCGGTAGGTGAAAGATGTGGACGATGAAGAGTTTAGTGAGCTCCAAGGCTGAGGGTAAGCCAGGCAGTGCTACTAAATGGGCCATCTTACTGAAACGGTCAACCATCACCCAGATAGTATTCATTCCTCCAGAAAGAGGCAGATCAGCTACAAAGTCTGTAGCGATGTGAGTCCATGGCTCCTCCAGAACTGACAGCGGTTGCAGCAATCCCCAAGGCTGACCAGAAGTAGGCTTATGTTTGGCACAGTTGGAGCATGATGCTACATAGGAGTACGTGTCTTCCTTGATAGTAGGCCACCAATAGTACTTCTGTAATTTAAGCAGGGTACGGCATTGACCAGGATGGCCAGCCAGCTTGGAATCATGAGCCCAGTGTAAAGGTTTCTTTCTGAGGTTCTTCGTACAATCGTTTTACCGGCAGGCATGGAATGAGCAGCCGCCAAGATGACTTTCTTCGGGTCGATGATATGCTGAGGTTCTTCAAGAACATCCTCCTAGAGGATAGAGCGAGACAGGGCATCTGCTCTAGTATTCTTGTCTCTGGGATGGTATTTGAGCACAAAGTCAAAGCGATTAAAAAAACAAGGACCATCTGGCTTGTCTGTGGTTAAGACATTGTGCATGACGTAGATACTCTAGATTCTTATGGTCCGAGAATATGGTAATTTGATGTTGGGCGCCTTCAAGCCAAGGCCACCATTCCTCGAATGCCATTTTAATAGCCAGGAGCTCTTTATCTCCGATCCCATAGTTCTCCTCTGCAGGAGAAAAGTGCCGTGAGAAAAAGGAGCAGGGATGTAAGGCTTTAGAATCTCCAGTTTGGCTCAACTGAAGCCTTCTCTGGCTGGACTCTGCTATGAGAGCTGCCTGGGCCCTCCTCTTCATCTTGAGCCTCTGCCTGCCTCACCTAATGTCTTCGCCTCAACAATGTCTCCAAGTATCTTCGTCTTGTTCCAGTTCCATCGCCTGTCTTTGACCTCTGTCGATCCTGTCACATCTTCCGTTTCCAGGCAGCAGGTCTGAAAAGGCTATCGAGTGACTGGAGTGCTACCCCAGAAACCAGCATTGCATTGTTGGTTCTCTTCTGGTGCGTTCAGATTTGGCAAAAGTCAGGGCTCCTGATCTTCAGCCTGTCTGCCCGTGCTTGGACACATCTTGCCTGCCTCGGTGCTTCCTCGGAGCTCCTCTGCAGTCGCGCCGTGGTCCAAGGGTACACTAACCTCCCTGGAATTGGGACCACTCTCTAGCACTCCTCCAACAGATTGCAAAGACCATGTGTCCGGAGAGAGTGTTCCTGTGTCAGGCCCACGTTTTGGACTTTCAAGAGTTCCTGACCCAAGGAATTTTTTTCTTCTCAAATTTTTTTTTATATCCAAGTTTTATGAATCCCTCGACCTGCAGGAGGCTCCTGCACCCAGGTTCGATGTATTCCATGTTTGCCTAACCTTGTGGCTTCTTCTTTTCTGTCAAGATTTCTGCATTCCTTGGCTCCCAAGATGTAGCCTTGTGTACTTCATTGCTTCAGTTCCTCCACCAAGGAATTCCAGATCCAGTTCTTCTACTCCTCCTAGCTGCGAGAAAGGTGGCTTGAGGAAGGGGTGCTGCTCGCGGGCCTAGTCACGAGCAGCCACTTACCTCCTCTCCCAGGCTGCAGCCAGCGCTGTTCCTGCATGGTGGGGCCGCAGCCTGTGTTTCTCAGCAGTTGGAGATGCTGCTGCTCAACCCCTGTGGCCCATAGGCCGCCCACGCCATTCTCCTACAGCAGGCAGGGCCGCCACTGCCATGCTTCCATGCAGCTTGGAGGCCACCAATGTCATCTTCTTCCCTGCGTGGGCAGGGCTGCCACCTGCAGCCTCCTCTTCACGGCCTGGTGGCCGAGGCTGTCATTCTTCCAGCGGCCTGGGAGTTGCCTATGCCACGACCTACCTTACAACCCTGTGCTGCTCCTATCTCCTCTTTGCAGCATGGCTGCTGCTGTCCCTGGGCCTGACTTCTTTAGGTGCAGCCATGCCTCTTCTATCCTCTTAAAGGGCCCACAGCGGGAAAGGCCCTGCGGCTCTGATTGATGATGTCTTCGGGCGTCTCCACTGCGGTCTTATAAAAGGGTTCTTCGCTAGTTCTCCAGCATCTTCACAAGGATCCAGTCTGCTCCTGGAATTCTCATCATCTTTATCTTCTTCAAGGCACTCCATTCTTCATGGACATTCCCCTGTCATCTTCATCTGTGGTTCCTGGTCCTTCGTCCTGTCTTCATCCATGATTCCTGGTCTCTTGTCAGATCACATCCTTGTCTTCAGTTGTCCCTGATGTCCTCATCCTCAGATGTTCCTGACATCCTTGTCTTCTGATGTCACATTTCTAGATGTCCTATTTCTTCCGGCTCCTCTCTTTGGTTGCCTAGCCCTCGGATGTTCTTGGTTCCGGTTCGACTCCTAGCTCTCCGCTGATCTCAGCTTCCAGATGAACTTCTGATGCGTCTTCCATGCTGGGTCTGAAGTTTTGCTGCCTTCTGGATGACCTGTCAGGTGCGTCGATCATGCTGGGTCACTGAAGCCTCTGCCTGGGCTGGATCCTGCTTCGAGTGTCACCCGGATTCCTCTTCATTCTGAGTTTTAACCTGCTGTCATCTGTCCACTCATCAAGTGTCCTCGTTGATGTTCCTGATGTTCCTCTCCTCTGATGTCCTTTCTCCAGATGTCCTAGTACACCCCGGCTCTTTGCTTCATATGTCTCAGGTTCCGGGGCCAGCCCTAGCCTGCTTCTAATTGATCTTCTGGAGCTTCTTCCACACCGGGTCTGAGGTTTTGCCTTCTGGATGACCTGTCAGGTGTGTCGATCATTCTGGGTCACTGAGGCCTTCTCCAGCTGGACTCTGCTATGAGAACTGCCCGAGCCCTCCTCTTCATCCTGAGCCTCTGCCTACCTTGCCTAATATCTTCACCTCGATCATGTCTCCAAGAGTCTTCGCTTGTTCCAGTACCATCGCCTGTCCTTGACCTCTGTCCGTCCTGTCGCATCTGCCGTTTCCAGGCGGCAGGTCCAGAAGGGCTATCAAGTAGCCGGAAGTCTACCCCAGAGACCAGTGAGTTCAGGTTCGGCAGAGGTCAGGGCTCCTGGTCTTCAGCCTGTCTGCCCGTGCTTGGACACATCTTGTCTGCCTTGGCGCTTCCTCGGAGCTCCTCTGCAGTTGCACCGTGGTCCAAGGGCACACTAACCTCCCCGGAATTGGGACCACTCCCTAGCGCTCCCCCAACAATAACATATGGTCAGACTTATCATTCTTCAATAATTGCCTTATAATAAGTTTTTTTAAGCTGTTCAGAAGGGAACCTTCAGACAGTGAAAGATTTAATAATATACTTAAGGATGGAGAGATTTCTTCTATAATGATATTTAGTAAACCAACCGATATAAGGTTCAGTTTACATGGAGCAGGATTTAATCTACAAATGGTCTGCTGAACTTCCAAGACTGAAACTGGACTAATCTGTTCCCATTTAGCAACAATTTCACCTGTGGAAGAAATTACAGGGTTACTAACCAGTGGCAATGTTCACAACAGAGCCTCTATTTTTTCATGAAAAAAGTGGGCAAAATCATCACAACTGTATGGGGAAATATGACAAACCGGAAAGTGTGTGATTTTGTAAATAATTTAATAGTGGCAAATAGGGCTTTACAATTAAAGATTTTAGAATGTATCCTTTTTGAATAAAATGTCTTCTTAGCTCTATAGATCATCTGCTTATATTTAGAAAGAAATATTCTGAAACTTTCAAGACTAGTTATAGACTTCACTTTCTCCACGTCCTCTCTCTCTTCCTCACAATTCTTTTAAAGCTTCTTATTGTACCTCATTGTACCTGTTGGACTTAGTCTTTAGTGTCATATACTGTATACTAAAGGCAAATTTAAGAAGCATTGCTCATGCTAATAGTCCCATATACATAATTATCTGGGCCACGCATAAGTAAGACTTTTTAAAAGCCACTAATTATGTGCTTGTATGCGCTTGCTCAAGCAAAAGAAAAAGGCAGGGCATGAGTGGGGCATGGGTGTTTTGGGGCAGGACCAACAGTTACATGCATAAATCTGTATTTTAAAACCAGTGACTGCAGAGTGCAGTGGCTTATTAGTCATTTATTTATTTATTTATTTATTTATTTATTTAAAGGCTTTTATATACCGGAGTTCATGCACTTGTGCATACCGCTTCGGTTTACACAGAACAAGGAACAGAAAATTACATCAAACAGATTGAACAATTAAACAAATATACAATTACATCCAACAATTGGGTATAAATAACATGGCTAACTTAGTAGGAACTTAGAGTTTGAGGTAAAGGAGAGAAATAGTACCAAGTGGTAACAGAACAATGTTAATGGCTAAATAATAAATATAAATAGTAAATACAAATTCTTATAATAAATACAGGTGTTTACAGATTACAGTCTTCATGAAAAGTTTACGTCTACAGAATAGGGTTAAGTAAATAAGAACTGGCGGTTATTTCTATAGGAGTGAAGACTTCAAAAACTGAGGTTACATCTGGATTAAGAGGTATTGGTGTAGCATGCTCAAATATTTAATGATTTGGAATTGTGAGACCAAGGATAAAATTAGGAGTTGTTTGATATGATTATAAAAGCGAGAATGATTCAAGTTCTGGGATGTGGTTCTGAGCTAGACCTTTAAGTGTAGGCTTTTGTAAAGAGCCAGGTCTTGAGTTTCTTTTGAATGTTCGAGTACACGTTTCGAGGCGAATGTCCGTGGGGAGGGCATTCCAATGAAGGGGGGCTGGCAGTCGAGAATGCACGTTTCTTGAGTGAGGACTTGGCTGAAGGTACGTGTAAGGTGCCTAAGTATCTGTTTCTGATTGGTCTTGAAGACTCGTGTAGGCGAAGTGGAAGGCTTAGATCTAGCGACGTTTGTGAATGGATGTTCTTGTGTGTTATAGTTAGCACTTTGAAAATGATTCTGGATCTGATGGGGAGCCAGTGTAAGTGTTTTAGTATGGGTGTTATGTGTTCACTTCTGCTGGTGTTAGTAAGAATCCTTGCGGCGGAGTTCTGCAACATTTGTAGAGGTTTTGTGGTTATGGTTGGAAGGTCTATAAGCAGAGAGTTGCAGTAATCGATCTTGGAAAATAGTATTGTTTGGAGGACTGTTCTGAAGTCCTGAAAATGCAGGAGAGGTTTCAGCTTTTTCAGAATATGTAGTTTATAATAGCATTCTTTCGTTGTGTTCTTGACAAATTCTTTGAGGTTCAGCCTTTTGTCTAAGGTGACCCCCAGGTCTCTTACTTGAGTGGAATTGATCATTGGTGGTGAGGTTAGGTTGTTGGTAGGCTGAAGGTTCTCATCTGGAGTGATAAGCAACAGTTCTGTTTTTGACGTATTAAGTACTAGGTTAAGGCTAGATAGGAGTGAGTTTATGGACTGTAGACAATTGTTCCAGAAGTTGATGGATCTTCTCTAAGTGCCCCTTTAACCCCTCGATCATCTAACAGTCCAACTGACTCCCTCACAGGCTTTCTGCTTCGGATATATTTAAAAAAGTTTTTACTGTGAGTTTTTGCCTCTACAGCCAACTTCTTTTCAAATTCTCTCTTAGCCTGTCTTATCAATGTCTTACATTTAACTTGCCAATGTTTATGCTTTATCCTATTTTCTTCTGTTGGATCCTTCTTCCAATTTTGAATGAAGATCTTTTGGCTAAAATAGCTTCTTTCACCTCCCCTTTTAACCATGCCGGTAATTGTTTTGCCTTCTTTCCACCTTTCTTAATGTGTGGAATACATCTGGACTGTGCTTCTAGAATGGTATTTTTTAACAATGACCACGCCTCTTGGACATTTTTTACTTTTGTAGCCGCTCCTTTCAGTTTTTTTCTAACAATTTTTCTCATTTTATCAAAGTTTCCCTTTTGAAAGTTTAGCACGAGAGCCTTGGATTTGCACACTGTTCCTTTTCCAGTCATTAAATCAAATTTGATCATATTATGATCACTATTACCAAGCGGCCCCACCACCGTTACCTCTCTCACCAAGTCCTGTGCTCCACTGAGAATTAGATCTAAAATTGCTCCCTCTCTCGTCGGTTCCTGAACCAATTGCTCCATAAAGCTATCATTTATTCCATCCAGGAATGTTATCTCTCTAGCGTGACCCGATGATACATTTACCCAGTCTATATTGGGGTAATTGAAGTCTCCCATTATTACTGCACTACCAATTTGGTTAGCTTCCCTAATTTCTCTTAGCATTTCACTGTCCATCTCACCATCTTGACCAGGTGGACGGTAGTATTCCCCTATCACTGTAGTCTTCCCTGATACACAAGGGATTTCTACCCATAAAGATTCAATTTTGTATTTAGTCTCATGCAGGATGTTTATCCTGTTGGACTCTATGCCATCCCGGACATAAAGCGCCACACCTCCTCCCGACTGCTCCTCTCTGTCATTGCGATATAATTTGGACCCCGGTATAGCACTGTCACATTGGTTATCCTCTTTCCACCATGTCTCTGAGATGCCAATTAAGTCTATGTCATCATTTACTGCTATACATTCTAATTCTCCCATCTTACTTCTTAGACTTCTGGCATTAGCATACAAACATTTCAAAGTTTGTTTTTTGTTTGTATTTTTATTCTGCTTTTTAATTGATAGGGATAAGTTCTTAGAGACTGTTATTAATCAAGATGACTTAGGGAATAGCCACTGCTATTACTGGCATGGGATCTACTTAATGTTTGGGTATTTGTCAGGTACTTATATCCTGGAATGGCCACTGTTGGAAATGATGGACACTTGTTGCCATGCTGGGTCAGATCTTCTTATGTTCTTAAAAACAGATACCACTCCCCACTGGGTAGGTTACAAAGGTGCAGAAAACACCTGCATGCATGTGATGCAGGAGGCAATGAGAAGAAAGGATTCCAAAGTCTGTTACTCTGTTGGAGTGCCATCTCTTTTCAGAGTGGGGCCAGTGGGCCTATTTCTCCACAAGGTAGGATAAATTTGGTGGCATAATATTCAAAGTGGACTTATGCGCTTAAGTCTGCTTTGACATCTGTGTGCATCTGGAGCATACGCTATGAGAGGGATGTTTGAAAATTAAAATCATAATAATAACTAACAAATCTTTGGGGAAAAAAGCATTGCCATCAATAATTTCATATTTTAATGTCTATATGTTATCTGCAACACTGCTGTTATGAAACAATACTTCTCAATTCTTCGAGTATAAATCGTGTTTACAAGACCATTAAATCGGTCTGTCCCAAGCGGGCATTTAAATTCTCTTCGCTCCGGCCTGCGCTCTTTGCTTCGGACCGCCCCGGACGGAGTGCAGGCCTGCGCGTTTGGCGCCGGAGACCCACCGGGGAAGCTGGCCTAACAACTTTTAAACTCACCCAGATGGGTCCCCAGTCCGACCACGAGGGTTTCCACGCTGCCAGACCATGCCCGAGCCTTCTTCTTGCTGCGCTCCTCTTCCGGCCGCACAGCCTCTTCCAGCCGCACAGCCAACCAATCAGGGAGAGCCCAAGACAGCCAATCGGGCGTCCCAAGCGGGCATTTAAATTCTCTTTTCTCCGGCGCCGCGCGCTGAGCGTCGCGCGCCGAAGGAGCGCAACAAAGGGCCTGCCCCTTTATACGCCCCTTTGTACGACCCTTTGGACAAGACCCCACAAACACCTTCTAGTTTGTTCACTTCGAGCTAGTTTCTTCTCTACCCTCTCTCTCCCCCAAACTGCTTTACACTCTCACCCAGAGCCTCCACCCCTCCCCCTCCTTTATCCTTCACCCACACACATAACACCCCACACAACTTTACCAGCAGCGATTAAACATGTGCTATTTAACCATACCAATCATTTTCAACAGCAAGAGAAACCCAACAAAAAAACAAGGCTCTCATCCCGCACAACAACCTAACAGGCTCATCCCAATCATGCTATCACCCCTGAATCAACTTTTGGGCTTCACACTTATCACGTTGTCTCTTCTGAATGCACAATCCCTCTCAAAAAAAACCCACCTCCTGAATGACATTCCCACAGATGACTTTTTCACACAGCATCCTGACCGGTGTGCCATCACAGAAACGTGGTTAAAGCCAGAAGACACGGTCCACCTCAATCAATCAATCCTCTCCATCCCAAGATTGAAAAAAAGAGGTGGTGGTCTTCTACTATTAAGCTGATTACCTCTGATTTTCATTAGTTTAATCCTCCCATAATGTGGACCAAGGATTTGTGTGATATAATTATTAATTTGATAAATGATTATGAAGATATATTATGTTTCAACTTATCTATTCTTTGATTTTATGACTGTATTGTTTAAATCCTAATAAAGTATAAATTAAAAAAATATATATATCTACCTGCGGTGGATAGAAGAACTCTATCCACCGCAGGAGGATAGAGTAGGGTAATGTGTAGATAGAGGAGAATAATGTGTAGGGCCTGCGGTGGATAGAAGAACTCTATCCACCGCAGGCCCTACACGTTGGAATTCACTCCCACCAGACCTCAGACTCGAACAATCGACACCAACCTTCAAAAAAAGACTCAAACCCTGGCTGTTCAACCAAGCATTCTCTTAACCCACTCATGTATATACAAGACATATGTATATAAATTGTACTCTCCCTGTTCATTATTAGTTTTTATCCAAGTTAAATCACCCTGTTCTATGTAAGACATTATAAACTATTCTTTATATTGTCATTGTAATTGTTGAAATGTGAACCGAAGTGATTAGTAACTTTGTTACCTGAACTGCGGTATATAAAACTGTTAAATAAATAAATAATAAATAATGTAGAGGTGAGGGGTCATTTGTAGAGTGAGGAATAGGGATAGGGTGGAAGGATGCATCTGATGGAAATAGGTACAATGTGAAGGCAACCTCTAGCAGAGGGGATGGGACAATGCAAATGCAATATCTGTGATAAAGGAATTTTCAAAGGCAGCCTGTCACAAGGGCCTGGCCTGGAGGCCGGGTCTCATTGCCAGGGCCTGAGCTTAGGTTCAGGGCCAGGCCCGGGTCATAGGCCTTGGAGCTGTTCTGAAGATGTCCCCTTCTTTCTTCTTTTCTTCTTCAACTAATGCCATCCAGAAGAGTCTTGCCAGAATTAACTCTGGCACAACCCCAATGGACTGCAACAGTTGAAGAAGAAAGGAAGAAAGATGAGGATAACTTCAGAGTGATTCCAAGGCCTGGGCTCTGGGCCTGGACATGTTCCTTGGTGGAGGCCCATGTGTCAGGGGCTCCAACCTAACTGAGACCCCAGTGTCAGGACCTGGCCTCCAAACCAAGGTCCCAGCATTGGTACCTGGCCTCCATGCCGGGTCATGGCATTGGGCCTGGGCTTGAACACTGGCCTAGGCCAAGGCCCAGATGTCAGGACTCGACCTCCAGGCCAGGCACCAGCATTGGGCCTGGGTCCATGCTGAGGCCCCAGTGTTGGGCCTGGGTCCAGGCTGAGGCCCTGGTGTCATGATTGTGATGTGGGTCCTGGGCTTGAGCCCTGGTCTATGTCCTGGCATCAGGACCTGGCCTCTAGCCTGGGCCATGGCATTGAACCTGGGTCAGAACTCAAGCTTAGGCCAAGGTGTTCTCCTTGCGTAGACTGAGGCCAAGGTCCTGGTGACCTACCACGTCCTCTGCCTATGCAAGACCGAGGTTTCGGCCTAGGCCTAGGCCTCACCAGAAGATCCCCACTGGACCAGATAAGTCTGTGTCAGGGAGGGAGATCCTGTACCCATCATTTTTCCAAGTAGGTGGGAGGGAGGGATGGGAGGCCTTGGGAGGCCCTGTTTTTGTTTTTTTTTGTCTGTTTTTGTTCTTATTTTTAATTTTGGGGCAGATTTTAAATGCCTACATGCGTAAAAACAGATGGATTTACGCATGTAGGGGGGTTACGTGCGCCAGGCCTATTTTCAAAAGGCCCGGCGGAGCCCAGGACACGCATAAGTCCCGGGGCTTGAAAAAATGGACGAGGGGCAGGGGCAGGGGCAGGGGCATGGCCAGAGGCCTCTTTTCATCCCTGGGCCTGGGGATTGTGCGCCAGCATTCGGCCGGCAGGGATTAGGTATGGGGGTTTTTTTTTTCGGGCTGGGGGGCAGGGCAGGTAGGGGAAGAGAGAGGGAGGGAAGGGGGGAGGCCAAAGGAAAGTTCCCTCCAAGGCCGCTTTGATTTCAGAATGGGGAAAGCCATCGGGGCCCCTAGGGCTCGGCGTGCGCAAGGTGCACAAGTGTACACCCCCTTGCATGCGCAGACCCCGGATTTTATAACATGTGCGCCGCTGCACATGCATGTTATAAAATCAGGCGTACATTTCTGTGCGCCGGGTAGCCCACACAAATGTACCCCGGCCCTTAATGTTTAATGTATTTATTGTTTTAAACATATGAAACAAATCAAACATTCCACGAACCAAAATAAATGGGGAAAAAAACTCTCAAAAACAAACTGAAAAACGAAAATGAATTGTTATTCCCTGCACACCCCTAATAAATGCAGGGGTGAAAGTTTGTAAGGTAAAGGGAAGAGAAAGGAGAGAGATGTGGAATTATGGGGAGGGAAGAACAGAGGGGTGAGGGGAGTGAGAGATTAAAGAATGGAGTTAAGGAAAAAATAAGAAATAGGACATGAGATAAGGAAGGGGAGGAATAGAATGAATGGAGTTAATGCAGCATTAGAAGGAAAGAAGAAAAAAAGAAGACTTGGAAAGTAAAGGTGCTTGAGAAGAAAAAGGATCCTTTGATGGGGATAATGGACTTTAGTGAGAGAATGGAGTGAGAGGAATGGAAAAGAAGACAGGACTGGCAGAAAGAAAAAGAATGAAAATATAAATCTAAAAACTGAATTGAAAAAAATTAAAACCCAGAAATGAAGCAGAACAAACTCAACATGAAAGAATATTTTATTTTGAAGGAATATTTTTTAAACTGGAGAGAATTTCAATAAAAGTCTAGGGGGATTTTCAAACCCACAATTATATGTAATTAATGTAAAAAATGCCACAGAATTGCTTCAGAAATCTTAAATATTGTAGCCCTGAATTTTCTAACCCCATTCAGAGAATCTACCCGTGAACATCCACAAGAGATCAGGGGCCTGGTCTATAATATCCACTTCTCAATGCACATTGGCTAATGAAACCTGATTTCAGAAAACAACAAAGACAGAAACTCCAGCCCCATACACTTCTGAAAATTCATCTGAAGAATGATCTGAGGCAAAAGGAGAGGTGGTGGAATAAATAGTAGCAAGATCTATTTTTTGATACATCTTAATACTTTATTCAAAAGCAGTGTTTCAGACTGCTTTATCTAAACACATTGAATTGAATAAATACAGCCATGTATTCTTAATACATCATTTGAATTAAGTAGTGCATGTGAGAAGTGGAAAACATAAAAATAGTACTGAACACGTACACGTTTGGATGTCAGTGGAACATTTTGTATCTCATTATTAGCAAGCTTTTAGAGCTGTGAACATATGGCAGCGTTCTTTATATTTTACTCTGCCACTTCATTCTGTTTTAAGCCCTAAAACTGCGACCAATAAAAACATGCCAAAAATGAATATAGCTTAACTAACTTTTATTAAGGATATTTCTTTTAAAAATAAATCTGATGTTCAGTTTACGCCACAGTTTTTAAACCTTAAATTTAACATGAGAACTTGCTCAAAGCTAGTCTGAGTCCCTGTGCCATGCACAGGGACTCGATTTTTAAATGGCTGGTCAGAGTTTAATTCCAAGATTTGTTCTGTCTGACAGCTATTCTCCCCAGCCTTAATGAGAATATACCCCTGCATGTCCTATTGCTAATGAAGTCTGAAATACATCAGTCCTCTGAAGAGGTACTGTGTTCAGTTCTGGATCCCGTTATCTGAAAAGGATAGCGACAGGTTAGAGGCGCTCCAGAGAAAGGCATCCAAAATGGTGTGGGGGGTCTGCAACCAAAAGACATATCAGACTTGAGGACCTGAACATGTACACCCTCAAGGAGAGGAGAGATGGGGAATTTGATTCAGACAAATACCTGAAAGATATCAATGTCCAAATAAACCTTTTCCAGTGGATAAAAAAGTTGTAGTACTAGGGGAAGAAACAAGGAAGCAGACTCAGGAACAACATCCCAAAATATTATTTTCACACAGAGGATGATAGATGCATTGAACGCCTTCCTGGAGGAGGTGGTGGAGACAGAGACAGCATCAAAATTCAAAAAAGTGTGGTATAAACACAGATGATCTCTTTTGGCAAGAAGATGAAAGCAAAACACTGAGGTAACTTGCAGGGAACAGTGGTTCAACCAAAACCTGATTGAAAGGATTGCATTGTGCTTTCAAGAAAGGCATAGGGGTAACCTGCATGGAAAAGCACTTACAATCCTAAACAGAAGGTGTGGGGGTAACCTGCGTGGAGCAGCAGTTACAATCCTGAACAGAAGATGTGGGGGTATACTGCATGGATCAGCAGTTACAATCCTAAACAGAAATTATGGGGGTAACTTGCATGGAGCGACAGTTACAATCCTAAACAGATGGTGTGGGGGTAACCTGCATGGAGCGGCAGTTACAATCCTAAACAGAAGCTGTGGGGGTATACTGCATGGATCAGCAGTTACAATCCTAAACAGAAATTATGGTGGTAACTTGCATGGAGCGACAGTTACAATCCTAAACAGAAGGTGTGGGTATACTGCATGGATCAGCAGTTACAATCCTAAACAGAAGGTGTGGTGGTAACCTCCATGGAGTGGCAGTTATTAGGGATGAGAATTGGGCTTCGGACGATTGAAAATATTGTACGATATTTTCAAAATCGTCAGAAATTGGGGGCTCCCCCAAAACGATAGGAAAACCCCATGATATTGTTTGTGGGGGGTTCTCTTATTCTTTTGGGGGGAGGGCGGGAAAAACAACACAAAAAAATAACCCCTAAACCCACCCCGACCCTTTAAAACTAATCCGTAGCTTACCCCCCACCCTCCCGACCCCCCAAAAAACTTTTTACAGGTACCTGGGGGTCCAGTGGGGATCCCAGGAGCGATCTCCCGCTCCTGGGCCGTTGGCTGCCACTAATCAAAATGGCGCCGATGGCCCTTTGCCCTTAACATGTGACAGGGTATCCGTGCCATTGGCCGGCCCCTGTCACATGGAGGGAGCACTGGATGACCGGCGCCATCTTTAAAAATGGTGCGGGCCTTCCAGTGCTCCTACCATGTGACAGGGGCCGACCAATGGCACGGATACCCTGTCACATGTTAAGGGCAAAGGCCATCGGCGCCATTTTTATTAGTGGCAACCGACAGCCCGAGAGCGGGAGATCGCTCCCGGGACCCCCACTGGACCACAAGATACCTGTAAAATGTTTTTTTGGGGGTCAGGAGGGTGGGGGGAAGCTAAGGGATTAGTTTTAAAGGGTCGGGGGGTGGGTTTTTGTTTATCGGCTCGGGCGCAGGCGATAAACAAAACCGCGAGCGGGCCGGACGAAAAAAAAAACCACGATGTGAATCGGAACCAGAATCCGAATCAATTCCGGTTCCGATTTCACATCTCTAGCAGTTATAATCCTAAACAGAAAGTATGGGGGTAACCTGCATGGATCAGCAGTTTACAATCCTAAACAGAAGCTGTGGGGGTAACCTGCATGGAGCGGTAGTTATAATCCTAAACAGAAGCTGTGGGGGTAACCTGCACGGAGCAGCAGTTACAATTCTAAACAGAAGGTGTGGAGGTAACCTGCACGGAGCAGCAGTTACAATAAACACACAAGGTGTGGGGGTAACCTACACGGAGCAGCAGTTACAATTCTAAACAGAAGGTGTGGGGGTAACCTGCACGGAGCAGCAGTTACAACCTTAAACACCTTGCAGGGCAGACTTGTTGTGCCATTTTGGTCCTTTTCTGGCATCATTTACTATATTATTAGTTAGATGAAACTTTGGCTAGATTTTAAAAGCCCTGTGCGCGTAAATCCCTGCCGGATTTACGCGCACAGGGCACTCGTGCACCTGTTTTTGCATAGGCTGCCGGTGTGCGCAAAGCCCCAGGATGCGCGTAAGTCCCGGGGCTTCGTAAAAGGGGCGGGAGGGGACGTGTCCGGGTGGGCATGTCGGCAGTCCGAGGGGCGTGTCCTGGGGGCATGTCCGGGGGACATGGGGGCAGTCCGGGGTGGGTCCGGGGACATGGCGATGGTTCGAGGACGGGCCAGGAGGGCGGTCCCGAGTCCCCTGGCACTGCGGCCTGTGCCGGGGGATGCTGAGGCAGCGCGCGCAGGTTACGCCTGCTTCAAGCAGGCGTAACTTGCACAACAAAAGGTAGGGAGAAATTTAAGTAGGGCTGGGGGTGGGGTAGATAGGGGAAAGGAGGGGAAGGTGGTGGGACGTGGAAGGAAGTTCCCTCGAGGCCGCTCCGATTTTGGGAGCGGCCTCGGAGGGAACGGAGGCAGGCTGCGCGGCTTGGCGCACGCAGGCTGCCGATTTTGCACAGCCTTGCGCGCGCCGACCCCAGATTTTATAAGATACACGCGGCTACGTGAATATCTTATAAAATCCGGCTTACTTTTGTTCGCACTGGTTGCGCGTACTTTTTTAAGATCTACCTCTTTGTGTTCATTAAGATTGGATTTTAAGGTCAAAAGTTTGTATCCTTTGTTCATTCAGAACATTTTCATTGTGACTCATTTTCTCCACTGTGACATATCTTGAAACTGACACAAGTGGCATAAAAGCAATACAGTATGCATCAGGAGGACGTTTAAGTGAAGTTTTTCTATTTCCTACCTTAGCAAGTATCTTAATTAGTATATGGGTTTCAGAAAAGTTAATCAGAAATTTCCCAGAAAAACAGTTAAAAACATACATTTTTCTCAGCTAGCTAAGTATAATCAAATCACATATACTATAATAAAGGGATGTACAGGGAACAGTTTGGGGTTTGTTTTTTTTCCGCTGGGATTTTTTTAAATTTGTGTTTGTTTAATGTTTGTTTCAGTTTGTTTTATTTATTGAACCAAAATTTAAAAAAAATTACATGTTTTAAAACCTAGATAATAAAGCAAACTTCCCCTCCCACACCAGATGCCAAAATAGAAAAATTATTCCCTCACTGGGCCTTCCCTTAAGCCCCCCAATTCCTCCCAAAGGTCTCTTACTGCCTTCTTGGGGTCTGAAAAGGGGCAAGGTAGAAACAATCCCCATTCATTCCTGCCCCTCCAAGTTCTGATTCTAAAATGGAATTTTATCTAGTCAAGGGAACATGCAAAAAATACATTTAAACTGACATCATAAAAATATTTTTATTCCACACATTATTTAATCATAGCATAGAAAAAAAACCTATTTCTTCATATAGCTTGGGTAATGGGTGCTGTTTTAAAAAAAATTGCTTGATTTGGTATATAATTTGTTTTGATGTATTATTTGAAGCAATAGGATATTTTTCTGTGCTATGTTAAGTAATGAGTGGAATAAAAATATTTTTAGGGATAGTCAGTTTAAATGTATTTTTTGCATGTTTCTTTGGCTAGATAATGTTTGTTTCATGCAATAATTAATTTTTGCTTTTCTAGTCTACAATGGAACTGGTTGACTGGCACTGGCCTCAGGGTAAGCTGGCACCATTTTAAAACAAGGAACTGACTGGGCTGAAGTGACTGTGGATCTCTCCTGCCCCTTTCTACCTTGTAGACCCCGGGAAGGGAGTAAGAGATCAATGGGAGGGGTGGGGAGGCTTACAGTGAAGGTGTAGGGAGTGCATAATTTTGATGTTTTATGGTGCTTCTGTTTTATGCTGTTGGCTTTTTGAAACTAAAGTCAATGAAAAAGAAATTTTAGAGGGTGTTTGTTTTGTTTCAATTTTAAATGAAAATATGAGTGTTTGATTGCAATTTTCATTTTGTTTAAAAGAGAATGTAGATCCCTACTTTAATACTGAAATTATTGGCTTGGCATACATTATGCTAAAAACCATGCACTAAGATTTTCTTTTTCCATAGACCACAGAATGGAAGACAAGCATAACATCTTCCATACTGCGTAAGGCTAAGAGTTCATCAAGCCCAGTATCCTGTTTCCAACAGCGGCCAATCCATGTCACAAATACCTGGCAGGATCCCAAAAGGTAAATAGATTCCAATGCTGCTAATGCCCATACCTTTTTTAAACCGAGCTATGCTACCAGCTTTCACTATGTCCTCTGACAACAAATTCCAGAGCTTAATTATTAGGGATGTGCATTCATTTTGAACGTATGTGCAATCCGCAATGGATAGGTCCCTATTTGTTGCATTCGTTGGTTCGTGAAACGCATGGCGAATCCCCATGAATGCAACGTATCATTACCGAATTTACCCTCACCCTCCTGACCCCCCCCCCCCAAGACTTGCCAAAAGTCCCTGGTGGTCCAGCGGAGGTCCGGGAGCGATCTGCTGCATTCAGGCCATTGGCTGCCAGTATTCAAAATAGCACCGATTGCCTTTGCCCTTACTATGTCACAGGGGCTACCAGTGCCATTGGTCAGCCCCTGTCACATGGTAGGAGCAATGGACGGCCAGCGCCATCTTGTGTTCCTACCATGTGACAGGGACAACAACGATCTGCAGCTGGCCCCACCCCCTAGACGCAGGGCTTCTGATTTAAAGGGGCCAGCGCGGGAAACAGGAGGACAGCCCCCTGCTGACATCAGACGCTGCTGGTTTATTTTAACCCGGCAGCCACAGCCAGCCAGTGCCTTGCAATGAAGTTCACTCTTCGGACTAGCTAGTTGTGCTTCCTGGTTCCTGCTTGTTCCTGATGTCTGATTCCTGGCTCCTGACCTTGCTTCGTTCTTCGACTCCAGCTTCAGCTTCCGTCCCTGATTTTGGCATTCGACATCTGACTCCTGGCTCCTGACCTTGCTTCATTCTTCGACTCCGGCTTCAGCTTCTGTCCCTGGTTTTGGCATCCGACATCTGACTTCTGGCTCCTACCTTGGCTTATTCCTGGACTTCGGCTTCATCTCCCTCTACTGCCATAGGTACTTGTTCTTCACTAACCCGGAGGTTTCTCCTAAGCCTCAGCGGCTCGGGTCCTCACGGGCTCCTCCCGGGGGGACTGAGGGCTTCCAAGGGTGAAGTCTCTCTGGACCTCCTGGGCAACATCTCATCGTTGGATTACCTCGGCAGGCTACTCTTCTGATCCTTGGTCGCATAGGATCCACCTAAGACCAAGAGGCCTGGGTCCCTACAGGCTCCTCCTGGGGGGACCTCGGGCTTCCAGTGGTGAAGCCCTCCTCAAAGTCTCTCTGCAGCGCCGTCTCCCGGCTGCGATGCCCGCTGTGGGATTCCACAGCATTACACCTGTCATCTCAGCCGGCCCAAGGGTCCACGATCCTAACATATTGCATTCCAATCAGAAGAATAAGGACCCATCCTGACTTCCTGAGAATGATTATGCAAATATGAAGTGAACCATTGTAGTACAGTCCAATAATTCCAAATTATTTCATATGTTGTAGCAGAAAATTATGGAGGCAGATGTGCACTTATAGGGAAAGAAAAGGCAAAAGAATAACCACTGCCTATCTCTGGAATAACCTCACGGAGGGGATCTTGAAGCCCCAACCAACAGTATCAACGTCTTTTCCTCCTGACTTTGGGCATCCTTCCTTTTAGGAGACTGAACTCAGCAACCAAGAACATGATTCTGCTGAAGGCACTTGATGCAAATTTTTTGGCCAGTGCTTCTCAGAAAGGCACAATATTATTGTTCCTGTTTCACGCTTGTCATATGTTACTGTCTCATTTCCCTCATTCCATCCATATGGCATTGGATGTAATAGTAGCCTCTTGCAACTCACAATTAGAATGCATCTCAGTTGCATGTTGAGCCTCCGGATTCAGTTGGTCAAACAGGAAATTGTGTACCAGTGCAGTTTGTTGATAATGATGAGCCTGGGAATGTTCTTCATATGTTTTCTGAAAATCCAATACCTATTGAAGGTTATTAGTATGGTCCTTCTCTTAATCTCTCATTTTTCCTTGATATATTTGGGAGATATAGCAAGAAAATGATGACGTCTGGGCTAAGAAGAAACCCCTCATCATCAGATGACCGCTTCAGGATCTGACTGAGCCACAGATTACAAAGGGACTCACAGCTCATATATCTTGTTTGGAGCTAGGATCCAAAGGTTCCTGGGGTCAAGGAACCAGGACCAGTGTTAAGTTGTGCGGTGTCTTAGTGAGTCAAAAGGATGGTCTAGCAGGGCATCAAAAACCAAGGCAAGAGGTCCAGCCATGAGAAGTAAGTTGCAAAAGCACAAAGGTTCAGCAGTGAGAAGTCAGGAGCAAAAATAAGGAGGTCCTGCAGAAAGGAATCAGGAAACCGGAAATTGAGCTAGGAATAGGAAATTACCCCAGGGTGCCTTTTTGCCAGTAATGGTTGGCTTTATATAATGCTCCTAATTGGTGCTCTGTCTTTCCCTGATCAAATCCTTGTTCAGTTAAGGGAAGAGAAGTACTTCATCCCTTTTTTTTAGAAAACATGTATTTTCTAGAGGCTGCATCTTTCCTGTGACTCTCCCCTGATTGTAGAGTTTTACATTAGCTGATTTAGTATATGTTAGATTTTCCCATTGATTCTTTTAGTTGGCATGCATCTTGGAAAAAAATCAAATGAAAACATGTTGTGATTGAAGTGGTTTTGCTTCTTGGTCTTAGTTTAAGTTGACATCATGGTGGAAGCAAGTTCATTGCATATTCTCTGCCCAATTCCAGACATTGCTGATGTCATGAAAATGACTCTGCATATCCTAACAGGGTTATTGGAGGTCATGTATGTTGCAATTATGCTGCTAATATATCTTACTATTCTCAGTGAGGATCAGTCTAAAAAGTCATATAATGGGGATTTTTTAAATTTTTCCAGATATGCAAAGCTTCTGAGATGCATTCTATAATGCAAGATCTGATTATTTTATTGGTACCTGGATTAGATTTTCCACACAAGCTGTGGACAACATTGAACAGGATACAGACTGGACAACAAAGGTGTGGTTATCTTTTACATCAATGAAACTTTATGTTGCGGTCCCGGTTGCAAGCCTTGCGACCGAGTCCTTACCTCCGGTCTCGGGGCAGCAGCGTCGGGGCTCACAGGGTGTTTGGACTCGTCCTGGCCTCTCAGCTGCTCCACAGCGGGGTGCGCAGCTTGTTGGGCCTACTCAGGCCTTCTCGTAGTGGCGTCTCCACGAGGGAGACGCCGCTGAGCCCCAAAACCTGACTCCTCCCCCTCTGGGCACGTGCGCGGGGAAGCCCGATTTAAAGGGCTTTTTCCGCCAGACCACGGACCGCCCACAAAATGACGTCAGATGCTGGCTTGTATTTAAGCCGGCGTCTGCTTCCTGTATTCGCCTTGCAACGAGGTTCCTGCTTGTTGCAGCGTTCAGTTCCTGTCCTGCCTGGATCTTCGGCTCCTGTTCCAGTTCGGATCTTCAGCTCCTGCTCCAGTTCGGACCTTCGGCTCCTGCTCCAGGTTTGGGCTTGCAGCTTCTGTTCCAGTCTTGGATCTGCTATTTCTGTCCAGTTCTGGATTCCCGGATCTGGATCTTCTGCTTGTCTCTCTGGCTCCTGACTTCAATTTGCTCCTGGCTACTGTCCTTGCCACCTGCCTCGACCTCGGACTGTTCCATCACCCTTCACTCCTTCTGACCTCCTAAGCCCCAGCAGTCTGGGACTTCACGAGCTCCTCTTGGGGGAGTCCTCAGGTTTCCAGGGTGTAGCCGTCGCCTTGTCTCCAGCGATCTCCTAAGTCCCAGCGGTCTGGGACCTCACGAGCTCCTCTTGAGGGGTCCGCAGCTTCCAGAGTGAAGACTTCAGCTCTTCGTACGGCTTGACACCGCCTCCCGGCCTACTGCCTCACCATGGAGTGCTCACCTCTTCCATCTTCTCAGTCCACTAGGCCGGCCCAAGGGTCCACTGCTACATCTGTAACACTTTATTTAAGTTTCAGTTGTGATTGTAGCAATGAAAGCCAAACAAATGGAACATAGCTTTAAAGTCTATCCCCTCAGTCTCTTTCAGAGTACATACCAGATATCCCTGTGCTCATATTAGATTCAATAACTTAGCTTCAAAATTTGTACTTTTAAGCCTAAATCAGTGATGCCAAGGCTTTTACAAATTAAAAAAAATAAAACAAGAGGTTGTTCTGTAAAAATATATCATCTAATCTCGCTAGTTCTTCCCCATCATTTTTGTCCTGCTGTTAGAGCCTGCCTTTTCTTAGATGGGTCTCTATTTCACAGGGTGACTACTAGTCTACTACAGATATAGAAGAAGAATTGACATCCGTAAAACTGATGGGATATATTTTAGACCCCTGCCTATTCTGACTAATTGAAAGCCTTAAGCAGGTCTTTCTAGAACCTATTAAAGGTACTCCAAATACTTCTGTATCAGAAGGAGTATTCCTGAGCATACTGAAAAAAGATGCTTCAGAATTGAAAATGTTGCTTCAGATCCTTCATAGATGATAATAGTATACTAGATGCTAAAAATTGTGAGCTCAAACCGAATCATAGTACAGAGATATTAATAACTTCTTAATACCCTTTTGTGAGAAATGGACAAAGGCAGAGTGGTTATATTAGTATCCCTGAACATATCATCTACTTTTGACACGTTAAGCCATAAAATTCTTTTAGCAAGGCCAGTGGAGATTAGAGCTGATGGCATTGTTTTAGAATGGCTTGATTCCTTTTTATCTTCTCACACTCAGCAGGTTAGAGTAAATGAGAATTTCTCCTTCACAAAAATTATAACCACTGGAGTACCATAAGGGGCAGCCTGATCTTTGATGTTATATCTGCACCTATTTGGAAATGTTATTGCAACCCTAGTGATACAATATAAACTTTAAGCAGGTGACATACAGTTTAGCCTTCCTATTGAAACATCTATACAGGACACATTAGAGACATTGCTAACCTGTCTAAATGTCATTGATTCCTGGATGACTACAAGAAAGCTTGTTTTAATTACTTCCAAAACAGAAATTTTTTGGGATTATTCAATCCCACACATTCAGGGCTGGATTCATGCATAAGAAACATAGGCATGTGCCTTGAGCACCAGATTCCGAAGGCACTCAAAATAAGATTTCCTCTGCTGCTGTCTGATTTCTTGGGGCAAAATCTCCCACCCCTGGTCCATGTTCATGGACAAATCAGCAAACCCAAAGCCCAAACACCAATGTATTCTGAGGACTCAATAATCACAAAACAAACAATAGGTCTCTCAGTAGAAAAAATAATTTTCAATATCTTCCACCGCTACACCAACGTTTTTTAATATATGTTATCTATATGTTATATATAAAAAAAAGTTGGTGTAGTGGTGAAGTTGGTGTAGCGGTGGAAGATATTGAAAAAAAAATTTCTACTGAGAGACCTATTGTTTGTTCCATGTTCATGGACACCATAATCTTAAATCCTGCCTGCTCACATTTGAAATGTCAAGATCAGTACATAAGAACATAAGAAAATGCCATACTGGGTCAGACCAAGGGTCCATCAAGCCCAGCATCCTGTTTCCAACAGTGGCCAATCCAGGCCATAAGAACCTGGCAAGTACCCAAAAACTAAGTCTATTCCATGTAAACATTGCTAATGGCAGTGGCTATTCTCTAAGTGAACTTAATAGCAGGTAATGGACTTCTCCTCCAAGAACTTATCCAATCCTTTTTTAAACACAGCTATACTAACTGCACTAACCACATCCTCTGGCAACAAATTCCAGAGTTTAATTGTGCGTTGAGTAAAAAAGAACTTTCTCCGATTAGTTTTAAATGTGCCCCATGCTAACTTCATGGAGTGCCCCCTAGTCTTTCTACTATCCGAAAGAGTAAATAACCGATTCACATCTACCCGTTCTAGACCTCTCATGATTTTAAACACCTCTATCATATCCCCCCTCAGTCGTCTCTTCTCCAAGCTGAAAAGTCATAATCTCTTTAGTCTTTCCTCATAGGGGAGTTGTTCCATTCCCTTTATCATTTTGGTAGCCCTTCTCTGTAACTTCTCCATCGCAATTATATCTTTTTTGAGATGCGGCGACCAGAATTGTACACAGTATTCAAGGTGCGGTCTCACCATGGAGCGATACAGAGGCATTATGACATTTTCCGTTTTATTCATCATTCCTTTTCTAATAATTCCCAACATTCTGTTTGCTTTTTTGACTGCCGCAGCACACTGCACCGACGATTTCAATGTGTTATCCACTATGACACCTAGATCTCTTTCCTGGGTTGTAGCACCTAATATGGATCCCAACATTGTGTAATTATAGCATGGGTTATTTTTCCCTATATGCATCACCTTGCACTTATCCACATTAAATTTCACCTGCCATTTGATGCCCAATTTTCCAGTCTCACAAGGTCTTCCTGCAATTTATCACAATCTGCTTGTGATTTAACTACTCTGAACAGTTTTGTGTCATCTGCAAATTTGATTATCTCACTCGTCGTATTTCTTTCCAGATCATTTATAAATATATTGAACAGTAAGGGTCCCAACACAGATCCCTGAGGCACTCCACTGTCCACTCCCTTCCACTGAGAAAATTGCCCATTTAATCCTACTCTCTGTTTCCTGTCTTTTAGCCAGTTTGCAATCCACGAAAGGACATCGCCACCTATCCCATGACTTTTTACTTTTCCTAGAAGCCTCTCATGAGGAACTTTGTCAAACGCCTTCTGAAAATCCAAGTATACTATAACTACCGGTTCACCTTTATCCACATGTTTATTAACTCCTTCAAAAAAGTGAAGCAGATTTGTGAGGCAAGACTTGCCCTGGGTAAAGCCATGCTGACTTTGTTCCATTAAACCATGTTTTTCTATATGTTCTGTGATTTTGATATTTAGAACACTTTCCACTATTTTTCCTGGCACTGAAGTCAGGCTAACCGGTCTGTAGTTTCCCGGATCGCCCCTGGAGCCCTTTTTAAATATTGGGGTTACATTTGCTATCCTCCAGTCTTCAGGTACAATGGAAGATTTTAATGATAAGTTACAAATTTTTACTAATAGGTTTGAAATTTCATTTTTTAGTTCCTTCAGAACTCTGGGGTGTATACCATCCGGTCCAGGTGAATTACTACTCTTCAGTTTGTCAATCAGGCCTACCACATCTTCTAGGTTCACCGTGATTTAATTCAGTCCATCTGAATCATTACACATGAAAACCTTCTCCATTATGGGTACCTCCCCAACATCCTCTTCAGTAAACACCGAAGCAAAGAAATCATTTAATCTTTCCGCGATGGCCTTATCTTCTCTAAGTGCCCCTTCAACCCCTCGATCATCTAATGGTCCAACTGACTCCTTCACAGGCTTTCTGCTTCGGATATATTTAAAAAAGTTTTTACTGTGAGTTTTTGCCTCTACAGCCAACTTCTTTTCAAATTCTCTCTTAGCCTGTCTTATCAATGTCTTACATTTAACTTGCCAATGTTTATGCTTTATCCTATTTTCTTCTGTTGGATCCTTCTTCCAATTTTTGAATGAAGATCCTTTGGCTAAAATAGCTTCTTTCACCTCCCCTTTTAACCATGCCGGTAATCGTTTTGCCTTCTTTCCACCTTTCTTAATGTGTGGAATACATCTGGACTGTGCTTCTAGAATGGTATTTTTTAACAATGACCACGCCTCTTGGACATTTTTTACTTTTGTAGCTGCTCCTTTTAGTTTTTTTCTAACAATTTTTCTCATTTTATCAAAGTTTCCCTTTTGAAAGTTTAGCACGAGAGCCTTGGATTTGCACACTGTTCCTTTTCCAGTCATTAAATCAAATTTGATCATATTATGATCACTATTGCCAAGCGGCCCCACCACCGTTACCTCTCTCACCAAGTCCTGTGCTCCACTGAGAATTAGATCTAAAATTGCTCCCTCTCTCGTCGGTTCCTGAACCAATTGCTCCATAAAGCTATCATTTATTCCATCCAGGAACGTTATCTCTCTAGCGTGACCCGATGATACATTTACCCAGTCTATATTGGGGTAATTGAAGTCTCCCATTATTACTGCACTACCAATTTGGTTAGCTTCCCTAATTTCTCTTAGCATTTCACTGTCCATCTCACCATCTTGACCAGGTGGATGGTAGTATACCCCTATCACTGTAGTCTTCCCTGACACACAAGGGATTTCTACCCATAAAGATTCAATTTTGTATTTAGTCTCATGCAGGATGTTTATCCTGTTGGACTCTATGCCATCCCGGACATAAAGCGCCACACCTCCTCCCGACTGTTCCTCTCTGTCATTGCGATATAATTTGTACCCCGGTATAGCACTGTCCCATTGGTTATCCTCTTTCCACCATGTCTCTGAGATGCCAATTAAGTCTATGTCATCATTTACTGCTATACATTCTAATTCTCCCATCTTACTTCTTAGACTTCTGGCATTAGCATACAAACATTTCAAATTTTGTTTTTTGTTTGTATTTTTATTCTGCTTTTTAATTGATAGGGATAAGTTAGAATTTTTTAGGTCAGGTGAGTTTTTAGTTACAGGCACTTGGACTACTTTTCTAATTATTGGAACCTCACTGTTGGGATGCCCTAATTCTAATGCATCATTAGTATCCTTTAAAGATACCTCTCTCCGAACCATGCGCTGCTGAGCGACTGTCGGCTTTCCCCTTTGTTCTAGTTTAAAAGCTGCTCTATCTCCTTTTTAAAGGTTAGCGCCAGCAGTCTGGTTCCACCCTGGTTAAGGTGGAGCCCATCCCTTCGGAAGAGACTCCCCCTTCCCCAAAAGGTTCCCCAGTTCCTAACAAAACTGAATCCCTCTTCCTTGCACCATCGTCTCATCCACGCATTGAGACTCCAGAGCTCTGCCTGCCTCTGGTGACCTGCGCGTGGAAAAGGGAGCATTTCAGAGAATGCTACCCTGGAGGCTCTGGATTTAATCTTTCTACCTAAGAGCCTAAATTTGGCTTCCAGAACCTCCCTCCCACATTTTCCTATGTCGTTGGTGCCCACGTGTACCACGACAGCCGGCTCCTCCCCAGCACTGTCTAAAATCCTATCTAGGTGACGCGTGAGGTCCGCCACAGTTCATGACTTCAGTGTTATTCCTGTCAGCATCTCTTTTAGACCACAGGTAAAGGCCATTTTCAAAGCTGCCTTTGTTAAACTCTGGTTGCATAGGCACCTTAGGTTTGTTTTAGATCTATAATCCAAGCCCTTGTTTTAATTTCTTTAAATTACTGTAATGTAATTTAGGAGGGCTTGCCAAAAAAGACAATGAAAAGTCCTGCAAGTAGTGCAAAATTCTGCACATTACTAATTACCGGCTGCGGAAAATGGGAACAGGTGACTCCAAGACTGAATTGCACTGACTCCCCATTGCTTTGCGTGCTAAATTTAAGCTTTTTACTTTAGTCCTTAAAGCTCTTCAAGACAATGGTCCTGAATTTGTAATGTATAACCGTTATTATCCTTTTTATATACAGTACCTGCTCTACTAATAAATAGCGGCTTACAGTTCTGTCTTTTAAAGAATAGGGTAAACAGACATCTTGGCACTAGGGTGACCAATTGCCCAGATTTTGACTTGACAGCCCACTTTTGCAGCCTGTTGTACAATGTCCGGTTCCAAGGGTACCTGGACACTGTAGAACCCGGTCAGACAAGGCGAGGGGCCAATCAGTGGTGGCAGCCTGGCAACGCTCCAATCACCTGTCTGTTTTCGGGGCTCGGTTGGACTCTCCTCCTCCTCCTCTGCCTCTCTCATAGTTGTACCACTCTTGTTTCTACTTCACACTGTCCTCCTGGGAGTCACAGAGGAAGAGAAGAGTCCAACTGAGCCCAAAAGACAGGCAGGCAGAATCTGCCTAGGAAAAAAATCTATGCTCGATTTGAAAGAGAAAAAAGGGGGGGGGGGTAGAGGAAGGCAGCTGTGGTTGGACGGCCCCCTCCCCCAAAGTGTCTGGTCCTGCTCAATGGCTACCTGGCTCAGTGGTTTTCTTTCACAAGCTCACAAACTTGGGACACATTATCCCAATCTTTGAGACAGGATTTGCTAAATTTAGGGAGAAACTGAAAATTTTTCTATTTATTGAATCTCTTGCAAGTGGGGCCTGTTGATTGATTTTGAGCTCATCTCCTCTGTTAGCTAATTTTCATTTTATAGCAGTAGTAATTTTATTTTTATTGTAAATTGTATTTTGTGTGTCCTATTTTGTGGTATAATGTTGTTTTGCAATTTGCACTGAAGGATTTTCATCTCATATAGTGAAAAAGAAATGGTTTAAAAATATAACCAATGCTAATATACTGCGATCACTGATGAGATAATTTTTACTTACCAAAGTCACTGACTATGCTTCTGCTGAAAAGATTTCTAACAACCAAACTTGTGTGAATTTTCTTAGAAATATTTTACTCTTTCTTATTTTTTATTTTATACAGGAAGAGACATTCTTCGGTTGTTGAGGGGTGTAACCAAGGCATTTATATGAACATCTTGAGTCAGGTGTGATAAACATCCGGAGATGAGCAACTTGCACAACATGAGCCGAAGAACCAGCTAGCATCAGTTGTTATCTTCAAAGCTTCATTTCAGTACATGTTTGTCGAGGCTTCTGCAGAGTCGGTATTGCTTTCTTTAGTATATGGAGCTTACTTGAAGCTTTATTTTCCATTTTAATTATGAAAACCACAATGTAAACAAGGAAAATATTGTGCAACTGAAAATCACATTAACCTTTTCCATGCCAGCTATTAGGAGTCCATGCTTTATTTCAAATCTGTTAACATTTTAGCGATGCCCTCAGTTCATGATCTGCAGCTTTTTTAACTTTGCGATTTTCACTTTGTTTTGCTTCAGGCCAGCACACAGCAAATATGTTTTTCTCAGAGTTATTATCATGGTGGCTGAGTGCAATGGGAATCAAAGTGTAATAATAGAATCTATGAAAAACTAGTGAGCTTGATTTCTGGAGGAACGTTTTCCAATTCTGTGCCTGTATGGAGCAACATTTTAATAAATCAGATCCACTGTAGATAAAATATATGTACTAAGTGGTTTCCTATAGATGTAGAAAAGTGAAACTCTTGGTATATTGGGCCCAAAATTAGGAAACAGAAATGCACAGCAGAAGCCCTGCCACAACACTAATATATCAGAGTACAGTACCATCCAGTGTGTTCTACTAATTTCTTATCAATGGCATTAATCCAGCTGCTGCGACAGTGCTTTCAGAAAACAATTTAACAAGGAGCTCCCAAGAGCTTCTTCCAGCTCCTCACTGGTGCAGGCTATTTCAGACTGGAACCTGAAAATATGGGAATGTTAGCAAGCTATCTCAGGGGACAGCTGCAAGCAAACCAAGCAAGGCCAATTAGGGAAAGCAAAAAAAGATATAACCGTGTTTATTCTGAACCTGCAAAAAGTCTTTAAGCTGAATTAGAGGAAGTGGTTACAGTTAAACTGAACAAAACAGTTCAGTTAATTTCTGTTCCATTCTTAGGCTATCAGAAAATGACATCCATCCAAATATGCTCTCCTTTTAAAATAAAAGACTTATAAAAGATTCGGTATGTTTTATGAGCTCTCCAGTTTAAATGTGTTTACTTTACTGCAGTTCATCCAACACTTTCAGAGCAAGCCACTTATGTGGCATTATTCTAACTGATAAATATCTTTGCCTGCAATGTGTATCAAAATTAGATAATTCTGATAATTGTTTCTCTGCCTAAACAACTTAAGCTGGAAATGTTTCTGGCATAAACTACATTTTATGCTTCCTCCAGAACCACAGATCATATAAACTACTTTTCAACCAATTCACGTATTGCATAAGGTTCTTCGGGTTCTGGGCACCTTGTGCTTTTCATGCAACATTCAAATGAGGTTTATTTTGACACATTTTGAGAATGAGTGTCTCAGAGCCAGGGAAAGGAAAAGAAAATCAGTATCTCAAGTCTAAATATTCAACAAGATTATAAAATAAGCTAGAGATAGGCATCTAAATTCAGCAAAGAGAAAATAATGCTTACAATATTATATTAACCAATAGAATTTAAGTTAACGCAAATTAAGTTGCTGCTAAAAATTACTGCAAGTCCCAGAGAAGCTGTCACTACTAGTGCTGCTAGCACCTTTGTATCATCCTGACTACCACTATCACCAAGGGACAGAGGTAATAGGATGGTCCAGTCAGTAAATGGCAAATTAAAATCTCCCACCAGCGGTACCTCCCCTTTCATTGCATTTGTATGTACAGCATTTCTTTGACTAGATCTCTATCCAACTCTTCTGTCTATGTTGGAAGCCAGTAAGCCACTCCATTGTAGAGAGAAGTGCCATCTTCTTTTACCGAGGTAACTCAAATTACCTCCTTTTTCCCTTTACCCGCTGCTTTTTAATATAATTTTTTTGCAAAGTGCTATACCTCCCACTTTTCCGCATATCCTTTCTTTACTGGGGAAGATCCAATACAGATTTAACAAAGGAAACTTGTGCCTTACCAATCTATTAGAATTTTTTGGAGGTGTAAATAAATGTGCATAATGATGAGCCAGTCGATATAGTGCATCTGGATTTCCAAAAAGCATTTCACAAATTCCCTCTCAGGAAATTAAAATGTCATGTTATAAGAGGTTATGTACTGTTCTGGATTGGTAACTGGCTAAATGATAGTAAACAAAGAGTAGGACTTAATATCTGATTTTTCCAATGGGGAGAGGTAAATATTAGAAAATAGATATGCATTTCAAACAAATGGATTTATTTGAAACAAATAGAAAAAAAAGGGGTTGTCAGGGGAAAAAAACAAAGCCTCTTGGAGACCCTCCAATCCACTCCTGCCTCAACATAAGCCTGAGGGCCTGGGCTGGGACCCCTCTGACCACCCACATGCAGGCCAAAATCCCTACAGTTCCTGGGTCCCTTTGATCCCCCATCCTGCCCCTTAAATATCACTGGAGACCTTCCAGACCCCCACTTTCCTCTTCCTTAGGGGTCTGATGCATTGTACATGGCAGAAGCAATCCCCACTCGATGACTCTGTGCATTTAAAAATGGTGATGCCCACCCTCTTATGCAGCACTGAAGTGACTCCTCTTCAGTACTTTTCTCAGGTGCCACCAGTGCCATGTTGTCACTTTGGCGCCACTCAGGAGGGTTTGTGCTTTCATTTTTAAATGTATGAAGAAAGGGCAGGAATGAGTGGGGATCACTCCTGCGCTTTACATTTCATGGACCACCATGGAAGGGGTAAATGGGGACTGAAGATATCCCTGGCCATGATGATTTATTTAGGAGGTGGGATGGAGGGCTTGGCCTGGCTAAGCCCAATTAGGTAGTCCTGCGCCTCACAGGGATTTTGACCAACACAAGGTGGGCCAAAATGGCTGGGACCACACAGCTTATGTTGAGGTGGGGTGAGAGTTGGAAGGCCTCCAGGAGACCTATTTCTTTTTTGTTTTGAGGGTGTTTTGGTTTTTAATGTGTTTTTTTGTTTGGCAAATGACCCAAACCAAATAAAACATTAAACAAACTGGAAAAAAACAAACCCACCCTAAAATGAAAAATAAAAAACCAAGTCAAAACAAAAATCTTGGGCCTGCACATCCCTATACTGAAGTACTCCAGAGATCTGATCTGAGTCCTGTGTATTTTTTAGCATACTTTTTAATGATTTGGTAAAGGAAGCATGAGTGAGGTGATCAAATTTGTAGATAATACTAAATTATTCAATGTAGTTAAAATATGAGCCGATAGGACATTGAAAGACTGAGGAACTGGGATCTAAATGGCAAATGAAATGTAATGTGGATAAGTGCAAAGTTAACTATCGGTATACAATGCTGGATTTCATATTAGGACTTACCACTCAGCAAAGGGATCATGGAGTCATTGTTTACAATATGTTGAAATCCTTAGTTCAGTGTTTATAGGTGGCCAGAAAAGTAAGTAGAATTGCTAGAAATTATTTGGAAAGGAATATAAAGCAAACTAGGAATATATTAATACTTCTGCATCAATCCATAAACAAAAGCAATAGATATTTCCAGGTATGGATGCAGTGACAGTGTGCCTTATGGACACCTTTGTGAAGTCAGGTCAATGGCAGAGTGTTAATGTGCCAGGTGCTTCAATTGGACCCACACTAACTTGGGAGCCCACAGTTTCTCAGCTGGATTTGCTTAACTCCATGGCCTCTCTGCCTACTAAAACATTGTGTCTGGGGCCACAGACATTTTTCTACAGACCTGCCAACAGGTCTGTAGACTGAACTGATTGATGCTATTGTATTCTCTGGGGCTGGAGAATCCTTGGATTCATCTGTCCTGCTTTTGGCTTCTGGTGATCCGAGGTACGTTTAGGTGACTCCTGCTCTCAAAGGTAAAAGGTCTGGAACAAAACAGATTTGTTTGCCTCCTGATTTTCCGAAGATTCCTAAGATACCTATGAAATGTACCTTTGAAACTTTTGTGCACAGTAATCATGGTATCAAAAAAGATGCTTTCTAGTGACTTAATATCTATGAAAAAATCAGCTTCAGATTTGTAGTTTAAAATAAATGTATTATGCTTCTGGTCAGGCCCTGATTTCTGGCTAGGTAGAATGGGCACCTGCCTTAAGGTGCTGAAGTGAAAAGGGCTCATCCTCCTTTGTGCCAGTCACACTTTCTCACAAGCGATGCACAGAATGAGCGCAGCAGCATCTCATCAGACCCACTCCCTTACAGACGTTTCCAGTCAGATGGCATCTAGATCACTGTAAAATAGAACTGATGCCAGCCTGCCCTTGTGCTTTTAAGGGGGAGGGGGGGGGGGAACCTGACAAGATGATGCCACTTAGTGAGTGGTAAGAAAGTGCTGTTGGAACAGAGATCAAGGTACCCCTTTCACTGCAGGCATATTCAAAGAAAGAGATACCCCCCCCCCCCCCCACACACACACACACCATCACTTCCATGTCTTAGAAGGGGGTTCCCCACCCCTCCCTTCCCTAATGCCTAGGGATGCTTAAGAGCCAATGCTCTTAGATCCCATGATTGGGAGACTGCAGGATAAACTGCATAATTAGCTTGCTCCCGCATAATTGGCTTCATTGGAAGATAGCTACAGAGTCTCAGCTATCTTTCTGCTCCAGCTCCCTCCCCTCCCCTAACAAACAGCCTGCAGGCAATGGGGAGAGGCACTGAGGATGAGGCTGGAGCAGATGAAAGAAGAAGCACTCTTCTCCCTAATTAAGCCCTTCTCCTTCTATTGTTTCCCCTCTCTTCTCTTGTCCCGAAAGAAACAGGAAGGAAGGGGTTAAGTGGGAGTGGTCAGAGAAAACAGTCAGAATGTTTTATCCCTCAAAAATGTCATAAATCAAACCACAGGTGATTCACTAAAATTCCGAGATGGAGTGAGTGATGTCTCTTTAGATGAATTTTGTCTTTATACAAAGGTTCTGGTGCTTACATATGTGATCAAAATGAGTTATTGGAAGTCTGCAACTGCTGATGTCTCACGGCAGCAGAGAGGGCATTCATTTCAATTCATAGAAGCCTTGCTGACTGGCACTACTGCTGACAAGTTTCAAATGTATGTTAATTCAGCCCCTGAGGGCATTTTTAGCATACAGAAGCTCATATGCTCCAAAAATGAACAAAGACATTCTCAAGAAAATATAAAAAGGATGATTGCACTATTTCAATTCAAAATAAAAGTGACATTCACAGTTAAAAGTTTGTAACGTAAGTGTGTTATCTTCATAAATTGTTAATTTTTGTACTTGGCACATTTTATATTTGTATTGCATATAGTTTAAATATTATGTAAAAACAAACAATATAAATAATTTTCAACACAATTTGATTTAGGATATTTGTCTTTGGAAAAGTTTAGATTTTTTTTAAAGTTAATAATATGCAATAAATGCACATGGCTCATTTTAAATTAACTTTTTACTTTCCATTTTAAAGGAAATTTGATTAGATCATGTTTTGGTGGTTTTCTGTGACAAGTATTATACCTGCCTTTATAACAATGGGCTCTTGAAGACTCCTTTTAGATTTCCGAATAGTGTTATGTGTAAGCACAGAATAGGATGCAAAAATGTAAAGGAAAGTTTGAAAGTAGCAAGCAGGAAAGGAGTACAAGAAGAAGTGGGTAATCAACCACTATGAGAATATAACCACACTGCATCCCTATAATCAGAATTTGGGCTTCTATTGTATGGGACGTAGGAATCTTATTCTCAGCACTCTCACATTCAAAAAAAAAAATTGAGGTTTATTTAAATCTTAAAAATAACCATCTGCTTGATTTATGAATATCGTCTATTCCCATTTAAGTTTAGCAATAGGGATGCCTGCTGTTGACATCTGTTTTCACTTCATTTAAAATAAATACAAGTTCCTTTGGTTAATGGACACTGTCAAACACAGCTGGACTCGGTCAAAAGTCATTTCATTTTCAACATGGCCTGAGAATGGCCAAATATATTTGGGAATATAATAGAGATTTGTTCTTGATTTAAATGCCTTTATTTTTTGGGGCTGTTTCAGAAATCTGAGCAGTTCATAACTGTACTTAAAAAGGACAAATGAATTGACTGGTTTTCCTACAGGTCACTGTGGGCCTGTGATGGAGTGACCCAATTTCCCCCTCTACAACCTGTGCGGGACCAGGCATCTAGCCTGCTCCACCTTAAATCCTACAGGGGCGGCAACAATAAAGTGTGCTCAGCCTAGTGTACAGTTTAACGAGCGATTGAACGCTCGTTTAGGACACATGCAACAGTAAGGGGATTAGCAAATCCAAGCCCTGTGTCCAAACTCACAGGTAGCTAATAGTGCTCATCACATGTAAATGCTATGTAGATGAGGCTATTAGCTATTATCCCATGATGCAGAATATGATCACTTGGCTAACACACTCTTTGTAATGCAACAAATTTAATGCCAGACCCGGAGCTGGCGTTAAGTCATATTGCACGTCAAGGGCTCAACTAAAAACCAAAACAATACTGCTTTCTGTGGTTCCCGTTTATATAAAGCCTTTCTTATTTTGTGGATTCGGCCTCTCGCAGTGATAAACTGACAAGAATTCATCCATTTTACTATTTTTTCTTAAATCGTGAAATAGTTTACTTTAATTCTTCTGCTAGCCATTCCCTTATGTAGGTATGTAAGGTGTCCTCTCTCAAGTGATGTTGGATAAGCCAGCTTATGAAGTTCTGAAGCAGCAGGATAAAACAGTCACTCGTATTGAGTGTCAGTTTCCTAACCCATGCACAGCCACTGTTGTGCCCCTGCCCACGGCTGCCCCACGGACAGGGCCTTTCCTTCTTCCTGCAGCCTGGTCTGCCACTGAGCCGCGCTGCCTCCAACCTTCGTGGCCTGCTGCCGCAGTCACAGTCACCCCTGCGCGGCTGGAGCCGTACCTCCGATGTCTGTCTTTGGGGGAATTTCCCCGCTGGGAATCTTCGTCTCTTCATGGTGTGTGTTGCCACTGGAGCTCCTCTGCTTCGGGGGAATCACCTCACGTGGAATCCCCTCCATCGCGGCCCAAGAGCTGCTGCCGGCTCCTCTTCAGTCGCAGGAGCCGCCTCCGGCCTTTTCTCTTTGCTCCTCAGCATTGTGCAGCCCTCAGCTCTGCTCCCTGTGCTCCAGGGCTCCCTCTAGGGGCTGGCCACGCAGTTTCTTCTTCTATTTAAAGGGACAGCACAGGAAGCTCCTCTTCAGCCCTCCCAGATGACATCTTCAGGGCTCTTCCTGCTCCTGCCCTATAAAAAGGCACTGCTTCATTCCTTCAGTGCCTTCGGATGGAGTAACACCTTCCAAAGAGTTCCTCTTCGGATCATTATCTTCCATCCTCGGAGTTCCACTGTTCCATCATGGTTATCTTCAAGCTCCTGTCCAGAAGATTAAGTATTCAAGTCTTCTCCTTCTTCATGACGTCTTCTTTGTGATGTCTTCATCCGACGTCCAGGTCTCCCCTGTCGTCAACCTTCCTCGTGGTAGGTTCCAGTCTCAGGCTTTCCCCAAGCCTCTGGATCCCTTGTCTATTCATAGATGTCCCTGATGCTCTGATGTCTCGATGTCCTGATGTCCTGATGTCCCCGAAGTCCGCCTGTTCTGAGTCCCAGATGTCTTGGCATCCTGACATTCTTCATCTAGATGTTCGTCCATCTTCTCCTTCTACAAAGACTTCCAGATCCTACCTTAAGCAGAGGCCCATTCCTGCTGTCTATTATCTTTTCAGATGTCAGAAGCTTCAAGCATCTAGAGGCATTCCCTAAATTCAGATGTCCAGGTTTTCTGATGTCAAGATGGCTTTGTCTGAGTTACTGCCCTCTGCATACCTCTCTCTTCACTATACTGCATTATCCAGGAGAACATGTCAGCAGATCTTGATGCTCCCAGGACTCTCCAATCAGTCTTTGCTTGATAGATTGGAATCCCTCCATCGGATCTTCATAGAGTGCTGCCCGACCCCTCTCCGTCTTGTGCTCCTTCCATTCCTAGCGTGGTCCACAACCAGCCTCCAGGTTGTGTAGGGCACACAGCAGACAAGATGGTCCGTGACCAGTCCTCAGGCTGTGTAGGGTGCCTTGACGGATAGCACTCCCTAACTCCAAGAGTATCATCTCTTCTCTACTCCGAGTCTTGTTTCTTCTTCGTAACCAAGAGTATTCCCCTTCACTGTCTCCAAGAGTCTTGTCTTGTCTGTCTTCATACTCAAGAGTGTCCCTCTTCATCATCTCCAAGAGTCTCGTCTCGTCTTCGTCTTCAAGTACACCTCTTCTTCATCCATATGCAGGAGTCCTCATCTAGTCCAAGTTCCAGGAATCCTCCTTCTATGAACTCTGACTCTTAAGCTCTCTGGTTCAGGAGTCCCCTGTCCCGGGCACATTCTTCATGAGTTTGAACTGTGTCCAAGCTCGCACTTGCTTTCCTATCCTTGGGGTATCTTGGGGCTCCTCTCAGAGTTATCTCATGGACCAGGGGCTCACACTCACAAATGAGCAAGCGATCATACCTCTATGCCCCTTCCCAGGGCTTCCCGCATGCATTCACCATGGAATACGTAGCTACAAGGTGTGTCTGCAACAGCCACATCTGGCTCTACTAACTCACAATTTCCCCTTGTGTGAACTTTTTAGTGTGGCAGCTCATTTGATTATTGCACCGGGTGCCCAGGAGAGGTGTTTGTGCATGCATTAATAAAATGGGTGCTCAATACAAGTGCCCATTTTACCATGTGGTTTTATTTTAACAGCCTGACAGAGAGAGAGAGAGAGAGAGAGAGATCTGTGGGTTGTACCCTGTTGGGAGGGTAATAAGATTATGAGGCCAGCTGGAATCAGGAGGCCCCCATGTCTCCAGGAGCAAGCAGCTCCTGACCCTTTCTGAAGTTGTGTTGGAAGTATGCTGCAAAGGTAGGCAGTTATTGTTAGTGTGATTTTCTTTTTTTTTTTTTTAATTGAATGTTCAATCAATTATTACATAAAGACATGGTTACTTATCATTCTAGCAACAAAGAAAAAGAAAAGGTAACGAGGCCCTATTAGGCCATTCAATAACCATCATCTATTTTTATTTATAGGAAAATAGGAGGGGAGGCAAGAATCATTAAAGCAGGTTCAAAAGCAAATAGTGTGATTTTCTGATTATGTTAATAAAAGTTGAATTTGCATTAGAAAAGGCTGGAGTCACTGTGGGTTTCTGCTCCAGCCCATAAGATTTGGGCTGGAGCAGATCTAATTCTCAGTGGAGAACAGGATTTGGTGAGAGAGGTAACGGTGGTGGGGCCGCTTGGCAATAGTGATCATAATAGGATCAAATTTGATTTAATGACTGGAAGGGGGACAGTAAGCAAATCTATCGCTCTCGTGCTAAACTTTCAAAAGGGAAACTTTGATAAAATGAGAAAAATAGTTAGAAAAAAACTGAAAGGAGCAGCTACAAACATAAAAGGTGTGCAAGAGGCGTGGTCATTGTTAAAAAATGCCATCCTAGAAGCACAATCCAGATGTATTCCACACATTAAGAAAGGTGGAAAGAAGACAAAACAATTACCGGCATGGTTAAAAGGGGAGATGAAAGAAGCTATTTTAGCCAAAAGATCTTCATTCAAAAATTGGAAGAAGGATCCAACAGATGAAAATAAGATATTGCATAAACATTGGCATGTTAAATGTAAGACATTGATAAGACAGGCTAAGAGAGAATTTGAAAGGAAGATGGCCGTAGAGGCAAAAACTCACAGTAAAAACGTTTTAAAATATATCCGAAGCAGAAAGCCTGTGAGGACCATTAGATGATCGAGGGGTTAAAGGGGCACTTAGAGAAGATAAAGCCATCACAGAAAGATTAAATTATTTCTTTTCTTCAGTGTTTACTGAAGAGGATGTTGGGGAGGGACCTGTACTGGAGAAGGTTTTCATGGGTAATGATTCAGATGGACTGAACCAAATCATGGTGAACTTAGAAGATGTGGTAGACCTGATTGACAAACCTAAGAGTAGTAAATCACCTGGACCGGATGGTATACACCCCAGAGTTCTGAAGGAACTAAAAAATGAAATTTCAGACCTATTAGTAAAAATTTGTAACCTATCATTAAAATCATCCATTGTACCTGAAGACTGGAGGATAGCAAATATAATCCCCATATTTAAAAAGGGCTCCAGGGGCAATCCAGGAAACTACAGACTGGTTAGCCTGACTTTAGTGCCAGGAAAAATAGTGGAAAGTGTTGTAAACATCAAAATCACAGAACACATAGAAAGACATGGTTTAATGGAACAAAGTCAGCATGGCTTTACCCAAGGCAAGTCTTGCCTCACAAATCTGCTTCACTTTTTTTAAGGAGTTAATAAACATGTGGATAAAGGTGAACTGGTAGATGTAATCTTCTCACCGCCTCCTGCCTAACCGTGTCCTTCAGATGTAACCCTCATTGATCCAAAGAATTGTGTTCAATACTGTAATTATGCAATTCTATGCTTTCGCTGCATTTTGTAAATATCCTTGTTCCATTAGTTTTTATCTCTTCTCTTATTTCTACTGCCCTGTTAATCTTGCTTCTGCCTTACTTACACTTTCTATTTTATTGGTTATCCTTGTTTCCCCATCCCCTGTTCTTTGTAATTTCCATTTCCATTACTTCATTGTTATAATGTAAACCGATATGATGTGCATTTTAATGTTGGTATAGAAAAACTGTTAAATAAATAAATAAATAAATAAATAAATAGAGTACTTGGATTTTCAGAAGGCATTTGACAAAGTTCAGTGTGCCTCAGGGATCTGTATTGGGGCCCTTACTTTTCAATATATTTATAAATGATCTGTAAAGAAATATGACAAGTGAGGTAATCAAATTTGCAGATGATACAAAATTGTTCAGAGTAGTTAAATCATAAGCAGATTGTGATAAATTGCAGGAAGACCTTGTGAGGCTGGAAAATTGGGCATCAAAATGGCAGATGAAATTTAATGTGGACAAGTGCAAGGTGATGCATATAGGGAAAAATAACCCATGCTATAGTTACACAATGTTAGGTTCCATATTAGGTGCTACAACCCAAGAAAGAGATCTAGGCGTCATAGTGGCTAACACATTGAAATCATTGGTTCAGTGTGCTGCGGCAGTCAAAAAAGCAAACAGAATGTTAGGAATTATTAGAAAGGGAATGGTGAATAAAACGGAAAATGTCATAATGCCTCTGTATTGCTCCATGGTGAGACCGCATCTTGAATATTGTGTACAATTCTGGTCACCGCATCTCAAAAAAGATATAGTTACGATGGAGAAGGTACAGAGAAGGGCAACCAAAATGATAAAGCTGATGGAACAGCTCCCCTATGAGGAAAGGCTGAAGAGGTTAGGACTTTTCAGCTTGGAGAAGAGACGGCTGAGGGGGGGATATGATAGAGGTGTTTAAAATCATGAGAGGTCTAGAATGGGTAGATGTGAATCGTTTTTTTACTCTTTCGGATAATAGAAAGACTAGGGGGTACTCCATGAAGTTAGCATGTGGCACATTTAAAATTAATTGGAGAAAGTTCTTTTTCACTCAATGCACAATTAAACTTTGGAATTTGTTGCCAGAAGATGTGGTTAGTGCAGTTAGTATAGCTGTGTTTAAAAAAGGATTGGATAAGCTCTTGGAGGAGAAGTCCATTACCTGCTATTAATTAAGTTGACCTATAACCTATGATGCCAAAGAAGAAGTAGGGATAATAAATGAGTAAAATATGATGAATAAGTCTATTTTTGCTTTAGGTCATTGTTTACAAAATTAATGGACAGCAGCTTCAAAAATACCTGAAAGTTTTTATTTCAATTATTTTCGGATATATTGTAGTCCATGGGGAAAGAAAAGATGCATTTTTTTTTTTAATCTTCCGGCCGGATTGAGGAGAGTTGGGATGGAAAGGGGCAAGAAAGAAGCAAGATTTCCCAAGGTGAAACACTTTTCCCCTTTGAATGTGAAAGAAAACCTTAACTTTGAGCAGTCAATGTTTCCTCAGAGTCATTTCTCCAGTGTATTTCAGACAGAGAAGAAAGAAGTGCTGAAGCTTTTTCAGTGAAAGAAAAAGTTTTTAGAAAGATTTAGATAGGAGAAAGCAAAATGGGCTGTTGCCTCTATGTCATAGAACAGGGGTGAGCAAACTATGACCTGTGGACCAAACCCACCACAACAGATTATTTTCTGCCCTCCTCCTCAATTTGCCCCATTAGATCTGGCCCTCCAGCACCTTTGATGTCATCAACAATGGCCTGACATTACACGCCTTTGTTTATGACTTCGACCTGGATGTCAGCAGCCAGAGGTGATGTCCCCCTCAGAGGGAGCAGCGGGGAAGGACGAGGAGGAACATCGCCCAGCTGTAAAGATGCCCATGCAACCACCGTTAGACCGGGAGCCAGAGAGAGTGCATGTTTGTGTGTATGAGGGTGAATGAGAGAGCAATGTGTGATTGTGTGTGGGTGAGTGAGAGCATGTATATATGGGTGGATGAGAGAACATTGTGTGTATAGGTAAGGGAGAGCATGTGTATATATGTGTGTATATGTATGTGGGTGAAAGAAAACACGTGTGTGCAAACCCCCCCCCCCCCCCTCGTCTGCTAATCTATGACAATCTCGGGCTTCTGGAAATCAAACGTTCCCAGGTATGGAGAGTGGGGAATTTTTTAAAATCCTTACTAGTTTTGATTAGTTTGATGTGTCTGTTTTGAAATATTTTATGGGTGTTTGGGACATTTTTATATGTTTTCAACTATTTGATGTTATTCTATTTGTTAATTGTGTTGAATTATTCTTTGTATTGGTATAGTTGCTACTCACAGAGTTCTAAGGGGGACTCCAGCCCTCGGCAATGATGAGTGCCAGTAATGTGACCCTCTTTAAAAAAAAAAAAAAAGTGTACCCACTCCTGTCTCTGTTGACTGCTACAGGTTACAGTATCAATAGGGAAGTAAAAGATCTGCAGACACAGTGTGCCTACAGTACATAGTAGAGAGAAATCTGTTTCATTGTGAGTAGTGGTATATACTACAGCAGTGACCAGCAGGCGGGCACAGCAGCCTTTGCACTCTGACTTTCTGTGCATGTACTGTACTATATGTATGTTTTGTGTTTTGTTTTGTTTTTTTTGCAAAGTGTCAATTAGCCTACATGCAGAACCTGCTTTTCACAGCTTTATACTGTTGTTTCACTTATAAAATAAGCATGTATCCATATATATACTTGCAAGACACAGATCCTTCTTAACGCAGAAGTGTCTCCACACCTCAGATTTCTTCCAGGACCTCCTATTCCTCTGTGTATACTTGATTATAGGGATGTGCAGAGCAAAATTTTATGTTCATATTTTTTATGTCCGAAAGGGGGTCCCACTTGCGGCCAATATGGACATAAAAAAAATCCAATGAGTTGGGTATATGTACATATGTGCAAAAAAAAAAATTAAACCCCCTCACCCTCCTTAATCCCCCCCCCCAGACTTACCACAACTCCCTGGTGATCGAGCGAGGAGTGAGGACGTCATTTCTGCAATCCTTGGCGAGAAGCATGTGACGTCGGTGGCACGTCGAGTGACGCGGCGTCACGTGATTCCCGGCTCGTTCGCGCCGGACGGCTCGTTCGGCCCAAAAAGAACTTTTGGCCAGCTTGGGGGGGCCTCCTGACCCCCTCAAGCTGGCCAAAAGTTCTTTTTGGGCCGAACGAGCCGTCCGGGGCGAACTTGCCGGGAATCACGTGACGTCGGCGTCACGTGATTCCCGGCTTGTTCGCGCCGAACGAGCCGTCCGGCGCGAACTTGCCGGGAATCACGTGACGTCGCGTCTGAGTGACGCGGCGCCACGTGATTCCTGGCTCGTTGGGCCGAACGAGCCGTCCGGCACGAACGAGCCGGGAATCACGTGACGCCGGCGTCACTCGACGTGCCGCCGACGTCACATGCTTCTCGCCAAGGATTGCAGAAATGGCGTCCTCACTCCTCGCTCCATCACCAGGGAGTTGTGGTAAGTCGGGGGGGGGGATTAAGGAGGGTGAGGGGGTTTATATTTTTATTTTGGCTCAACAATCGCGATTTCCCACATATCGAACATATCTATGTTCGATATGTGGGAAATCCGATCGTTTATGTCGAATCAATTTTTTAAGTAAAAAAAAAATATGAGTTGCGTTTTACTAATGCGGTCAATCCGAATGCACACCCCTACTTGATTATGCTGCTGGGGCTGGGGTTGAGGGCAGAATGAAAAGCAAAAGGCCAAGGGCATCTCTCCAGCTCTCCACTACTTTTCTTTCTGGGAGGTGCTCTTTGCTCTGACAATATTACTTTCTGCTTCCACTACCTGCTCACCAGAGGATAACATGCAAGTAACTAAATTCCCCAATTTCTCCTTAGCTACTAGAAGTTCTATGTAGAAAGGGTGTGGATGTGTGGCAGTGGCCGAGTGGAAAAGCCTCCCAGTGGAAACAGTGGAGACAAAATCAGTATCTGAATTCAAGAAAGCATGGGATAGATACAGGGGATCTCTAAGGAAGTGATGAGAATTATAATGCTAAATACATTGGATGGATGGATGGGCAGACTGGATGGGCCATTCAGTCTTTTCCTGCCAGCATGTTTCTGTACACGCTGAGTCCAAAACACCCTCATATGATCCATTTGAATCGGTACTTTCTTGCAGGAGCTGCTGCTGACATTCCTCAGGAAACAGAAATCTCTGACTGACTCTTCCTTCCACTTTGTTCAGTGATATAGCACAGTTTGAGCAGTGGCATACAATGTAACTGTTCAATGCTGAAAAAGATAGAAAATCTTTTACACACAATAACAATGTGTCAGAAAAAGAAATAGCAAACAGAGTCTAGTCCACCTCGTTTATCAATTTTCCTAGTCTCTTCTCATATTTGGAATATTTTTTCAGGCCTGAGAGCTAGAAAAACACAGCGTCCCTGGCTTGCAAGCCAAAGAAGTGGGTTAAAATACTGCCTGCTCAAAATTTCTTTCACTTTCAGCTTGAAAACAATAAAGTAAATCAATGTCAATCCATGCAAATGGCAGCAAGGATAGACTGGTTAAAAGAATGCTTGACCTAGACTGGTCCTGCTTCCTGACTTTTTCATGTCCCTTTTCCTCCATGGCAGTTTTGCTTATCCCACATTCTTTAATGGGTTTAGAAAGGCAGAGGCCATTCATTTCCATTTTTAATGAACCATAATAGATAGTCTCATTCGTTGCAGACTCCTTACTAATTTTAAATGAATACACGTCCCTGTATAGTAGAGATAAGACCAGGATTCTCCCAACCAAAATAAGAAGAGATGTTTTTAGGCAGGAAAAAACTAGATACAGAGGCAGAGTCAGGAACAGCAGTTGCCTGCTCCTATGTCTACTGTTGCCCTGGTGCAGGGCCAGAAGCAGGCAGAGTTAGTAGAGGGTACCAGCAGCAATGGCAGTGGACGTGGAGCAACAAAACCAGAACAGCACTGCCCCCTGTTTCCTCCTGAGCAGTTCCTCCAGTAGATGTCTAGAGAAACTAATGCGGTGTGGCCAACTTCACTCCTCGATAGCTACAAACATATTAGCAGTGCATGCAAATCTATTTCAAGCATAGGACTGGAATTGGCCACCACTGAACTAGTGATTCAGATAAATCATGTCTGGGATTTTCAGACATAGAGGACATTGAATATCTAATAGCTCAGGAGGGTTTAGGGATTCTACTTACTAGTTGTGCTGTGCTATGCAGAGGTCCATATTCAGAAGCATTTAGGGATAGATTAAAAAAAAAAAAAAAACCATACAGGCAACCATGTGTATGTGGTTCCTGGTGCATGCACATGTGTGCGCCAATAAAATTACAGTAAAATAAAAACAGATTTTAGCACTTATCCAGCTAGAATTTAGCCGGATAAGTTAGGGGCATTCCAGGAGTGTAACTGAAAGGAATTGAGTTAGCTAGATAATTAATTTATCCAGTTAAATCTGGTCAGCCCATAGACCTGACCTAAAATTAGCCAGATAACTTTAAGAGAGCCAGATATATGTAGCAGCAACACAGCTATTAAAGTTAGCTGGATACGTTTACTAGCTAACCAGTCGAGCCAGACAGCAGCTGAATATGGATCTCCCAATAAGCAGTCGCAGAAGGTAGCATATAATACTTCTGGGGCCAAGAACAAACCCTAACCCCCAGAAAGAGCACTTAGTGCAGCGTATGAGAGACATATTATGGTTCTTTCCTTCCTGCTTCCCCTCAGCCTCAGTAGCAGCACCCAAGGATCCATACAGGGAAAGGGAAGCCTGCAAGACATAAGAGATGTGGAGGCACTTTACAGTTCTGGAAGATTAGCATTTTGCAGAATGCTTTAAATATCAGAAGGCCATCAATAGAGGAAAGGTACTAGGCCATCTTTCAAACAGTGGCATGCAGTATCATTGGCAAAAACAACACTCTTTAGCACTGTGTTCAGGGTATGCCACTGGCACTAATCTGGGGCCACTGTTTTCTATTCAAACCAGTAGCAGGAACAGGAAAGTCAAAAGAAAAGTGGAAGTCAGTCTCTCTGGCCCCTTCCTCTAGAGAGGTAGAAAGCTAGCAGCTCCCAATCCTACAACAGCAGTAAGCCATAGGGATGTGAATCGTTTTAGGACGATTAAAATTATCGTCCGATAATTTTAATATCGTCTTAAACCGTTATGGAACACAATACAATAGAGATTCTAACGATTTATCGTTATAAATCGTTAGAATCGTGAGCCGGCACACTAAAACCCCCTAAAACCCACCCCCGACCCTTTAAATTAAAGCCCCCACCCCCCCGAACCCCCCCCCCCAAATGACTTAAATAACCTGCGGGTCCAGCGGCGGTCCGGAACGGCAGCGGTCCGGAACGGGCTCCTGCTACTGAATCTTGTTGTCTTCAGCCGGCGCCATTTTCCAAAATGGCGCCGAAAAATGGCGGCGGCCATAGACGAACACGATTGGACGGCAGGAGGTCCTTCCGGACCCCCGCTGGACTTTTGGCAAGTCTTGTGGGGGTCAGGAGGCCCCCCACAAGCTGACCAAAAGTTCCTGAAGGTCCAGCGGGGGTCAGGGAGCGATTTCCCGCCGCGAATCGTTTTCGTACGGAAAATGGCGCCGGCAGGAGATCGACTGCAGGAGGTCGTTCAGCGAGGGTTCCGGCGCCTCGCTGAACGACCTCCTGCAGTCGATCTCCTGCCGGCACCATTTTCTGTACGAAAACGATTCGCGGCGGGAAATCGCTCCCTGACCCCCGCTGGACCTCCAGGAACTTTTGGCCAGCTTGGGGGGGGCCTCCTGACCCCCACAAGACTTGCCAAAAGTCCAGCGGGGGTCCGGAAGGACCTCCTGCCGTCCAATCGTGTTCGTCTATGGCCGCCGCCATTTTTCGGCGCCATTTTGGAAAATGGCGCCGGCTGAAGACAACAAGATTCAGTAGCAGGAGCCCGTTCCGGACTGCTGCCGTTCCGGACCGCCGCTGGACCCGAAGGTTATTTAAGTCATTTGGGGGGGGGGATTTAATTTAAAGGGTCGGGGGTGGGTTTTAGGGGGTTTTAATGTGCCGGTTTTGCGATTTTACGTTTTTTCAATTTTTCACGATTTTTCACGATATTTTACCCCCCCAAACGGCAACAATACGATTCCCTCCCCCTCCCAGCCGAAATCGATCGTTAAGACGATCGAGGACACGATTCACATCTCTAGTAAGCCACCTTAAAGCAGACAGGGTGATATTCTGCATCACTGTTTTGGGGTAAGAGACAGGCAACATCAAAGCTAGTGACTTGGTGCATCAGGGAAATAATTGCTCTGGATGATCAGCCCCTGCAGGTTATGGAGAATGTGGAATTTGCATTTCTTTGCCCTCAATTTCAAAGTATCTTCCAAGACAATATTTAGTAGGCAGATGATCCCTACTATGTATACTCAGTATTATATCTGGATGCAGGTGAAGCTAGCCAAGGTGGATAGGAGTAGAATCCATTTCACCAGCTACATCTGGGCCAACCAGAATGCTATACATGTTTATATCTCCCTGATATGGTGGTAGCTGGATGAAGCAGTGGTAGAAAAAGTTTCAGTGAGGATGGACCAGCAAGGGTACTGGTTGGTTGGATTACACACATGTGATGAATGAGAGCCATACCTTAGCCATACCTTAACAATAATAAAATGGATAGAGAGCTTTTGGGCTGAAAACACACGGCTGTTGCTTCTTCTTTTGTTACAGATGGGGGCAGTAACATGAAGGGCATAAGAAGATAGAGGCTATCAGTGGATGTGCTTTGCACATTTAATGCATCTGACAGTAAGGGCTGCTCTGGAGCTGGGAATCAAGAAATGTGGCAGCTTAGACATGAAGGAACTGGCAGAGAGGTGCAGGAAAATAGCAGGGCATTTTCATCAGTGTGAGAAGTAGGAAATATTTGAGGTAACTTTACAGTAGTTTATTCAAGATGCTGCAGAGATTAATGAAATAACAAATAGCCTTTCTTAATTTGTCTCTTGAAACTGAGATAGGTGTGGATTGCACCCTGGGGCATTAGGATTGGTTATATAAGATGCAGATGGTACAAGTTCTGAAGCCCTTTAAGGATGCCACAGAGAATCTGAATTCAACAACATCAATCCTGGGTGAGTTCATCCCCATAGTCAATGTTCAATAGGTTTCCAGCAGAAACAAGGACTGAAACCAGAGGTGTTGCTACTTGTGGAACTACAAGTAGAAAATAGGCTCACACTCCTCACCCAGCTGGATACTTTCTTGCTGCCCATCCTGATTGATACACAAGTAAAAAGGAGTATCATCTTCTAGTCCAATAGTCTAATTTACTGGAAAGAGATGTTGGTGGCTAAGGTATAGGAATGGGAGTAACAAAAGCAGGGGGGCAATGAGGATGCAGCACAAGAAAAAGTGGGCACCCCACAAGAACTGTCAGCATGAGGTGTACCCTGTCAGCTAGCACTTCCTCCCCTACCTTTATTCATTACTCCTGTCTGGCCACCAGAGGACAGGCTCTCATAAGACAGGCCATACCTATAGTGGTTGGCAGCAAAGACCAGTATCTCCTATCCCCAGCACAAGAGACCCCCTTCGCAAATTTCAGTCATGCACTACCTCACAAAGCCCATTGAGAACATAAGCACGGATCAGTTGGCCTAGTAGGTACACAAAGCCATGGTCTGGCCAGACTTGGCAAAGGTGGCCCAGCATTTCCATCCAACCCACCATCTAGAATGCCTAGTGAATGGGTATTCTCAATGGCAGAGGATATTGTGAGTCCGCATTGCTCACAGTTGGCACCAGAGTGGGTGGAAAAGTTGGTCTTCTTTTAAAATCATCCTTCCCTGTGCTGGATTTTCCTGAATTTTGATATGATTGGCAAGAAGATTGAGTGTACAGCTGCACTCTCAGCTACACTCTCATCTATTCTCTCTGTGTGGCAGCATCTGCTGCTACTGCTGCTGCTGCTGCTGCTGCTTAGAACAGAAGTTGTCCAGGCTGCCTGAAAGGGAGCTGGTGTGACACAAAATGGGCCCTGAGAGGAAATGGAGGCAGGCACTTTGTTCCCCTCTGGAGTGGGGGGGGGGGGGGGGGGAACGACAGTAAACAAAGGAACACCCAGAGCATGAGAGGAAAAACAAATAGCTGGAGCTGAGTCAGAGTCCATGCACAGGAAAAAGCAGAAACCATTAAGAGGTTGAGAGGAGCTCAGAGGACACATGCTAATAGTCTAGAGGGGAGAGAGAGACAGATCCAGCCTCTGAGAGGGAAACAGCTCTGGTTTTAGAGGAGCTGCTGAAGGTAAAATACCTTAGGGCACAGTGTAAGCTAATTTTCTATATTGTTAGGAGTGGAAGATTTCCTTTATTAATTTGGTCTATGTTGATGAGACATAAGCAACTTGTGATAGAGGAATAGATGTATTCCTCTACAGGAATACAGTTATTGACAGGGTAAAAGCTGACTTGAGATTCCCTGAAAAAAAAGATAGAGTACCGAAATTTGGGAGTAATACCTGTTAAGCCAAGAAAAGTGAATTCACTGTGTGTGAGACCAAAAACACAGGGAAGGTGTATTCACACTGCATTGTTTTAAATGGAAGCAGAAGAGTGAGAACATTTGGGAATTAAATGATAAAAGACATTGTTCTATGAGCACATGACTGTGAACATGAACAGAGACTAGAGTGCCAAATTTATTTATTTATGTATTTATTTGCTTTTATATACCGACATTCATTGGGGTATATCACATCGGTTTACATGTTAACGTGGAGAATAGTAAGACTAAGGTGTAACAGAGGCAACTCAACAAATAATCTAATGACATTTTAACAGAGGGGAAACATTGTAATGGAGGTAACTCAATAACTCAACAATTAATATAATTACAGTGATTTGGAATTTTATTACTTACCTGCTATCTAGATCAGAGTCTAAATTGTTACCTGTGAAAGACAAATGAAGTATTAATAGTATTGCTGTAAAATGGTTCCAAGTGAAAAGCTGCAAAAAAATCATTTACCTATTATTTGTTTGGAGTTCTTCTTTCTTTCTGTTCATCAATTTCATTTTTCCAGCTTCAGGCAGAGTGAAATAAAATTGTGTTATATTGATTTTAGTTTCTGGTTCTTGAGAAAGATATACACAGATCATCATCCTCTGACTAACAAGGAGAGAACATTTTTTTGTTTTTGCATCTTAGCCTTCTGTCTGTGGGAGATGCTGTGGCAGACTGGGATTACCTATTATTCTAGTTACCCTACAGAAGGGTGGGATTGCAGGGAAAGTTGGTAAAGCTTTTTCCCCTTTGTGTCCAAATTATTTCAGGTATATAAAAGACTTACTTCACTCAACATCATACTCCTAGGCACAGTGACTGGCAGGGAGCTCCTGTTTTGTCCTGACGTGATTGGGTCACAACAGATTATCCAGGCTCTGCCTTAATCACCTCCCTACAGGCAGTGGATGATTTCAAATGGTCTTGTCTAATGTCTAACACATTTGAATGTGCAGGCAGGGCAATGGGCAGCTGTACAAAAACCAGAGCATATTATAACAGCATGCCCCTTTCTTCAATGCCCTGGCAATTTCTTTGCACTTAATGATAAAGCCAGAGCTTGGTTTAAATCTTTTACCTGTGAAAGTATGAGGATGGTCTAGTCATACAACACAAATGAATGGATTTAAATTTTAGCAAGCCAGTTTTAAAACAGCAAGAAAAGGGGAGCCCGTGGAAGGAGAAAGAGTGTGGGGCACCACGTCCTGCCTTCACCCGGTGAGAACCCCCTGGAATATCTTGAGGGCGATCCCTGGAACAGCTCGAGAGGCCTGGTTTTCTGGGCGCGATAGGAGGTGGTACTGAGAGACGTCAGTGGAGAGCGTTGCCCCCATAAATCCAAGTGGCAGACGGCTGAAACTTTGGGAGCCCGTGGAAGGAGAGTGTGGGGTACCAAGTCCTGCCTTCACCCGGTGAGAACCCCCACCGGAATATCTTGAGGACGATCCCTGGAATAGCTCGAGAGGCCTGGTTTGCTGGGCGCGATAGGAGGCGGTACCGAGTGATGTCAGTGGAGAGCGTTGCCCCCATAAAACCGAGTGGCAGATGGTGCACCGCCACCGTCGGCGCGCTGCCTAAGCTGTGCGCTCCATAAGGGGCATGCGGCTTGCTCCGGCTTAGGCCGGCGAAGGCTGGAAGGCTGCCATTGAGACTCTTCATTGCTGAGACTTGGATTCCCTAACTAGATCTCATCCTTCTATGTAATATTGGTGTATCTCAGAAGTGTGAGTGAAAGAGCCTTACTTGTTTTATTATATTTTCTTCTGACTGGCGTTCATTAAATACCACATACAAAATGGAAGGGCAAGGTCAGGCAGGAAGCCTCGACCCCTGCAAGACCCAGCCCAATACAAACAACGTTGACAGGTTTTTACTGACTTGCAGAGAATTTGACCCCGGAGTGTCCCGTTACAGCAGCAGATGGGGAGCAAGCATCACTACTGTTGGGAGATGTCAGTCTCAGTCCCGGGGCCCCAACAACACCTGCACCACCCAAGAGCAATGCAACCACCATTGAGCCTGGCTCTACTGCAATACGGACTGCGTTTTTGCAGTCGAGCCCGTCCGAGGAGGTACATGGTATGGGTGTAGTACTGTTAGATGAGGCTAGAGGACAGGAACCTCTGCCTCTGCAAGTGGTGCCTATAGTTGGCGAGAGTCGAATAGGAGCCGACGGAAGATCTGAATTACCTGGAGGAAGTGTGCCCGCCTCCCCCTCAGGGAACAACATCAGGCAAGAATGTTCAGACCTCTATAATACAAGGGGAATCTATGTTTTCAGAAAAAGTTGAAACTTTAGAAAACTCTGTGCAATTCTCAAATCTTAGAATTGTTAATTTCCCTAAATGTAAGTTGGTTTCCTCAAAAGAACAACTGAAAAACTATTTTCTTGAAGTATTGCTATTAGCACCAGAGAATCTTCCATTGATTACTAATGCATATTTTATAAATGGGAGAAATCAAGGTCTAATATCTGAGCAAGTAGTACAGGAAACCTCATTAAATGTTACAGACTTGATAGAAACATCTTTTAGTTCCCAGATTGGTAAAATTTACCCTTTCTTCGGATAGGGATAAAATGTTAAAACGTTTTATGTTAAACAGATCCTCTCTATATCTGGGACAAAAGATTTGGATCTATCCAGATGTTGCGAAAGAAACACAAGTAAGACGTAAAAAATTTATAACACTAGCCAATTTAGCAAGAATATTTGGTATTCAAATTGTAATAAGATTTCCCTGTAAATGCATTATGGGCCAGATTTTCAAAGGGATACTCGCGTACCCCCCGAAAACCTGGCCAAAGTACACCCTGTGCTTTCCTGGGGGGGGGGGGCATGTCGGGGGGTATGTCACGGCGGCTCGTCATTTGGGGGCCCGGGGCATGGTTCCGGCCCGGGGGCGTTTGGGGGCGTGGCCGAGGCCTCCGAAACGGCTCCCGGGCCTGGGAATCATGCGCCAGCGGCCGGCCCGGCGCGCGCAAGTTACGCCTGCTTCGGGCAGGCATAACTTGTACAACAAGAGGTTCGGGGGGTTTAGATAGGGCTGAGGGGGTGGGTTAGGTAGGGAAAGGGAGGGGAAGGTGGGGGAAGGTGGGGGGAGGCAGAGGGAACGGAGGCAGGCTGCGTGGCTCAGCACATGCAGGCTGCCGATTTTGGGCAGCCTTGCACGCACCGACCCCAGATTTTAATGGCTACGCACGTATCTATTAAAATCCCATGTACTCTTGTTTGCACCTGGTGCGTGAACAAAAGTACGCGCAGGCGCAGATTTATAAAATCTACCCCTATGCGTAGAGATGGGATAAGATATGTATATTATGAACCAGAACATTTAGAAAAGTTCTTGGAAGAACGGAGGAACCAGAGCGAGGAGACTAGAGCCCAAATCCATGTATAGTTGGAATATTAAATATATTCTTTGCATACTTCTGTAATAATTTGGAGAAAGTATTTTTGTTTAATTTGATCATATATAGCTCCCTTACTAGTTTGGTAACAGGAAACTAGGTGAAAATAATAATAGCTTTTTCATTACATGTCACACCAGATTTCCATGTAGGAAAATGGATTAATAAAAATAGGTGTAATGCCCCCTTTACCACTTAACTTGCTGGGTGTTCCTGGGTCTGGGACCGATCTGGTGGGAGCCCTCTAGGGCAGACTGTCAGTCCTCACATTCTTGACACCTGCAGCTTCCACCTGGGGAAGAAGGTGTTAGTGGGAGGGATTTCCCCCTCTTCACCCCAGGAAAACAAATGGGACTGTGAATAAGGCTGGAAGTATGTACAAATACATACAAGTTTACTAGACTATATAAGTATATACATTTCTAGATGACTATGTATGTTGCTAATGGGATGTCAAACAGCACTCTTAGCTACTCATGGTTAATAGTCTCAGGCCACATAATTATATAAATTTCTACAAGATAGCAAGAACATTTAATATTTGGCAATTTGGGGTTGTGGACCACCATATAGAATAGAAGGGACCTCTTGAGTTCCTGCTTAACCAAATTTAATTATTATCCTCCCCCTTTTTCTCAAGTCCCACCCATGTGAAAAGATGCAACTGGGTTGGTGGACAATGTGGGCCTGGGGTGTCCACTGCCATCTCCTCAGTGCTGCTTCCACTCCACTGAGAGGTCCATGCCAATCCTGGGGTCCATATCCTCCTGGGGACATGATTCCACCTCCTGGCCTGTCATTGAGGACCATGCCCTCCTGTGGTCACGACTCTGCCTCCTGGAATGCTGCTGGGTCCACACTCAATTGGAAGACCACTCAATCTACCTCAGGGTTCTACACCCTTCTGGAGGACTGCTTGATCTTCTGCTGAGGTCCATGTACTCCTGGGGGATTGCTCAGACTTCCTCTTGGGTCTATACCCTCTTGGGGACCTCTCAATCTGCCGCTGGGAAGCATGCCTTCTTGTGGGCACCACAATCTCCCGTAGGGGTCTCCTTACTCAAGGGGTACAGCTTTGCCTCTGGATCTGCTGCTGGGGTTCATGCCCTCCTGGGAAACACTTGACCTCTGGATCTGCTGCTATCCTTTTGTTCCCCTCCCTTAGTAGGAGGACTTTTCCTGGCTTGGGTTTACAGCCCTACTAGGCACATGGCTTGTTTAGCATTTAGTGATTCAGGCCCTTTGAAGTCTCAGCTTTTAGTGATTTTAGCTCCACTAAGCTCATGGTCAGTCAGTCACTGTTACCCAACCTGGATGGGTCACCTTCTATCATCCAAAAATCCAAGACTCAGGCAGGAGCATGGGAAGAGAATGTGTGCATACCCTTCCATCCTGCCTGGCTTTTTTTTTCTGTTGTGTGTGAACTGGGTACTCAAGTGTCTGACTGCCCTTGTTAGTCAGGGTGAGAATCTGTTTGCTTCCTAGGACTGTTTTTCAGAACATTTTTCTCACAAATCCCTCTCTCATTCAGAATTCTCCAAATCGTCTCTGACTGAGGCCCTCAATTTGCTGCCAAATATTGGAGATCCCTTTGTAAGAAGTTTATTATTACACTAAACTTAACCTCAGCCTATTATACACAAGCAAATGGCCAAGCCGAAAAGACAAACCGCTCCTTAAAATCAATTCTATGATCATGCGCCAATGACAAACAGGATATTGGGCTGACCTCTGACCTTGGGCAGAATTATCCCACAACACTCACGTCGCCTCTGCCATGGATGTCTCACCTTTTTCGGTGATCTTTGGCCACCAACCATGCCTACCTCTACCGGTTCCACTCACTGTACCTTCACCTGCAGCTCAGTCTACAGTGCAGACTATACGCAGACTTTGGAATCAAGTAAAAGAGATACTAACCCAAGCAGCTGAGCGAGCCAAGAGCTTTACCGACATCCATCGTTGAGCCACACCACTCTTCCAACCTGGCCAGAAAGTCTGGCTCAGTACAAAGCATATTCGCTTGTGCCTACCATCTCAACGACTAGCCCCCAGATTCATAGGGCTTTTTCCAATTCTTCGACGCATTGGTGCAATCACCTATCAGTTGCAACTCCCTGCCTCTCTAGGAATCCACAACACATTCCACATGACACTGTTGAAACCTTTGGTCTTGTCCTGGCCTTCTCGAAGACCTCCTTCACCTACACAACTCGCTGCTGAGCCCGAGAACACCCTACAGGTAAAATAATTTTTGGATGTCCAGCGCCATAGAAGCTATTGGGAGTACCTCCTGTCAAGAGAGGGTTTCGGCCTGGAGGAAAACTCCTGGGAACCCTTTCACCACATCTATGACAAGACCTTGCTCCATACCTTCTACAGGGACCATCCAGAGAAGCCTAAGCCAGTAAGGGGGAGGCCCACAAGGGGGGGTACTGTTTATTTATTTATTTATTTAACATTTTTATATACCGACCTTCATGAAAGAAAATTCATATCAGATCGGTTTACAGATAACATGAGGGGAATGTGGCCCCATGTGGCCGGGATGTACTGTTGTGCATCCCGGCCACATGGGAGCCACGACTGGGCCTGCTCACCTGGCATTACCTTCCACAAACGCAGGTCTGCCTACTGCAGCGAACCCCCGGCATCCTTGTCACTCACTGCAGCCTCCCTCAGCGCCTCCATCCCTGCAGGCCTCACAGCGGAGCTCCCATCAGGGTTCCGTGTCCTTTGGGGGCTCGGCCCCACCCCTAGGTGCATGCGTGGCCGACCTCTTCACACTTAAAGGGAGCAGTGCGGGAAAACCCCGGGAAGCGCACGCTGATGACATCATTAAGGCTCCTTATATAAGGCAGGGCTCAAACCCCTGATCCCTGCCTTTGCAATTGGGTCGACACCGTTGGTGTAGTGAGTTTGCCTTCGTGTTCCAGTGTCTCCTGCTCCAGTGTCTCCCTGTTCCTGTGTCCTTCCCAGGTAGTACCTATCTGGACTGACTTCTTGGAACTGACCCCTGCCTGCCCGACCATTCTTCTGCCTGCCACCTGGAACTGACCTCTGCCTGCCTGACCATTCTTCTGCCTGCTGCCTGGAACCGACCCTCGCTTGACACGACTATGCTCGGACTGACTCTGGAAAAGGCCCTATGAATCTGGGGGCTAGTCATTGACCCCCGATTTGGCTGACCTCTCTTGGACTGATACTCTGGTTTTGACCCTTGCGCTACACTCGGACACTCTCTTCTGGCCCCCGTGACCATCAGGCCTACGTACTTGGATAACAACTGCGGCTTCCATGTGGCTAGATCTACAGGCGCTGCCTGTCCCATCCAGAGGACCTCTCTGAATTGTTGCCTTCCCGAGGTCTTCAGAGCTTCCGGTTCTGGTCTAGCCCATTTACCTTGCATCAGCCATGCACGCTTGCTCATGGTGGGCACATCTCTCTGATACCTCTCCGGGAGACCACCAGAGGCCCACCTAAGTCCAGGCAGTCTGGGTACCCAAGGGCTCAACCTGCGGAAACTCCAGACTGTTATTGGTGAAGCTCCAGCTAGCCTCTGTCTCCTTGTGTGCTCCACCTCCTGGTGGCAGGTGCTCTCTGGGTCCGAACAGAGGGCCATACCAATCCTGCACCAGGCCAAGGGTCCACCTCCAGCGCAACAATTAGTACTCAATCCAACAACTCTGCAGCATGTAGTAAGTGCAAACATGCTATAAAAAATGCATATGTTGGTGCTGCTATAGTTTCAGTAAAGACAGTCATACAAGTGTTTTGGAGATTTCTTTCCTCTTATCATCTGAATTTTCTTTTATGTTGATCACTTTGGTAATTACAAATGCCATTGCTCAGACTACATATACATCCAAAGAATGTAAACTGGAAGAGTGATTTCCTGTTTCTTGGTAGGCTGCTTGCAGTGTTTACTCATTAATGTTGAGCACAGCCTACACTTACATATTACAGACCTGTGAAGCCTATAATTTCAATGTCTTATGAAGGTTTCTTCCCCTCAACCACACTGTTTTTATGAACAGAGGACTACTACTTTGTCTCACTTTTTGTTTTTATTTTTCAACCTAAACAAACCCAGACAAGTTTCAAACCCAGGGTACCCAGTACAATGGCTTGTTAGGTAACTGAAAGTACCCACATACACAGTGTTGAATGAGAGCTTAAAGAACATGTGTTAGTGGCATGCATATATTTTTTAAACTTAAGTGCATGTGTGTAGTTTCCAAACTCAGCTTGTAATGTCCCCCATAAACGTATACTTTTAAAACTTTATTTTTAGAATTTTACAGTAATTATAAGCATAGTTTCATCCTGGAAAAAAAATAGTCAAAGGCCAGGACAAATCCAGCCAACACACACAAAACGGAGAGTATGTATTCCACCTTATAAAAATAAAACACTATATTAAATCATGTTAAGTAGATATTTAAAGGTAAGAAGAACAGATTCTAAGTAGAAATGAGCAAAGAATTTATATCCGAGTGTAATGACCCTTTGGGATTCACTACAAGTTTAGCCTTAGTTCTGACCCTTTTTTAGAGCTAGAAATTGAGACAGGAAGCAGTGACCTTCAGTTATACTCTGACGCATCAGGAGGCATTGGGTTTAGTGTCTATTTTAGGGGCGATTGGTATGCAGCTCACTGGCCTGGCAGTTGGACTGTGTGCGGCCTAACCAGGAATATCACATTTCTTGAGCTCTTTCCCATCGCTGTCGCTGTGCATAGCTGGGGCAGAGCTCTTAACCGCCAATAGGTGGTGCTATGGTGTGACAACGAGGCGGTAGTTCAATCAATTAACAATCAGATTTCTAAGTGTCTCCTGGTGGTGGAGCTGCTGAAGGAATTTGTCTTATGCTGTCTATGCACGAACATTGTTGCGCAAGTGAAGCCTGTTCCTGGAATGCACAATGAGATAGCTGACTCTCTTTCTCGTTGCAAGTGGTCCCTGTTCAGGAAGTTAGCACTGCAAGCCGAACTGAATGGCAGAGAGTTTCCAGAACAGCTTTGTTCCTTCAGAACCAGACAGTGCGTGAGATGCTGTGAATATCACTTGCCCCAGCTACATGGAACTCATACATCCATAACTACAGCAAAGTGAAGGCATTTCTCATTGCAAACCACTGGTCCAAACCTCGGATTTCTGAGGACCTTTTGATTAGATACATTGTTCACTCCAAGTGGCAGAAACTGTCCAGGAACATGGTTCATTCGCATTTAGCAGCCCTAGCATTCTTCTCAAAGCTTGAAACGGGTCACGCTGAGCACTATTTCATGGTGAAAAGAGTGATGCTGGGCTGGGCCAGAGAATCTCTGCCTTGGCATGATGCTCGAAGACCACTAACCCATAACCTGTTGCTACAACTGTGGCACATCTTGCCCGTGGTAACTGCTGATAAGTTCAAGATTGTGCTTTTCCGGGTATCTTTGCGCTGGCATTCTTTGGTGTCCTGGCATCAGTGAGTTTATGGCGCCATTTTCGGTGCCCTACGCATCAGTGAGTTTATGCGGGGCCTGCTAGAGGAAGACATCAGCATCACTGGCGGCACCTTACACCTAAAGTTGAGGCAGTCTAAGACTGACCAGAATGCCTGTGGCCAAGTATTCACACTGACAGCGGTCAGGGATGTGGAGACATGTCCAATAGTGGCCGTAACCCAATACTTAGCCCTATGCCCAAAAGGGAGAGGTTTATTTTTGCTACATCACGATAAATCCCTGATAAATCACTATCAGTTTTTGGCAGTGTTCAAGAAAGCCCTAGCAGAGGTGTGGCTTCAGATAGAATGTTTTGACACTTACTCATTCCACATTGAAGCCACTTCCGGTACCGCTACTGCCGGGATCCCGCAAACATTAATTCAGCGGTTGGGATGCTGGAGGTTGGGATCTTACGCGTCATATGTTAGGCACAAGGACGGTTCCCCTGTGTTTGCACCCAGCTGGGCGCATGCCATGACCTAGTTTTCTGTTTCACTTGCAGCTGTTGTCTGGTGTCACTCTGTGTGGATCATCAGCCACTCATTCATCACGAACGCATGGAGATGAGACATCGAAGGGAAGTTTGGTCATGACCTTGGGCTCTTGTGAAAAGTTTGGACAACAGATTGGCTGGGTCAAGGAGGCATGTGATTGTTGCGTTCTTGCCTATTCTCGCCCTCGCTCCACCCTCTCTACATTTGTGGCGACTCCCTTCGGCTCAGACGGACAGATGCAGCCACGGCTTCTCACTGCCTCTTGGTCCCGGTCCCCGGGCTGGCTTGATGCTATGAATCCACCATGTTCCTGATTATGTAAGGGCGCACGCGCACTCCAGACTTTGTACCAGCAAGGGCGCGAACCTCGGGGGCATCCCCCCATAGTGACGTCATCTGTTTTCAATTTAACAGGTCTTTGTTTGCTAACTACAAATGAGTTAGCAAGGAACTCCAACGGGACTTGCTTCGGCAATCCACGCTACTTGCAACTACATTCCGAGTCAGCTAGGGGAAATCTTTCTCCACTGCTCAGCCTTTTCAAACTTACCAGGAGTACCCGCTCCTCGGGGGCTCCATTCTCTCTCTTCTTGATTTCAGATTGTTGGACGGGATCCGGTACTCGCTCCTTAAGGGCCTACATTCCCGAAGACTCAGAAGACTCCTATTGCCTGGAGGCGATCGCAGACGTGAACACAGTGAGTCCTATTACAGACAGGAACTGGTACTCGCTCCATGAAGGCCCTTGTTCCTAATTGCTAAGGCTCCCTTCAGTCTAAGATGTTATCGCAGGTACGGAGATCGTGGGTTACCATTGCAGATTGCAGATAGGAACCGGTTCTCGCTCCATGAGGGCCTATGTTCCTAAATCTTTCTAGCCTCTCTTCTATTCCAGAAGTCATCCCATACACAGTTATTGTGAGTTCTATTTCAGACTGCCTATAGGAACCAGTACTCACCTGTGGCTCCTGTTCCTGAATACTGAAGACTCTCTGATGCATAAGAAGACATTACAGATATCTACAATTGTGAGTGTATCATCTACCACTGGTTATGCCCTGCATACCCTGTCTACTCAATACCTATAGTTTCTCCTTACAGCTCAGCAACTCAGAGATCATAGTTCCAGTATCAGAGGGACTTCAGCACTGCTGGGCACATCAACTCACTACTGCCACCTCTGGTGGTTCTACTTCCAGTCTAATAAAGAACTATCTGTGTTTGTCTCAATACTCCAGCCTAGCCAGTGGTCCCTCTCAGAATCTCCACTTGAGGGTGCTGTCATCTGGCATTGGCCCAGGGATTCACTATTCTACTAAGTGTTACTCCTTACACTAATAGAGCGGTATTATCATCTGCCACTCTGGGAGCCAACCCACATCAGACCATTACTCCTCTCTCTGCGGAAGCTGATCCATATCAGATAGCTATCTCCCCATAGGGATTATACAGGTTGCTGGCTCATCTTTCTACAGGAACAAAGCATACAGTTAAGAACATAAGAACATGCCATACTGGGTCAGACCAAGGATCCATCAAGCCAAGCATCCTGTTTCCAACAGTGGCCAATCCAGGCCATAAGAACCTGGCAAGTACCCAAAAACTAAGTCTATTCCATGTTACCGTTGCTAGTAATAGCGGTGGTTATTATCTAAGTCAACTTAATTAATAGCAGGTAATGGACTTCTCCTCCAAGAACTTATCCAATCCTTTTTTAAACATAGGGGAGTAGAGCACTAACAGATTGCAAACTCCTTAGCAAGATCCATAACAGATTGCTAAACTCTTCCTCCTACAGGAGCCAAGCCTATCAGACTGCTATCTCCTCCCCTTGGGAGGAGCTGATCGATACCAGATCGCTCACAAGAACATAAGAAAATGCCATACTGGGTCAGACCAAGGGTCCATCAAGCCCAGCATCCTGTTTCCAACAGTGGCCAATCCAGGCCATAAGAACCTAGCAAGTACCCAAAAACTAAGTCAATTCCATGTTACTATTGCTAATGGCAGTGGCTAGTCTCTAAGTGAACTTAATAGCAGGTAATGGACTTCTCCTCCAAGAACTTATCCAATCCTTTTTTAAACACAGCTATACTAACTGCACTAACCACATCCTCTGGCAACAAATTCCAGATTTTAATTGTGCGTTGAGTAAAAAAAGAACTTTCTCCGATTAGTTTTAAATGTGCCCCATGCTAACTTCATGGAGTGCCCTCCAGTCTTTCTATTATCCGAAAGAGTAAATAACCGATTCACATCTACCCGTTCTAGACCTCTCATGATTTTAAACATCTCTATCATATCCCCCCTTAGCCGTCTCTTCTCCAAGTTGAAAGTCCTAACCTCTTTAGTCTTTTCTCATAGGGGAGCTGTTCCATTCCCCTTATCATTTTGGTAGCCCTTCTCTGTACCTTCTCCATTGCAATTATATCTTTTTTGAGATGTGGCGACCAGAATTGTACACAGTATTCAAGGTGCAGTCTCACCATGGAGCGATACAGAGGCATTATGACATTTTCTGTTTTATTCACCATTCCCTTTCTAATAATTCCCAACATTCTGTTTGCTTTTTTGACTGCCGCAGCACACTGAACCGACGATTTCAATGTGTTATACACTATGACACCTAGATCTCTTTCTTGGGTTGTAGCACCTAATATGGAACCCAACATTGTGTAATTATAGCATGGGTTATTTTTCCCTATATGCATCACCTTGCACTTATCCACATTAAATTTCATCTGCCATTTGGATGCCCAATTTTCCAGTCTCACAAGGTCTTCCTGCAATTTATCACAATCTGCTTGTGATTTAACTACTCTGAACAATTTTGTGTCATCTGCAAATTTGATTATCTCACTCATTGTATTTCTTTCCAGATCATTTATAAATATATTGAAAGGTAAGGGTCCTAATACAGATCCCTGAGGCACTCCACTATCCACTCCCTTCCACTGAGAAAATTGTCCATTTAATCCTACTCTCTGTTTCCTGTCTTTTAGCCAGTTTGCAATCCACGAAAGGACATCGCCACCCATCCCATGAGTTTTTACTTTTCCTAGAAGCCTCTCATGAGGAACTTTGTGAAACGCCTTCTGAAAATCCAAGTATACTACATCTACCGGTTCACCTTTATCCACATGTTTATTAACTCCTTCAAAAAAGTGAAGCAGATTTGTGAGGCAAGACTTGCCTTGGGTAAAGCCATGCTGACTTTGTTCCACCCTCCTGGCGGGGTAAGTGCTAACAGATTGCTAACTCCTCCCTCTCCATAAGAACATAAGAACATGCCATACTGGGTCAGACCAAGGGTCCATCAAGCCCAGCATCCTGTTTCCAACAGTGGCCAATCCAGGCCATAAGAACCTGGCAAGTACCCAAAAACTAAGTCTATTCCATGTTACCGTTGCTAGTAATAGCGGTGGTAGTAATAGCGGTGTTATTATCTCCAGGAGGAGATAATAACACCGGTGGTAGTAATAGCGGTGTTATTATCTCCAGGAGGAGATCCATAACAGATTGCTAACTCCTTCTTCAACGGGAGTATCCAGCAGCCATATTCTTAACAGTGATGGCATTAGCTTTGGCCCATGTTGCAGTCAAGAAGTTTGAGCTCAGCTCCGCCCGACGTAATCATCATTCATCTTGGTGGCAATACTTAGGTCAGCATAGCTTTGATGAATGCCATCAGGAAAGAGTTTAGCCACATAACCTGACATGGACGTCCAGAAAATCTGCTGCTCTGAGATCATACTCTGCCATAGCTTGATGTACACAAGGTGGTGGAGTAGATACCGCTCCAAGTTCAACCGGCAGGTAGCCAAAGCCATACAACTCCAGGATGTCTATCATTTGTGACATGAATGGGTGCATGGGCACTGTGCAGAACTGTATGCCCCGGATGGGGTAAACTTGTCAAACTTGGGAAATGATCTGTTCTTGCAAGCGATGCAGAGGCTTTTCACTCAGATGCTGTGGCCATAGTTATTGTTTGGGGGGTGCCCAGAATGCGCAGGTGGGAAGATGCTTCCGTGCCCCCGTGTGCCAAGCTCCTAAGGTGGCAGCGAACGAGTCCAGGAGTGCCTTTGTAAATGCAGAAGCATTATAAGGAAGCTGGTAGGTGCTGATATGTATGTGAGAGGCCTAGGGGTCCTCACCCATTTGCCACAGATGATGAATGTCAGGCCCACACTCGGGGCCTCAATGGATTGAGGCTTATACATGGGGAGGGGCTCCAGCAAGGTTTGCTTTGTGGTGGCTGGACTGGAATCCCCTCCAGCGGATGGGATATGGCAGCAGGCTTGCTTTGTGGTGGTCCGAAATGTGATCCCATCTGCTCTTGGAGGTCATGACACTTGATCTGGGGGCTCGTTGGGTGCGAGACCCTGCGATTCCACTTGGGCGGATATTAGAGTACCAACACCTGCCCAGTCATGATTTTTTAAACATTATTGATCGGACCCAGCACTTAATTAGACTCCCATGGTAGGAATTCTAATAAATGGCTGTGGCTTTTCCATCCAAACAGTGTGTTCTGTTTTCCTTGTGTGTAAGCGGGGAGCCCAGTGAGGCTGATGTGGGGGCAGATTGGAGCCCATGGGTATCTGGGCTGCCTGGTTAATATTGAAACCAATTGGCCCAATATAATTGTCATTCTTCAAATCAACTTACAAATAGGTTGGCCACGTAAGGAGTTATCGTGGCCCCCACAGCTATCCCATGTTTTTGGAGGTAGAATTTTTTAAATAAAAAATAATTCCATGTCAGCGCTATTTCTGCTAAATTGAAAATGAAATAGGTCAGAATCCTCTGTGGGGTATGTCTTTATTCTATTACCATTTGTATAATTTTTAAAGCCTCCGACTGAGATGAATGTCTAAAGTAACCAGTAGCATTGTTTCCGGATCAAATTGGATGGAATCAATCTTTGAGAGCATCTGTTTTGAGTCTCTGATGTACAATCTAGATTGCTGTACTTCTTGTGAAAAAAATAAATCTGTGAACTTGGATAGTGGTTCTAACACTGAATTTAACGAAGAGACAATAGAATGTCCTGGTGGCTGATTTAAACTTTTATGAATCTTCAAAACTGTATACAAAGTTTGTATTTTGGGTTCCTTCTGAATTAAAACATTTTTTTCTTTCAGCATCAGAAAATCTAATTCTGTGGAATGGTCCACTTCCCTTTCAATTAACTGAATAATTTCCATGGTTGGATCCGCATCCAAAGGCATGTAGTATTTGGAATCTGTCAATTGTCGCTGTACGTCTTCTATATATTGAGACCGATGTTGAATCACTATCGTGCCTCCTTTGTCAGCTGGTTTGATTACCAGTTCAGTGTCATTTCAGAGTTGTTTAAAGCTTTTCATTCAGCTGAAGTAATATTATGAAAGATCCATGGTTTGTGTCATTCAACCTTATCTAAATCTTTTAGTACTAATTCAATAAAGGTTTTAATATTTGGGTCCACAGGTCCCAGTGGAGCCCAGGTGGATTTTGGTTCAACCAATTACATATTAGGACCTTTGGAAGGATGTGAATAAAAAAATAATTTAACCTGTAACAATCTAAATGATCTGTGTAAATCCATGTGACATGTGAATGGGTCATAATATGTAGGTACGAAAGATAAAACTTAGTTTAATACTGATTCTTGTGATTGAGTCAAACACTTACCCGATAGATGTACCACTATTGATTGAGTCGCATTTGTGATCTGGTGTTGGGTCTGGGCCTCAAAGGTTCCTGTTGTCAACCCTGAAACCTGCCTCGGTAAGGACATCAGGGTGCTGCCTATCCCCGGTTTTGCTCTAAAAAAGAACGAGGATGAGGTGCATAACCAGTTTCTTCATCTGAGCCTGAAGATGATTCATCAGAAGAAGTAGCAAAAGAAACTTTCTTCCCCCCAAAAATACCCCTGACACAGAGTGGACTTTTCAAAACACATGTGCGGGTAATCACTAAGGAAGAAAAAGAAATGTCTACAACAGATTTATCTAGTGAAAAATGATAAGTAAACTTGAACTGTTGATTCATATTAATTTAATTTGCAAAAGAAACATACAAAAAAATAAATCTCAGACCAATGGTTAAACATAAAGCAACAAAGGTAAATTAATGAAAACCGGTAGTGCTTATTATGATGGTCCTCCTTTAAAAGCACATCATTCTTTTACAAAGTTAAGAATAACACTGTCAAGCTGCCTTATTTATAGTATAGTAAATTACAAATCAAAGTGATGTTTTCCACCTTCTAATTCATTGAAGAAAAACTTTTACAGACAAATGAAGTAATAAATTAAAGATTTTGACCTGTAGATTTGCAGCATTATATTCACTGTTATATATGACTTTTGATCATCTAGCCTTAAAATGTAAAAATCCTCCTGTACATGCGCTGTACTGGGGCACAGGGTTCTGTCACTTACATGCTGAATGTCTGTTTGATAGCATTATAAAGACCACTGCAGCCGCATGACATGGAGATTTTGCCAGACTATTTTCCTTAAAGTTTGAGGTGTGCACAATGCAATCAAATCCTCAGACTTCTCAGAGTGAATTTTGCCTGTCATCGCATTTTGACTAATGTGCTTAGCAATCATTATTTACATAGCAACATTCAGCATTTAGTTGTGTTTATTGACTGAGACTTGATGTCAGCTTGCCATTCGATCTAAATGAAAACACTAGGCGTGAATTTCACGGGTTTCTGACTTGTACAATATAAATAGAAGTGCCTCATTTTAAATTACCAAATAAGTGTACTATGATTGCTGAATCTTTATGCAGTGTCACTGGCATCTTTCTTTTAGCATAATCTCTTCTATTCTTTTACTTATTTTATCATAGGGAGAAATGGGTACCAACTTTACCTGTGTAAAAGGCACAGTTGAATTGGGAAATGCTCAATGCATTTATCACTTATTTGTGAATACACCCATTGAAACTATTTATATGATAAATGTTTAGTACAGATTATTTTGTCCAGTCTGTGCTATCTTTGGGCTGTAGTAGTGCTCACTGTTAAAATGGAATAGAGGTCATTTTTCTGCAGACTGGTTCCTCTCTCTCCACTATCCTTTGCATTTCTCAGTGACACTGGGTCCGCAGTATGTGATTCTTACTGCTTTGGGCTAGTGTCATGGGGCTACCATCCAGACAGTATGTTTGTAATGCTGATTTCTGGGAGAGATGCAAAGTGTGTGTATGTGACTGTGTGGGGGGGATTACACCAAGCAGACCACTTTTTCTTCACTCTAAGTACATGTAATAACACTAATAGAAGCTGAGTAGATCAACTTGTCAGTTCTGGTAGGTATAAGTTTAAAAGTTATAAGTAATTGCACGTGCAAGAAATAATTCTGTAAGTCACATTCCAATAGTGAAATTAAAATAGGTTTCTTCTACCTCAATTTGCCAGATTTTTTTTTAATACTTTTGTTTAGGGAAGTGCACCCAAAAAATGTTTGGCTCCATTTATACATCTGTTTCAGCTTTTATTATTGGAACATTTTTGCCCATCTGTTTCATTTGTTTATTAATGTAAATGTCATTTTACAAACATAAAATTAAACTTGTATTTAGGGGCATAAAATCAAATTTTATGCATGTAAAAATGTTACACACATTAACTACCAAAGCAAATGAAAACAAATCTATATCCTTACTGTTGTTTCTTCTCTGCGTTCCTCTTTTCTGTCATCCAACAACTCCTTTCTTCCTGTTCTGTCTTCATTCTCTTTTTCTTCTGACTAGCCAATATCTGTCTTTTATATTATTCTCTCCCTCCATTGTCACTTTAACATTTTATCTCACATCATGCCATCTGTCCACATCGTTCACTGTCTGTATGTCTCATTCTTTCAAACCTCTATTCATTTATTTTTATTTATACTCCACTTTTTTTGGCACTTCAACGTGGATTACATTCAGGTACTATAGGTATATCCTATCCCCAGAGGGCTTACAATCTAAGGCCTAGATTCATCTTTTTGCTATAAAATTGTGAGAGGCCATTCTGAACTCAGGATGAGGTTTTGGTGGTGGCCTAGGTTTGGGGGGGGGGGGGGGCAGTTTTACATGCACAGTCAGAGGTAAGAACAGCACAGTAGACATCAGTGAAGATTTTATGTGATTTGGAGTGATGAAAGGTGCACAAAGATGAGATTTATACACTGTACAAATCCTGTTTTGGGTATAATACCAGGAAAAAAGGTGCAGTTATTTCCGGCGTTAAATCCTGTGATAGCATACATTATGCTATCACACACAGTAGGGATGTGAATCATTTTTTGATGATTTAAAATATCGTCCGATATTTTTTAAATCGTCATTAATCATTAAAGAGTGTGATACAATAGAAATTCCACCGATTTATAGTGAAAAAATCGTTAATCGGGTTAGTGCACACTAACGGGAGTTAGGACACAACCTAAAAACCCACCCCAACCCTTTAAAACCGCTCCCTTAGCCTCCACCACCCTCCCAACCCCCCCCCCCCAAAAAAAAAACATTTTAAAATTACCTGGTGGTCCAGCGGGGGTCCCGGGTGCGTCCTCTCGTGCTCGGGCTGTCGGCCGATAAACAAAAAACCCACCCCGACCCTTTAAAACCACTCCCTTAGCCTCCACCACCCTCCCCCCCCCCCAAAAAAAAAAAGTTTTAAAATTACCTGGTGGTCTAGTGGGCCCCGGGAGTGATCTCCCGCTCTCGGGCCGTTGGCTGCCACTAATAAAAATGGCACCGATGGCCCTTTGCCCTTACCATGTGACAGGGTAACTGTGCCATTGGCCGGCCCCTGTCACATGGTAGGAGCACTGGACGGCCGGCGCCATTTTTAAAGATGTTTGTTTATCGGCCGACAGCCCGAGCGCGAGAGAACACTCCCTGGACCCCCCGCTGGACCACCAGGTAATTTTAAAACATTTTGGGGGGGTGGGGTTTGGGAGGGTGGTGGAGGCTAAAGGAGCGGTTTTAAAGGGTTGGGGTGGGTTTTTTGTTTATCGGATCGGGCGCAGCTGATAAAAAAAACCTGATTGGGCCAGACGAAAAAAAATGCATGATTGGAATCGGAACCGGAACCGAACCGATTCCAGTTCTGATTCACATCTCTAACACACAGCATTAAGCACCCTTCATTTTCATAAACTCCTCCCATTTGACTAAATTAAAAAAAAAAAAACTTAGTATGCATCTGACAATGCGTTATTTATTAGGGATGTGCATTCATTTGTGACAAAATAGGAAATATAAACAATATTTCCTATTTCATCGTGTTACGGGGGCGATGAAACGATAAGAAAACCCATGACATTTCATGTGGTTTTCTTATCATTTTTGGGGGGAGGGAGAAAGGGCACATTAAAAAAAAAAAACCCCAAGCCCACCCCAACCCTTCAAATTTAATTAATTGCAACCCTCCACCCTCCCGACCCCCCAAGACTTGCCTGATCCCCGCCCCCCCAAGATGTACCAAAAGTCCCTGGTGGTCCAGCAGGGTCCTGGGAGCGATCTCCCCCTCTCAGGCCGTCGGCTGCCACTAATCAAAATGGCGCCAATGGCCCTTACCGTGTGACAGGGGCTATCGGTGCCATTGGCTGGCCTCTGTCACACGGTAGGAGCAATGGATGGCTGGCGCCATCTTAAAAAATGGCATGGGACATCTATTGCTACTACCATGTGACAGGGGCCGACCAATGTCACCAATAGCTCCTGTCATACGGTAAGGGCAAAGGGCCATCAGCGCCATTTTGATAAGTGGCAGCTGATGGCCCAAGAGGGGGAGATCACTCCCGGACCCCGCTGGACCACCAAGGACTTTCGGTACATCTTGGGGGGGGGGGTCAGGCAAGTGTTGGGGGGTTGGGAGGGTCAGAAGGGTGGGGGGGTTGCAATTAATTAAATTTGAAGGGTTGGGGTGGGTTTGATTTTTTTTTTTTTTTTTTTTTACAACCCCCCCCCCCCACACACACACACACACATTGGAATTCATTAAATCTGAAGGGTTGGGGTGAGTTTCGGCTTCGTTTCGGGGGCAGACGAAATAAAATTGGCCTGAACTGCAGGAAAACAACATTTCCTGCGGCGGGCCGATAACAAAGGCCAAGCCAAAAGGTTCGGCCAAATCACATCACTATTATTTATCACAGGTGTTAAGGCCCTAATATCCATAATAAGGCCTTAACACAGTTTGATGAATGACCCCCTAATTTTGTACCAGAGGCAACAGAGGGTAAAGTGACTTGCCCAAGGTCACAAGAGATTTAAACCCTGGTATTGCTGGTTCATAGCCCACTGTCTAACCACTAGGCTACACCTCCACTTATTTGTTTACATTTAAAACTCACCCTTCATCAAAGGCAAAAGGTAAAAGTACAATACAGAAAGCATAAAATACATTCTCAAGATCACAAAACAGTAAAAAATATATTAACATCAAACATATGAACCTAATCACCCAGGACATCATCATTCAGGTAAGAAGGAAATCACTACTTATGTAGAGAGATAACGACAGTAAAGCAAAGATTTTACATAGATCCATCATAGCCAATCATAACTATGCCAAATCTTATTTATAATAATGTTCTAATCAATAAAAATGTTTACTATATCCAATTAGAAAATAGTAGTGAAAAGTTAAGCTTTAACAAGCTTCCTAAATGTTAGTAAGCTTTCAAGAGCCTCAGTTCCTTAGGAAGTGAGTTCATAAATATTGACCAGCATAAGAGACTGAAGACTGCCCTTTTCTGCATTCAATATGTATGAAATACTTCGCAGGTTCTCACCCTTCATTTCCTTCTCTTACTCTTTTATACAAACCACCCCATCTCTCCTGCAACCCCAGCATCCTCTCAAATTTTCCTCCAACCCTGATTTTTACACCTCTTCCAGCAGATTTCTATCTTCCCCACCCCACTTCACTATAGTGGACAACAGGCTGCCTTACCATTTTTCTCTCCTTTATTCAGACCCAATAATGGAAACTGGAGGAGGAACTTTAACCATAGTGCAGAAACAAGTAAATGGATTTCTCCATTCTTCACAGCTGCCAACCACCCCCCCCCCCCCCCCATGTCAGGTGGCAAGAGGGGAGCTAAGAGGATCAAGAGTTTGTGTTCCAATGCTCTGGCCAAAGAGTGCAAGGCCCTCCTGCCACTGCTTTAAGAGAAGTCTGGGCTGACCTTAGGAAGGGTGCAGGTCCAGGAGCAATTCAGCTTGAGCAGACCCCTCCAAAGATTAATAGGTGGGGAGGGAGTTCCACCCCTAACAAAACTGAGGTGGGGGAACTCTACCTCCTAGCAACAGCCAGCACCCCAGAAACCTTCTGTACAGATACTCTACTCTCACTACTAGTAAACCAAGGGAAATCTTGAAATCACAGGCCGTGAACCAAGCAACACCTTGAAGCCATTGCTGTTACTACCAGTGAATTTCTGAACAGCCGTTATCACCTCAGACCCTGAGAACTTCAACCATTGTACTGCCTGTCATATGCGGTGCTCATGTCACCATGTAGGCCACAGCTGCTTCTGGTCCATCTATGCTACCAAATGATTTTGGAGACTGGGATACTTTGGCAGTACAGGGTACCCAGAACTGCAGGACCTGGTCTTTCATTCTGCTTTTCCCCCATCCCATTCCCCCAAAGAATAGCACTGTCTGGAGAAGGGAGAAAGATGGGGTGGCCTATTACCTTCTCAGCACTCCAGATGGTGATGGTAATGGTTTCAGTAGTGCAGGAAACAACAAGGAAGCTGTGCCATTGTCCCCACAAAAAACCCCAACTCCTTTCCTTATAATGTGTCTGTTTTAATAAATACAAGTAGTGATATGGGGGGTATGTGGAGAGAGACAGAGCATGTTCTTCCTTTGTTTTACTCACACTGCTGTCACTCTAGATTGTTTGTGCCAGGTCACAGGAAAACTAATGCCACCTCAGGCCATGAGACTAATTGGACTTTTTTCCAACCCCACTGCAAACATTCTAGAAGCCTTCTGTTTGCAGCCTTCTGTCTGGCTGTCTGTTTATCCCAACTGTCAATGGTACTAAGTTTTTTTGGTTCCTATTGTGTGGAGCCTTCCCATGAATGGGGTCCAGTTTGGTTTCACTGGCATAAAGGTGGCATATGAATGCTAGATGAAATTGAATGTGGAAAACTGGACAGTGATGAACATAGGGAAAAATAATCTGAACTACAGGTACATAATGCCAGGTTCTGTATTGGGAGTCACCACCCAGGAAAAGATCCTTTGTAGTCATTGTGAGAAATACATTGATATCCTAAGCTCGGTGAGTGGTAGCCAGCAAAAAAATTAAATAGAATGTTAGGAATGATCTGAAAAGGGGAGAAATATTGGGGATATTGCCTCTGTATTGATGCATGATGGAGCCACACCTTGAGTATTGTGCACAGTTCTGGTCACCCTGTCTCAAAAAAGACATGGCAGAACTAGAAAAGGCGCAGACGAGGACAACAAAGCTGATAAGTCTTTATCAAAGCTCACTTTGATAAAGACTATGCAGGCTATGGCTCTTTGGCTTTGAAAACAGGTGACATGATAGAAGTTTATAAAATAATGAGTGGGCTAGAATGAGTAAATACAGGTTGGTTATTTACCCTTTCAAATAATACCAAAGCAAGGGGACACTACAAGAAACTAACATCCAGCAGATTTAAAACAAATTGTAGAAAGTACTTTTTCAGACAGCGCACAATTAAACGGTGGAATCTTTTAGCAAAGTATGTGATCAAGGCAACTAACATAGCAAGGTTCAAAATGGGTCTGGAAAAGTACATAACAACATTGCAAATGTCAACAGAGAAAGACACAAATGGTAAATCCAGCTTGCCTAGCAAGTTGTTTAGGGTATTAATAGCCACTTCGTGCAAATTACCTCCATGCTTTCTATTAAGAGTAGTGATTATTAATTATTGCTCTGTGCTGGTTACCCCCATGCAGAGGTATTACACCTAAAGTTAACACAGGTTACCCTGTCTCTTCATTTCAATCCTTTAGGTACTAGGGATCCTCTAGGCAGATAGACTAAACAAAGCTATTACTGTCTTTAGGAGTGAGTTGATCTACTTTATAGGATGTGTCAGGTACTTGCGACCTGGACTGGCCACTGTCAGAGGCAGGATGCTAGGCTCAGTCTGACCCTGCATGTCATCACCTATGTTCTTAGGTACCTTTAGGTTGCATGGAAAAATAAGCATGGGAACAGATGATTTAGCATGACTGTACAGGTTATTTTCAAAAGGATTTATATGCCTAAAACTGACTTTTGCACCCATAAATGGGCTTTTGAAAATTGCTATGATATATGTTACCTTTATGCTCGTTAATCCTTTTGAAAATTGTCTTCTAAAGGAGAAGACAGCATTCATCGCCTTTCATAAAGAATTATTTGAAAGGATCATTTGCATATATCTCTGAGCACTCTAAAACAAGAAAAAGCATAACTCAATATGTGAAGACTTCTCTGCACACAGTTACATAGGCTCTCAGTAAACAAATGTTTATTTTACATACAAATATTACATTTATGATTATTAAACTAACATGAAATCCAAACATTATAGTTAGATAGTTGAAAATCACTGAGAGTGTTTCTTCAGGTAAGTTAATATCTGGAATGGTATCTACTATTGCAAATTATCATCTTCTACAAGCTGACGTTTTCTGCAAGAATTTTATAAGGATTTACTAAATGAAGGCACTTTCCAAAGCTTCAACAATCAAGACATCAAATGATCTTTTCTATTGTACTGACATTTTTTGTTTGTATTTATATTACATTTCTACAATCAACAATAGAAAAAGGAAATTCCTCAAAACTCACTGGGAAAGGAATGAGAGTCTTACGGCAGTGTGTGGCCTTGATATCTGTTTTCATCAGGCATCTGATTGGGAAATGGAAACCGTATGATGATGTTTGTGGAAGACTAGAGGGCTGTCATTTCCCAAGATCTAAACACCGAGGGATTGATTTACTTCCCATAGACACAGAATGGAAAAAAAAATAGCATAGTGAATCAGGGTCTAAATGTGGTTCAGCGGGGCACTTCTACATTCCTAAGATATATACATTGTATAAACCAATTATTACCAAGTTCCTAGGCATTGCAAATGCAGAACCTTATTCACCCTGGGAAACTGTCATACAGAAAACTTTCTAATCTCAAAAAGAAAAAGAAGAAGAAATTTACAGGCAAGATGTGAATCCATGTACTGTATTTACATAAACATTTGCATTCTGGATATGTTTTTTTGCTAATGCTCATTTACACCTCTCCAACAAGTTATATTAAACCATCATTTTCACCTTTATTGAAGGAAATGTAAAAGCAGCTTCAATTAGCTGACATGAAAGGTGTTAGAGTTCATAAACCTGCCATAACACAAGTGTAATCAGCAAACTATGAATTTCACGCTACAATTATGTGAAGGTTACGATGACAGCCTCTTCTTGCACTGCTTCTATTCCACAATTTTTAAGAAATGGGTGAAATAAGCTTAGTGCCTTGAACAAGAGATGGCTCAAATTCTATACAACAGGTCAAATAATCATATAGGGCCTGAATCAACAATCCCATTCTATGCCTACGAAAAAAACTTAGTGAATCAGGGTCTCAATCTATTTATGAAAGTAATTTCTCTATATAATGCAATTATTTATTGATAGTTTTTATGATATTTAATTATGTTTTGAATTAATGGATTCTTTTTTATATTTGTTAACAATGTAATTTGTATTGAAATGTAAATTATGGCCTTGTTGCTAGCTGCTTCGAGGAGTCTTTTTGCTCTGAAAGACAAGATATAAAATTGAATAGAAAAAGAAAAAAAATGTCTGACTAACATTCATACTGTATTTCGAGTTTGCGTTGGCTATGTAAGAGCACACCCCAGTGACTTGGGTGGCAACAGGCCTGCCCTCTGAGTCCCAATGAACTGCAAGTTCAATCCTGGTTTGGAGGAATAAGGAGGGAGGCAGAACAGAGATTATAATTTAGTGATAAATAATAATCCCTAAAAATAATATCCTAAAGAATGAGCTGAAGAAATTCTGTGATAGATTATTCTGTTCAAAATTTTTGTTTTCAAAATGTAGTCTTCCTATATTCAAGAACAGAACCGCCAATCCAGGCCATAAGAACCTGGCAAGTACCCAAAAACTAAGTCTATTCCATGTTACCATTGCTAGTAACAGCAGTGGCTATTTTCCAAGTCAACCCAATTAATAGCAGGTAATGGACTTCTCCTCCAAGAACGTATCCAATCCCTTTTTAAACACAGCTATACTAACTGCACTAACCACATCCTCTGGCAACAAATTCCAGAATTTAATTGTGCGTTGAGTAAAAAAGAACTTTCTCCGATTAGTTTTAAATATGCCACATGCTAACTTCATGGAATGCCCCCTAGTCTTTCTATTATCCAAAAGAGTAAATAACCGATTCACATCTATCCATTCTAGACCTCTCATGATTTTAAACACCTCTATCATATCCTGTGAGTATCTCTACGATCCAGTGCTCCAACTCCACCGGAGTTGCTCTCATTAAAAGGCTCAGATACATGAGTATCTGGGCCAAGCACAAGCAACTCATAGTTTAAAATGGCCCAATTATGTTTGTCCAATTATGTGTGCACGAACAATCTAACACACAAGAATAAGGGGCAGAGTTGGGACGTGTCTGTTGTTTTTGTGGCACTGTGGACCCTTGATCGCTGAGGAGATGACTCCGCCCATGGGGAGGGACCCCGTGGGGAACCACAGCGATAGGCTAAACTCAAATAGCAGACACGGAATGAATGGAAGGCTTTATTGTTCTGCTATAGATAGATTGTATGAAGCAGGAAGGTAAGGCACTGAGGTCCGCGAGGTGCCAATACGTTCAACAGTCTCAGATGTAGAATCTCACCCAGATGTTCAGGAGAGGTGGGGACCTGTGGTGTGGGCAACGCCGAGCCTGGTGGGTGGAGTTGGAGCACCGGATCGTAGAGATAGTCACAGGAGTGTAGGCGTCTTCCTGGTAGTGAAATGGTGGGACCGAAGGTCCATGGTACAGGATACATAGACTGGTAGGCACTCGAGGAGCGAGTACCCGATAGTCCAGAGATCCTGAAAAGAATAAGAGAGAGAGAGATCCCCGAGGAGTGGTTGTCTCAGTTAGTAGAGGCCCTGAAGGGTGATGGAAGCAAGAGATCCCCAAGGAGTGGGTGTCTTGAGCTTCTAAAGGAGCGAGGCCCTTGGAGTGTAGAGCGGCGTCTAAGCATGCAGCTTAGAGCAGTCAGAGTAGCTTAAACCGAAGTCCTTGCTAACTCAAAGGTGGTAGCAAAGCTGAGGCTTTAAATACCTGGAGGTATTGACATCATGTGGTGGGGACGCCCCTGAGGTTCCCACCATGATGTGTATTTGAGCATAGGAGGTGTGCGCGCGCATGCCCTAGGAGGCCACGGGAGTGAGCATGGCGGACTGGAATGCCCATGCTAAGCTGGAGATGCCGAGGCCCTTGCACTCAGCACCAGAGGCAGCCATCTTGCCCAAGGAGGAGGAAAATAGAACAAAAGATGTAAGGCAGAGCGGTCGCAGCTGTCTGCGAACAACGGACGCAAAAGTGTCAGGGGAATTCCAAGGCAGGGCCAACATTTACATGCATAAAGACAGATTTTAAATCCCACGTCTGCAGCGTGCATCGGACTGTTACCTGTGCTTAATTACTTCTGCTCTTGATGAGATGTATGTCTCAAAAATACTTGTTCTAGGTTTCAATGACTGGGTGAGGGATCTGGGTAGAAATGCTGTATTAAGATTTTTCTTGCAAAAATGATCTGCATTGTTATATGGTCAAAAAATGTGGATCTATCCTGATCTAACAAGAGCCACACAGTTAAGGAGGAAAAAGGTTCTGGAAATGCGAACTGAAGCTTTAACATGTGGAGCTAAATTTACATTACGATATCCATGTAAATGCTTAATATTTCATTCTAATGTGAAGTATGTTTTCCTTGAACCAATACACTTAAGATCGTTCTTGGACACACACTCCTAAAGAGATCCCATAGTTAAGGAATAGGTACAAGAAAAATGTCTAGGGGTATTCATAGGCTAGTTTCCTTATATTGTTGTTGATTTGCATGGAAATACCACTTTGTTTACACTTGTCTCTCCCACATTTCCTTGATTTTTGGAGAACTCATGTGTAATTTTTATTTCTTAAATTAAGATATTTGATGTGATTACTGTTTCATGATATTATCCATATTACTGTACAAGAGGATTCTTGTGATTATTGTTAAAAATGATTAAAAAAAAATTGAGAACATACATACGTGCATTAGGTCTATTTTAAATGGACACTGTGCCTTTAGAGGACAATTGATTTAAAAATACTTGCTAGGTGAATTTAGAAAAAAAGTTTCAGATAACCAGGCTGATACATAAAAACATAAGAAATTGCCATGCTGGGTCAGACCAAGGGTCCATCATGCCCAGCATCCTGTTTCCAACAGAGGTCAAACCAGGCCACAAGAACCTGGCAATTACCCAAACACTAAGAAGATCCCATGCTACTGATGCAATTAATAGCAGTGGCTATTCCCTAAGTGAACTTGATTAATAGCAGTTAATGGACTTCTCCTCCAAGAACTTATCCAAACCTTTTTTGAACCCTGCTACACTAACTGCACTAACCATTACTGAGAGAGACTGAATACACTAACATTGATTTTGTAAACTGATCCAATGCTAATGAATAATAACATTATTCTGGAATTAGACTAATAATATTTGTAGGAGTGGAAAGTCAAACATTTAAAAGAAGCATGGCTTCTGGAATGTTAAACATGAACAGAAATCATTCAACAAAGTTATATTTTGTCAGGAGAGTGGATCCTTGTGCTGTGGTGTGATCTGTGCAGCCTGTTAGGCGAGCCCACTAGGCCCAAGCCAACAGCTGGCGAATGCGCCCTGGCTGGGACACAACTGCTGGAGCTTCACCTGTACCAGCCCTGTTTCCTGCAGGTTAAGCTCTTGGGTTGCAGGGGCCGGCAGGGCTAAGACAATAGTCCCACAGGTCAAACAAAAAGAAAGAGTCCTAAGGAAAGCTGAAGTCAGGGCAGACAGCGGTCAGGCAATCTCCAGGTTCAGAGTGAGGGTCAGGGTCAGAGCCAGGGCCAGCAGCAAGCATTGCATAGTCCACATCTGTAGCAATGGTCAGTGGCAGATAGCAGGCGAAAGAGTGGTCCAGGTCCAAAGCAAAGGTCAGTGGAAGGTGGCAGGTGAGAGAGTAGTACAGGTCTGAAGCAAAGATCAGATCCAAGTAGACAAGCTGAGGCAAGGTGGATAGCAAGGCAAGGTAGATCAGACAGGGCTGGATAGGCTAGATGGGGCAAGGTGGTCTGGATGAGGCAAGGTGGACTAGATGAAGCAGAGCAGTCTGGATAAGACAAGGAAGAGATGAAGCAGTCTGGATGAGGTGAGGACTAGGCAAGAAATGAAGCAGGAATATAATGAAGTAACACGTACTGCACGGCAAGGCAGGAGACCCATTGCTGAGGCACCGACCTGGAATATGGCTGGGGTTTAAATACCCAGCCATGCTGACATCCTCAGCATGTGCCAGTTCTCAGTTTCCTGCAGTGGAATCTTCCTGAGTTGAAGTACAGCAAGCATACCTAGAGGAGCCAGCATCAGAAACCAGAAAATTGCAGCATCCATGCCATGGGAGGGGCCTGAGTGGTGTGCCAGAGTAAGGGTGAGAGAGGCTGCTTGTGGGACTATCCCATGAGTGGTCAACTTTATAATTCCTCCCCTCCTAAGCTCTCTACCCAGGCTTCTGGGCTTTGGCTTCATGGGTAAGCATTTATGTATGTCCCTTACCATCTGGGAGGCTTGAAGATTGGATGTGGGTTCCCAGGAGTTCTCCTTGAGATTGAAATCTTTCTGAGTAATAAGATATTCCAATTGATTCTGGTGTCTCCAGAATTCCAGGATTTCCTATACCTCTTATTAAGTGTTTATCTCAGATATTTCATCTGTGGGGTTGGGAGGTTGTCTTGAAGGCCAGGAGAGGATCAAAGGTTTCAGTAGCAAGACATGAAAGGCATATGTATTTTCAGAGTTCATGGAAGTTTCAGTTGGTAGGTCATGGCTTCAATCTGTCACAGAATGAGGAATAGTCTAATAAACCTGGGTGTGAACTTGGTTGAGGGTATCTTAAGGTGCAGGTTTTGAGTGCTCAACCACACCAGTTCTCCTGGCTTGAATTTCAATGCTAATCATCACTTCTTGTCAGCCTGTTTTTTTGAATTGGCTAGCCACAGTGGTAAGTAGCTGGTGAGTCCTTTGCCAAATGTCTTTGAGATCACAGCTCATGTGGCAGAATTCTGCCCAAGGGTGGAGAGTAGCCCAGTCATCCTGATGCTTATTGACATATGCTCTCAGGAAGTTTTTGACAATCTGGTTGACCCTTTCCATTTGCCCATCAGCTTTGTGGGAGGTATGCTGTTGTGAAATCCAGGTGATACCAAACATTTTGCAGAGGCCTCTCCAAACTAAAGCTGTGACTTGAACTCCACAGTCGAAGAAAATATGGGAAGAAAGTCAATGGAGCTGAAAGAGGTGTTACACAAAGAGGTGAGCCATTTCTTGCATGGATGGCAGACCAGGAAGCAGGGTGAAATGAGCCATATCATGATACAACCATTAGAGAGGGGAAGGTTCATGATGAAGTCAGTGGACAGATGGGTCCAGGATTCCTCAGGGGCCAGTAATGGCTGTAAAGCCCCCAAGAATGAACATGAGCTTTTTTGTTTGGCACAAATGGGACAGGATTCCACACATTGTTTCATGTCTTGCTTCATCTAGGACCACCAATAGTAGCAAAGAATTAATTCCAGGATTTTGGTGACCCCAGGGTGTCTCATCGATTGGGAGTCATGGGGTCATTTGAGTACGTTTGGGAACTACATTCTTCCCAGGAAGTATGGAGACCACCATTGCGGCTATTGTTTTTTCTGGATCTATAATGTGGCAAGGAAACTTCTAAATATCTTCAGTCTGAAAGGAATGAGAAAGGGTGTCAGTCCATTGGATCTCCATGGATCAATAATGTAGCTTGAAGTCAAAGATTTAAAGAACTTTGCCCATCTGGCTTGTTGAGGATTGAGCTATCATGTCTGTGGTAGAGATGTGAATCGGAACCGGAATCGGTTCGGATTCTGGTTCTGATTCACATGTGGGTTTTTTTCCATTGGGTCCGATCATGGTTTTGTTTATCGGCTGCGCCCGAGCTGATAAACAAAAAACCCACCCCGACCCTTTAAAACTAATCCCTTTGCTTCCCCCACCCTCTTGACCCCCCCAAAAAAACATTTTACAGGTACCTGGTGGTCCAGTGGGGGTCCCGGGAGCGATCTCCCGCTCTCGGGCCGTCGGCTGCCACTAATCAAAATGGCACCGATGGCCTTTGCCCTTACCATGTGACAGGGTATCCGTGCCATTGGCCGGCCCCTATCACATGGAGGGAGCACTGGATGGCCGGCACCATCTTTAAAAATGGCACGGGCCATCCAGTGCTCCTACCATGTGACAGGGGCCGGCCAATTGCACGGATACCCTGTCACATGGTAAGGGCAAAGAGCCATCGGCGCCATTTTGATTAGTGGCAGCCGATGGCCCGGGAGTGGGAGTTCGCTCCTGGGACCCCCACTGGACCACCAGATACCTGTAAAATGTTTTTGGGGGGGTCAGGAGGGTGGGGGAAGCAAAGGGATTAGTTTTAAAGGGTCGGGGTTGGTTTAGGGGTTATTTTTGTGTGCCGTTTTTCCCGCCCTCCCCCAAAATGATAAGAGAACCCCCACGATCAATATCGTGGGGTTTTCCTATCGTTTCAAAGGAGCCCCCGATTTCTGATGATTTTGAAAATATCAACAATATTTTCAATCGTCCAAAGCCTGATTCACATCCCTAGTCTGTGGTAAATATTCCAGATTCTTGTGGTCAGTATAAACAGTGGTCAGATATCTAGCTTTTTCTAGAAGGTGACATAACTCTTTTAATATTTGATAGACTCAATCGTTATTCATAAACCAATGAACTCAGCAATAATAATATCTAAATACGTTAGGTTATTAGAATTTTTCAAATAGACATAAGTAGTACCGATTCATAAATCATTCAATGTGCTCATGAGTAAGTGACTCTCATACCATCCTGCAAGCTTTTCGGCATATCTGCTCTCAAGACACATTAGGGATCCTCTTTAATCATTGGTCACTGTTTTACCCATGTGTTTTCGATTTGTATTTTGCTTATTTTACTTTTTTTCTTTTTTTCTTTTTAAGTAAAAATTTTGGCAGAGATACTTCCCTTTCAAGAATCAATGTCCGTGGAGGGTGCAACCCTTCCAAATGGTTTTAAATGCAGTCCAGAGTACAGTTCGACGTGCACGTTTCGTGTCCTGTGCTGCTTCAGGAACCTGTCTGACTGTATTTACGTGTGCCAAATTGTCTTCGGTTACACTTCAATGTCTGAAAGAATAAACATTTATCACAAGCCATTCTACCGGGATTGTACTTGCCTTGCTTGAGTTTCAACCTGCACTTACAGCCTCGCGAACGTGAACATTACTTCGTCGCGGTCCAGGAGAAAATCTCCTGTAAAGCGGCGGCTCTAAAGTGCTGCTTTTAAGCGCATGCGTCTCGTTTGTATTCAGCTGATTATTCACTGGCTGATTTCAGCTTAATTCACTCTGATTTCACTTAGCGTTTGTGCATGTCTTTCACAGCTCAAAGAGATCTATGAATTAACTGATCGTGATTGCCACACACGAATCATATGCCCTGCATCCATTCAATTTCGCGATTAAGACCATGCGGTTGAACAGTATCTAATTGAAAAATCCATCGTTGTTCCTGGATTCTCAGTTGTTTAACCTGGTCACCCCCGCGCCAATGTGCAGGTATATGTTCCAATACTGACCATCTTAGATCTGTAAAATTGTGCTGGTGTTCCGCAAAATGAGAGACCAACGGTGCTTCCATTTTCCCTGTTTTCAGACAGCTCTAGATGTGAATTGTGTGATCGATCGTCTTAACGATCGATTTTGGCTGGGGGGGAGGGAATCGGATCGTCGCGGTTTTGTTTTTTTTTTTTAAATCGTGTAAATCGTAAATCGGGGGAGGGCGGGAAAACCGGCACACTAAAACAACCCTAAAACCCACCCGACCCTTTAAAATAAATCCCCCACCCTCCTGAACCCCCCCAAAATGTCTTAAATTACCTGGGGTCCAGTGGGGGGGTCCCGGTGTGATCTTCCACTCTCGGGCCACTGGTGCGTTAATAGAAATGGCGCCGGCGCCATTTTGGTTCCTGTCCCCCGACGTCACGAGCATAGAAGATCGCTCCCGGACCCCCGCTGGACCCCTAATTGCATGGGCTTCTTTGCAAGGGCCATTGGCTCCAGGTTAAGTGAAGACACCAAGGGACATTGGAACTGGGCAGCCAGGCAGATGAGCCATTTGGGGCCTTGCACTCCTGAGTTTGCTTTTGAAACCTCAGATTCACCTGAATGGCCAGTGCAATCAGACAATCTAAAATGGGAGGTATATTATGGCTGGCCAGCTTGTCCTTAATCCAACCAGACATTCTCTGCCAGAAAAATGGCTGTCTGGCTAATCCCTTTCAATTGGAGTTCTGAAGCCAGGGTACAGATATGTATCACATATTACCCAACCATGCGTGCACCCTGGCGGATTCCTAGCAGCTCTGCAGCTGTGAACAAGGCATGGCCAGGCTCATCGAAAACTAATTGAAACTATTGAAGGAAGTCATCCAAATTCTGCAGGATTGGATCCTTGCATTCCCATAATAAGGAAGCCCAGGCAAAAGTAGTGCTGACCATCAAGGAGAACACATATATCACCTTAGCAAGGTCAGAAGGGAACAAAGTCAACTGAAGTTCAAAATGCATTCTGCACTGGTTTATAAAACCCCTGCACTCTTTAGGATCCGCAAAGTATCAGGGAGGTAATGGCAGGTGTGGCATGGGCCCTGGGAGATGGGCCAGCTCGGGTGGAGGTAGGATCATGGAGGCAGGGGCCAATAATAGATGGTATCCATCCTTACTGCCAACCTTTTGAGAAACCCGCTCATTTGATCCAAGATCCCTTGCTGCTGTTGGGTGCACTGGGTCCACTGTGGAATAGCCTGAAGAGTCGATGAGTCCACCAAGTCCATGGCCTTAGCAAATGTGTCAGGAGAGTGGACCCTTGTACTATGGCATGGTCGGTGCAGCCTAGTTGCTGAGCCCACTAGGCTCACTGACAGCTGGTGAATGTGCCCTGGGCCTGGAAAGAATCCCACAGGTTGAGCCCTTGGGTTGCAGGAGCCAGCAGGGCTTAGGCAATAGACCAACAAGGCAAACAGAAAGAGAAAATCTGAGGGCAAGCTAAGGTCTGGGCAGGCAGCAATCAAGCAATCTCCAGGTTCAGGCTGAGGATCAGAACCAATAGCAAGCAAGGCATAGTCCAGGGCCATAGCAATGGTCAGTGGCAGGCAGCAGGTAAGAGAGTGGTCCAAGTCCAAAGCAAAGATCAGATCTGAGTAGGCAAGCTGAGGCAAGCTGGGTAGAAAGGCAAGGTAGGGCAGAAAGGACAGGGTGAGGCTGGAGGGACAGGGGAAGGTGGACTGGATGAGGCAAGGTGGACAGTATGAGTCAGGGCAAGCTAGATGAAGCAAGGAAGAGGTGAGGCAGGCTGGGCAAGGTGAGGGTGAAGTAAGGTGGGAAGCAGGATCATAATGAGGCAACACATATAGCATGGCAAGGCAGGGGAACTGTTGCTGATGCACTGGCCTGGAGCGTGGCTGGGGTTTAAATATCCAGCCCCACTGATGTCATCTGGGCATGCTAGCTCATGGTTTACCACTGCAATAATATATGTATAACCTGGAGTATTTTGTTACTTGTTCAATACAAGTGTTTCATAGGGCTTTGTAACTCTTACAAAGTGTGTTGGAGTTGTCTTTGCATGTATGAATGTATGGGTGTGAATGGTTTTGTTAAAAGAACAGTTTTCATAGTGATTTGTGTTAGATGACAATATATGTATTAAGTCCAATTTCATTGTACTTTTGATATTAAATGTATTTAATACATTTTAAATGTCTATTCTTATTGATTGTTTACCCACTTTAGAAGAAGAGTATATAATACTGTTATGATTCCTTCATCTAATAGTTGACATAATTTTGGAATCAGATTAATTTACCTTTGTGTTGTATTAAGACTGAAGTAGCCCAGACCAATGTAAACAAAGAGCACCTAGATGTGAATAGAGACCATACCTTCAAGAAGATGTAAACAGGATGGAGTCGGTCCAGAGAGTGGCTACTAAATGTCAGTGGTCTTCGTACTAAAGCATATGGGGGTAGAGCAGTAGTCCCCAACCTTTTTTGCACCAGGGACCGGCTTCAAGCAAGACCATTTTTCCATGGCCCAGCAGGGCAGGGTGGGGGTGGGGCAGGGGCAGGGCTTTGGTTATATGAGGCGGGGTTATGGAAGGGGTTGGATTTTAGTGCATACTTATCATTTAATTATGACATTTATAATGTGAATGTGACTCAACTCACCATAGGTTCAGAATGAGTGCTGCTGCTGAACAGAATAATATCCAACAATTAAAATCTCATAAAAATTATTAAAACATGTCAAAATATCAATAAATATTTCAAAACAGCAGACATCGCATAATACCCAATAATTAAAATGGCAATCAATCAAGAAAAATAACCTTAAAAAGCCACCTTTACTTATCCTCTCCAGCAACTCTCTTACTCCCTTCCCTTCCAGGTCAATAGCACTCACCAGAAGCAGCAAGGGCTGCTGAAGCTCTATCCTCACAGTCCTCTTCCTTAGTGCCCACAACCAGTCACCCCCCCCCCCCGCCCAATTAGACCCCATGACCAGTCTCGGTCTCTCTCTCACACCAGTCATCTTCCTGACCAGTCTCTCTCTCTCACACAGAAACACATCACCACCCTGACCAGTCTCTCTCTCAATCACACTCATGGTCTCTTAGGCAAGTTGAATTGTTTCACTGTAAATCAGTTTGATTTGCATCCATTGCAAGAAGATCGGTATATAAAAAAACAAAAATAAATAAAAATAAAATATACAAGCTCTCAATCACACTCAGATGCACCAGCACTCAGCCAGGCACTTATTCACACACAGACCACAGCACCAACACTCAGCCAGGCACTCATTCACACACAGACCACAGCACCAGCACTCAGCCAGGCACTCATTCACACACAGACCCACCAGCTCTCACAAAAATGTCTTCCTTCGCTGCAGGGATGGGCTCCAGTTCTGCCGCGGCTTTACTCCAGTGGGCCTTCTTTTTTCACCCCCCACGGGAATGGGCTTCTATGGTGGCCTCGATCGGGATTGGGTTTCCTCTTCACTGCCATGGGAATGGGCTCCCATGGCAGCTTTGCTTCGTTGGGGGTTGGGTTTCCTCTTCACCACGTGGCCTTGCTTTGTTGGAGTTCAAAAACTTCTATTCCTCCCACCCCACCCCTCAGCATTCAGATGCCTGCCTCACCGGCCAATCAAAGGCTTCCTCCCTTCTTCCTACTCCCACTGGCAGGGAGGAGGCTTCCGATTGGCCTGCACAGGGGCAGGAAGAATGAAGGAGGCTTCCCATTGGGCAATGGGGGTAGGAAGAAAGGAGGCTTCCAATTGGCCCACGGAGGCTGGAAAAAGGCAAAAGGAAAGTAGAACGGGGTAGTGGGACACCGGGAGATGTGACACACCTGCCGGTGTTTGGTGACACACCAGTTGAGAAGCGCTGCCCTACAGGGTTGGATTAGGCATAGCGACTCCGCAGGCATGGGGCCACTGTGAACACCAACCACATGATTGGGCTGACCGGCCCACCGGGGCATGCCTGAGACTCTGTGGCAGCACCACGGACTGGCAAAAAAACCCCAAAGGCCCGGTCCTGGTCCGCAGACCGGTGGTTGGGGACCCCTGCCCTAGAGGAAAGATGAGATAGGGGAGATATAATGCAGACAGGGCTGGTGCAAGCATATTTTGGTGCCCTAGGTGAACCTTTGGTCATTTACCCTCTACCCCCCAACTTAACTACCAGCAGCAGTGGCTCCAGCACAGCAATCCTTTCTATGACAGTATCGGCTGTGATACAGCACCTCTCCAGACATTTTATTTACCAATTTTTATATTTTGTTACCTCCACATTATGTTCAGAAGAATTTTGCCACCTCCAAAACCTTGGCACTCTAGGCAACCACCTAGTTTGCCTAATGGAAGCAACAGCCTTGGATAAACAAATTCAGATATCTCAAATGTTTCCATGCACAGAGGTGAATCTTTTTCAATGGAAAGGAGGCTCCAGAAGGAAGGATCATGAGATGAGGTTGAAAGGGGATATGCTCAGGAGTAATCTTAGGAAATATTTCTTTACTGAGAGATTGATGGATGTGTGGAACAGCCTTCCAGTGCAAGTGGTGGAGACAAAAACATAATATGAATTCAATAAAGCATGCGATAATTGCAGGGAAGGAAGTGATGAGATTATAATGCTAAATTAATTGGCCATATGTTTCTCTGTTAGCTCTTTTTTTTTTTTTTTTACCCCAAATTACTTTGTCATGTAAAAAAATAATTATATATTATAGTCTAGAGTGTCATATTTGAGGGTCAGAAAACAATCAATAGAGTATACAAACAACCCTCTTCTCAAAGTGAACAAGCATCCATATGTGCTAAAAGCCACTCGTAATAAGTACTACTGGTGCCTATTATGACTGGCTTTAAAAAGGACCTCTAACATCGAGGTAGAAACCCAAAGATAAGTTTTAGTTGCAGAAAAAAAAGTTTCAAAAAAATATTATTAAAAAAAGTGGATGATTAAGTATAAGGCAAAGAAGGCAAACATAGCCAGTAGAGCCTATTATGACTGGATTTTAGCACATACGGATGCTTTTTTTACTTTGAGAAGAGGGTTGTTTATGTACTATAAAAAATAATTATAGCAACATTTCTTTAATAGACATACTTTCTCTCAAAACTATTTTCTTAATATTTCAATGTCTTGATATATTCATTTTTTTTCCATGTTTCATGTATTCTTTAGTATCTGTTCAGCATCTCAGTCTTTGATTATGATGACCATTTAAGCTGTCACCATATGACCAATCTTTCTTCATTTCAACCATTATCTGTTGTGCAAACATTTACAGTGGCAATCTCGAAGCTCTGTGAAGCAAACCCAGTCCTAGATGTTGCTCTGAGCTCCATATTTAGCTGACTGAATCTGTCAGTCATTGGATGGCTGCAGGCTCTCCCTTGTCAGTTCTGGTTTGTGCATCATGGATTCATGGGTTGAGAGTTTATCGAAGTGCCACTTATGCAAACAGATGCACACTTTCCACTAGGAAGATTAAATAATTATAGTGAAAACATTTCAAAATTGAAGCAAACATTCCAGTTACTTCTGATGTAGTCAGAGATCAAATGAAAGCAGATCGTATTATACTGCATTTATGGGAAGGTTCATGGATTTTATATCATTGCTGTGCCTATGTACTTTTCTTTAACAAAGATTTCTAGAAGGAAGCAGGACTATAATCTTTTTACAGTTATAAATTTGATTTCCAGCCATGTACTATGTTAATAAGGCAGTTAATTGATTTGCTTCATGAATTAAACTATGGTGCTGGTTCCAGGCTGTCTGGATGATCCAAATTGAAAAACTAGAAACTTGCCTCAAGGGACAGTCAATAACTTATATGAATGTTCCATGCTGCTTTCCTGTCCATATAATTTTACCATATCTGATCTACAAATGTGGTAGGCAGAAAATACTGTATTGATGGCTTGCCTGCCTACCCTCCAACCCTAACTTTTTGCTTTCATACCTTCTAAGTCTTAGGATATTGGTTAGATGGCAATTTGCAGAGTTGAAGAATGTTCTATCAGTGCTCACAAGGGACAGATCATGGAGGAAAAACTCTCAAAGAGGGGTACACAAAAATGATTTATAAGTGGAACTGGCTTCACTGACACTTGTCCCCTCCTGAATTTTGTACCCAAAGGGTGGGTTCTTGCTGTGTGTGGGAGAAGGCAAAGCTTTTTGGTCCAGGCGATGGTGTGAATTTCCTTTTTAGTGTATGTATCTCTTTGTTGACTATTGTGATGCAGTGCTGCAGGGACAGATGAGATAGACACAGGACTGGGTGTTCAAATAAAGTTACTGATTGTAGAAAAAGTTAAATCAATTTCCCATCATCAATAAAAATATATTTATATCTTTCTCTGTAAGTTTCTGATCTCAGATTCCTTGGTTACTTCTTACCACTCCTGCACTGAGTATGTAAGAGGCCCAGCCTCTAGAAGAGTCCCCAATTCATAGTTGCAAGCAAAGACCTTTTAAGTTGGAAGTGGATGACGTCACTACGGGGGGACGCCCCCGAGGTTCGTGCCCTTGCCGGTACAAACTCTGGAGCACGCGCGCACGCTCGCCTTTACGTCATCAGGAACATGGCGGATCCGCAGCATCAGGCCAGCCCGGGGATTCCAGGGAGAAGTGGCGAGGAGAAGCCATGGCAGCATCTGTCCATCAGACCCGAAGGGAGTCACCACTAAGGTAGAGAGGGTGGAGCAAGGGTGAGAACAGGCACGAACGCAACAATAAATGAAAGTCTTGAAGTCTCTATTTGTACTGTATGTTTGTTTTGACCCGATTATAAGCTCTGTCAAATTGGGATTGTCTTGTATAGTGCTGCACATGTCTAGTAATGCTCTAAAAATGATAATTAATAGAGATGTGAATCGTGTGCCAGATCATCTTAATGATCAGATTCGGCTGGGGGGGGGGGGGGAATCTGATCATTAAGATATGTGAATTGGAATTGTTTCCGATTCCAATTCACATCACCAATTTCACATCGCTAAAAAAAAAAAAAAACCCACCCGACCCTTTAAATCAACCCCACCCTCCTGACCCCCCAAAACCTTTTAAAATTTACCTGGTGGTCCAGGGGGGCCTCGGGGGGCCTCGGGGAGAGATTTCCCGTTCCCAGTCATCACCTTTTCTAAAAAAAAAATGGCGCCGATGCCCCTTTGCCCTTACCATGTGACAGGGTATCCATGCCATTGGCCGGCCCCTGTCACATGGTAGGAGCACTGGATAGCCGGCGCCATTTTTAAAGATGGCGCCGGCCATCTTTACTCATTAGCCCTATAGTATAAAATAAAGTTTAAAATCGCCTCCTTAGCTAAATTTATGTGCTTAAAATCAGAAACTGCACAAACTTAGGCCTAGATTCATCATTTCACTACCGGTGGGCCATTTCAGGCTTTGTCATTGATCTCTTTGATTCTTTCAAGACCAACACCCAAGCCAACTTCCATGTTGTATTACCAAGATTTTGAAAAATTCACACAGCCACCAAAATTAGTGAAATTGTCCAAAACATCCAGCCTCCCCATGTCCACTGATGTTTAGGTTTTGACCATGGTCGCTCCATGCAGGTTATACCAGCCCATTACATAGGAGCCCAATGGCAACTGCTAGGGTTGTAATCACCACTCTGTGCAGGTTATCCTCAATGCCTTTTTGAAAGCCTAATGCAATCATATAATTTCCATTTATATTTGTAAACATTGCTCCATGTAGTGTAGTGCTTTTCTACCATCCTGGGTACATATGAATGAAAGAGTTCATACTTAATCCAACACTCATTTTTCCCCCACACCCATATTTTACCAGCAAGTTTTGTAATAATCCTTTTGTTTTGTTTTTATCACATCTCTGCTTGCCTCTGTTCAAGGAAGTAAAGGGGGAATTGTTTGTATTATCATCCTCAAACCTGTTGCTACCAGTGTCCTAGAATATGAAAGTAGATAAGGAAGGACAGTCTGCTCAATTCACCCTGATGCAATCCCACAGATCCCAGCTGTCTCTAGCTCTCCCCTCACCTCTTTATCACTAGTATCCCCTGTGCTTATTCATACTTTTTAAAAATTGTGTTGCCATTTTTGTCTTCACCAACTCCCTTAAAGTCAATTTCATGCATCCACAATGAAGTACTGCAAGCTCTCTCTGCAAAGCTCTTATGTTGAACAACAACTATGGATGTAAATGTTAATTGGCCTTTCATCAAACTATCCTAAAATTGCATAACAAAAAGCAAGAAGTTAATAACACATTCAAATCATTTTTTTAGGGCAAGGGAGAGGTTTCATCATAGCAATTTGCATGTTAAGGTGAATTATATTATTCCACAACAAGTCCCAATATTCCAGTAATGACGAATCAAGTAGTAGATAATTGAAGTAAGAATTTTTATAATAGGAAGATTTCATTTCTTTTTCATTTCTGTAGCTCTGACTAGGTTTGCTGTGCAAATAAATATTCTCTCTTTATTCTCAAAACATAGGGGGTCATTTTCCAAGTGGCTCGCACGCGATACCAGGATAGGGGCTTAGACGGCCCCAGAAGAGGAGGAGTCGGGGCGTCACCGGGGCCAACTCCGCGAAGACGCCACGGACGACGAAAAGGTAGGTGCCTCTGCACACACTGGATGGCGTAAGTATTTAGGCGCACAACTCAGCTTCATACCCCGAAATGCCCATGCTCCACCCAGACCACACCCATACCCTGTACCTTTTTGAAAACTTCTGAGATGTGTGCATTGTGGCATTTACACGCATATCCGGGTGGCTTTTAAAATCCACTCGGTGTGAGCGAGCCCTACATATTTGCATATCCCCTAATTAATGTGCACATCGGGCTTTTAAAATTCACCTTAAAGTAATCATGTGAGAGAAACTGTGAATATTTCCTACAGCAAATAAAACAAGCTTAGAAAATGCTTTATGGGCCTCATTTTCTAAAGTATCGCAGGCCTGCAATACTTTAGGTAATGAGGGGCGGGGCCGAAACGGGGGGGGGGGGCTCTCCTGTGCTAGCCGGCAGCGATAGCTATGACGCGCATAGCAACCACTATGAAAAACAGCAGGTAATAGAAAAACTGCTGGTGATGTTGATAAGATCCTCAAGAGAAGTGGTGGTGTAAAGAATTGTCCTAGGCCCACTTCAAATTATGATGCAATAGTGGATCTTCAAATTTGCTGAATGGAATCCTCAGGTCTTCCGCCAGACAACTGAGAATAAACCTGCCTTCTGCCCCTGAGTCCTTCAGGGTAGAAGTTTGAACCATCACTGGTTCAGGGATCACATAGACTGGACGAGAGAGTGGAGGAGATATTGCTGTATAGCCCAAGAACAGTCCTCCCGTGGGACTCAGGCTTGTCCATTTCCCAGATGAATAGGACAAGCAGAAACATCATGGCCTGACTGACCACAGTAGATGCACAGGTCGTTCTTCCTCCTAAATCTTCTCTCTTTAGAGGTCACGTGACCGTGACCAGGTTCCTTCTTCTCCTCAGCAGGAGGTGCTGTACCCCTTTGTAGTGCAGGAGCACTGGTTTGCTTTAACCCAGGTAACACCCTAGGCCGGAGTTCCTTCACCTTGTCTCAGAGCCACCAGTCAATCCTAGTAGCTAAGGCTATTAATTCTTCCAGCGAGTCAGGTGTCTGATGAGCAGCCAGCTTGTCCTTTACGCGGGTGTCCAGGCCTCTGCAAAAGAGTGTCTTCAGACATTTGGGGTCCCAGCGAAGTTCTGCTGCCAGGGTTTTAAATTCTAGGGCAAATTCAGCCAGAGATCTGTTGCCTTGCTTCAAGTCCACCAAAGCAAATCCAGCAACAGATATACGAGCAGGGTCATCAAAAACGGATTTAAACAAGTCCATAAATCCTTCTATGTCCTGCATTCCCACAAGGTAGATGCCCATGACAAAGCTCTCCCATCCAAGTAAGACAGAATGTAGCTTGTCTTAGAGAGGCCTGTGGGAAATAATGAAGGTTGTAAGGTGAAATGTAAGTTGCACTGGTTCAAGAAGCCCCGAGTCTTCTAGAGTTCTCCGGAGAATCGAGGAGGCGCCGCCAGTGGAACAGCTGTCTTTAAAGTTATCCCTGGTAACAGACCTTCTTATATAGAAGCTGTGCCTTGTATCTTCTGTGTGTGAAACTGGTGAAAAGCTGCAGTAAGTTTCTCCAAGGTTCCTTGCTGTTCTGAGATGCGTTGAACCAGGCCCGGAATAGCCTGCAAGGCAGAAAGGTGAGCCGGGTCCATGGGCTACAGACATCAAATACCTTTAGCTGGATCCCCAGGAGTACTGCTTCTCCCAATACTTTTCATGAAGTTGAATTCACTGAAGTTTTAGGCTTCTCCAATTCTTTTCTTGAATGCGGAGTTCACTGAAGTTAAAGGATTCTCCAATTCCTTCTCCAATACTGTTAGCCATATTCACTGGAGTTAACTTCTCCAATTTTTCTCCAATACTTTTAGCCGGATTCACTGGAGTTAGAAATCTGTTATCGACCAATTCCCCCGAAGGGAGGAGTTATCAATCTTTTACCGACCAGCTCCCTTGAGGGGAGGAGTTAGCAATCTGTTAGAGATCAGCTCCCCCGAGGGGAGGAGTTAGCAATCTGATCAATGCTGTACCCTGAAGGGGAGGAGCTGGCAATTTATAATACTCTGTAGGCGGAGTTATCAATCTGTTGTGGGTTGGCTCCCCACAGAGCGACAGTCTGTACAATACAACTCTTCTAGTGTGGGGAAGAGCACCCAATGTAAGTTGGTGAATCCCTGGGCCGATAGCAGATGACAACGCCCCCAAGGGGATATCCTGAGAGGGACCACCGGCTAGGCTGCAGTATGGAGACAGACACAGATAGTTCTTTATTTAGACAGGTAGTAGAACCACCAGAGGTGGCAGTAGTGAGCTGATGTACCCAGCAGGGCTGAAGTCCCTCAGATACTGGAACTGCGATCTCTGGGTTTGCTAAGCTGTAGAGAGAGACTATAGGTAGTGAGTAGACAGAGTATGCTGGATACATAACCAGTAGATGATACACTCACAATTGTAGATATATCAGTAATGGCTCCTATGCAACAGAGAGTCTTCAGTATATTCAGGATCAGGAGCCTTTAGGCGAGTACTGGTTCCTAAATGCAATCGGGAATAAGAACTCACAATATCTGTGTATGCGATGACTTCTGAAATAGAAGAGAGTCTTTGAAGGGTTTTAGGAACATGGCCCTCGTGGAGCGAGTACCGGTTCCTATCTGCAATAGAACTCACAGTGTTAACGTCTGCGATTGCTTCCAGGCAATAGTGAGTCTTCTGAGCATTCAGGGACATAGGCCCTCGAGGAGCGAGTACCGGATCCTGTCTTAGAATCTGAAATCAAGAAGAGAGAGTGGGGCCCCCGAGGAGTGGGTACCCCTTGGTAAGTTTGTGGAGGCAGAGCAGCGGAGAAAGAATTCCCATTGCTAACTCGATTCGTAGTTGCAAACAAAGACCTTTTAAGGTGGAAGCGGATGACGTCACTATGGGGGGACGCCTCCGAGGTTCACGCCCTTGCCAGTACAAACTCTGGAGCGCGCGCGCCCTTACATCATCAGGAACATGGCAGATCCGCAGCTTCAGGCCAGCCCTGGGGACTCCGGGGACTCCGGGAAGAAGCAACGAGGACAAGCCGCAGCAGCATCTGTCTGTCAGACCCGAAGGGAGTCGCCACAGAGGTAGAGAGGGTGGAGCAAGGGCGAAAACAGGCACAAACGCAACAATTACTAGCAAGATACTATAACAATTTGCTTCAATTTTGTGCTTTTTTTTTGCTAGACATACAGATGCCACAAAAAGAGAGATGCTGGATAGAAAGTGTTGTATTAATAGGAAAGAACCTGGTCAGCAGGGTTACAGAAGCGATATTTAGAATGAATCAAGGCTATGCTGACACTGCAGCTAGTTTCAGACCCATAGATAACATGCATATAATTTCAGGCCCATAGATAATATGTATACAGAGTGAGAGCAAATTACCATCCGGCATTCAGATTAAATGTTTATAGTAAAAAGCCAATCATAGACATTTTGACAACTGTATAACCTAGTTTAGGGGTTGGAAATGTAAAATCCTATATAATGTCTTATTATCAGTAAAATCATTTGAGAGAGAAAGCTTTATACTGGTGCTTTGCATGGCACTCTTCTAGTCTCTCTCTCCATAAGGCCTTATTACATTATTTAATAACATTTAATAATTAAGTTTTTCTCTGCAGATGTTGGCTCTATTCATCTATTTCATTGAATCACATCACCAGCCTGAGTGGGTTCACCTGAGAGGTTGGGTCAATCATGCCACAGTCAAAAGGGCTCACACATCGTGGCAGGAGTCTTTCTCCAATAACTGGGTTTACCCCAGGTAAGACAATAGTGATTCCAGGCAATTTCTCTAAAACTTAGAGGCAAACTCAAGAGGGAAAGGGATCTTAGTGACTGGTGCAGGAAAGAAAAGAAGGAAGAGTGTGGGATGGAATCTTAAGGATAGTGGAAGAGAAGAAGGAGAGAGGATCTCAGGAACTGGGAAGGAGAGGGAAGAACAAAGGAGAAGACTGGAGGGAAGAGGAGAGGGAAGGAGGAAAGAACTGGAGATGGGAAGGATAATGGATGGACTAATGAAGGACTGAAGATGGGAAAGAAGAGGAGTATTAGAATAAGAAGATAAGAATATAAGAAGTTCCCATACCAAGGATCCATCCATCCAGCCCAGCATTCTGTCTCCAAAGTGGCGAATTCAGGATATAAGTACCTGTCAAGTACCCAAACATTAAATAAATCCTATGCTACTAATGCCGTAATAAGCAGTGGCTATTCCCTAACTCAAGTCAATTAATAGCAGTTTATGAACTTCTCCTCTAGGAACTTGTCCAAACTTTTTTTAAACCTAGCTTCTCTAACTACCTTTACCATATCCTTTGGCAATGAATTCCAGAGCTAATTGTGCGTTGAGTGAAAAAGACATTTCTCTAATTTTTTTAAATATGCTACTTGCTAACTTATGGAGGGCATCCTAGTCTTTGTATTATCTGAAAGAGTAAATAACTGATTCACAATTACCTGTTCTAGTCTTCTCATGATTTTATAGACCTCCATCATATCCCCCCTCAGCTGCCTCTTCCCCAAGCTGAACAGCCCTAACCTCTTTAGCCTTTCCTCATAGGGGAGTTGTTCCATCCCCTTTATTATTTTGGATGCTCTTCTCTATACCTTTTCTAGTGCAACTAAATGTGGTGACCAGAATTGCACACAGTACTCAAAAATGGAGGAGGGAGAAGGAACAGGGATGGGGAATAAGGCTGGCATTTTGGACCAGAGAATAGAAGAAGATGAAAAGAGAATAGAAGATAGAGGAAGAATAAGGACTGAGGTTCCAGGACTGGGAAAAGATGAGGGGAAGGGAGAGGGGGCCAGGTGAGGGTAAAGGAGTTAGGATTCCCTTTCTTTCTCCCTCTCCCCATCTGGTTCAGATCCTCTTTCACACACACATTTCCTGATGCTGGGCCCATCTCTTCTCACACATATACAAATCAATAAACCCAATGCTAATCCTCTCTCACTCTCCCCACCAACTATTGTCACTGGGCAATTTTCACCTTCCTCCCTTCCCATTCAATCTTCTTGCTCCTCCTGTCTGCCAATTTACACCCATCTCCAACCCCAAAGTCAAATTCAGCCCAGCTAGATTTAGACAAATTTCTAGCCATATTCAGTTGAGAAATCTGCAAAAAAAAGCAGATAAATTTAACAAGTTATTTTTACTGCTCAGCAGTTCTTAGAATATTGACCCCCATAATGATCATAGAGCTCAATCAGTACCTTTTTAACACCACCTTTTTGGCAAGCGGTGTAGTGTGGGTATTTGAAATAACTTGGGCAATAGCAGCTTGGAAACATCCAGAAGGAATAAAAAGGCAGACTCTGGCTGTTTGTTTTTGTGCAATTTATTTACAGTGAAAAAAATGAAGTGCAAAGCAAAACAAACAAATGATGCAGTTCACCTTAAAGTTCAGGTAGCACAGAGACATAATGCAGAGCAGGTTTTAGTGTAGGCTGGCTTCCTGCCTGCTCCCTGGGGCCTCCATAACCATTCTGAGCTCTGTCTTCTTATGCTAGGCTGAAGGGATCCTTTCTGAGCCCAGAATACCTTGCTGGGTTGGGACTTAAGGAGTACCGGGCCAGTTTCTGTAGCTGTGGCTGATTCCTTAAAGTAGTCCAGGGTGTTTACTGTAGACTCCCCCCCCCCCCCCCCCCCCCCCCCCGAGCTCAGCCTTCCAAGAATGAGTACTTGCCTGTACCAGGGATACTTCTCTGGACAAGGAATCTGCATTGGTATTCTCCCTTCCTGTCCTATGTCAGATCTTATAGTTGAAGGCTGTAGGGCCAGGAACTCTCTCATCCCCCTAAAATTGGACTCCTTATTTCTATTTATCCATAGAAGTAATTGGTGGTCCATTACAAGCATGAATTGCCATCCTAGTAGGTAGTAGGGATGTGAATCGTTTTTGACGATTTAAAATATCGTCCGATATATTTTAAATCGTCAAAAATCGTTAGAGGCAATATTTAATAGGAATTCCCCCGATTTATCATCAAAAATCGTAAATCGGGGGAAGGGGGAGGGGAAGGGGGAGGGCGGGAAAACCGGCACACTAAAACATCCCTAAAACCCACCCCGACCCTTTAAAATAAATCCCCCACCCTCCCGAGCCCCCCCAAAATGTCTTAAATTACCTGGGGTCCAGTGGGGGGGTCCCGTTGTGATCTTCCACTCTCGGGCGTCGGGCGCGTTGATAGAAAATGGCGCCGGTGCTACCTTTGCCCTGTCATATGACAGGGCAAAGGTAGCGCCGGCGCCATTTTGGTTCCTGTTCCCCAACGTCACGAGCGTAGGAGATCGCTCCCGGACCCCCGCTGGACCCCCAGGGACTTTTGGCCAGCTTGGGGGGGCCTCCTGACCCCCACAAGACTTGCCAAAAGTCCAGCGGGGTTCCGGGAACGACCTCCTGCACTCGAATCGTGTTGCCGTACGGCCGGTGCCATTTTGCTGTACGGTTTGTAAAGTAACGCCTCTCCCGAGGCGTCAGCTGCCAGCTAATATATGCCACAGGATGTTCTTGACCATCCTTTTCTTGGACTAAGACTGCTCGCAAGCCTATTTTTGAGACATCAGTCTGCACATGATGGTTTTGGTGAAGTCTGAACTTATCAGGACTGGTTCAGAGCACAATGCCTCTTTCAGAGCCCAGAAGGTCTTCTCTGCTTCAGTTGACCTTCTCCGGTACTTTCTTCAACAAAAGCCTTTAGAGAGGCCCCACCTTCTCTGAGAAAATGAGGATAAGCCTACTGTAGTATCCTGTAAGGCTTATGAATGCTCTTACTTTTGCTTTTGTTTGTGGAACTGGCACCCTGGTGATCGCCTCGATCATTCAAGTCTGCGGATGGATCTTGCCCTTTCCCAGGGTATAGCCGAGATACTGTACTTCTTGCCCCCCCAACATGCACTTCTTAGGGTTGACATCAGACCTGCTTTCCTCAGACTGGTTAGCACAGCCTGGAGGTGGCTTAGATGTGTCTTCCAATATGGGCTGTACACCATCATATCATCCAAGTAGGTGGCTGCATACCTTTAATGTGGTTGGAGCAGGTGGTCAACCAAGCATTGGCATTGTGGGGGCACCATGGAATCAAAACAAGAGGATGGTAAACTGGAAAAGTCCCCCTGGTGTCAAGAATGCAGTCTTTTCCTTTGCCACTAGCATGAGAGAAACTTGCCAATAGCCTTTTCTAAGGTCCAGGGTAGAGATGAACTGGGCTGATCCCAGACTCTCAATCAATTCATCCACTCAAGACATCTGGTACGCATCAATTTTTGAGACTTCATTGACCTTGTTAAAGTCAGTGCAGAACCTTATGCTCCCATCTAGCTATGGCACCAACACTTTGGGGAGGACCAATCACTGTTAGACTCCTCTATAACCCTGAGCCAGAGCATATCCTTCACTTCAGTTTCAATGATGCTGCAACTGGCCTTGGAATCCGATCATTGCTGTATCACAGCTCCAGGAGGCATAATGATATCATGCTGCATCAGGTGGGTACAACATGGTAGGTTCAAGAAGATCTCCTTATTTTGCTGTACCAGCTGCTTTATGTCAGCTGTCTGTGCAGTGGACAGCTACTCTCCAAAAGGAATCTGGGTTCAGTCAACTTAAGGTCAGACCTCTGGACCAAACTCTTCTTCTTGCACCAATCTGCACTCCTGTGCAACCCACTTCTTCAGAAGGTTTACATTGTAAATTTTAGTTTTCTTTTTTTTATCTAAGAGAGCTATTTTGTAATCCAAGGGTTCTTTTTCTCCAAAACTTTATAGGGTCCTTACCAAGGGGTTAACAACTTGCTTTCTGAAGATGGGAGGAGGACTAGGACAAGGCCCCCTGGCTAGATTACTCTTTATACTGAAGGACAATTGTAACCTCTGGCTTGGGTAGCCTGAGCCTTCTCTAGGCATAGGTGAGCCACCTCCTGAGCCTTGTTTCGGTGATCCTGCACTCAGAGAATGTAGTTAATAAGGTTCTCTCTGGGGTTCCTTTCAATTTCTCAAGTCTTGCGAACTATGTCCAAGAGTCCTCTGTCTCCTCCCAATACAGCAACTCAAAAGGGGAAAACCCCATTGAGCTCTGTGGCACTTCAGGGATTACGAACAGCACATAGGGTAGCAATGCATTCCAGTTCTTGCCATCTTCATTCACAATTTTCCTCAACATTTGTTTCAGCATCCAATTGAAGCATGCAACGAGGTCATTGGTCAGTGTGTGATACTCCGAAGTACGCAGAGATTTTACCTTGAGCAAGATGCAGAGTTGTTTCATTACCTTGGACACAAATGGGCTTCCCTGATCTGTCAGGATCTCCTTGGGTAGCCGAGTCGTGAAAATACCTCCATTAAGGCAATCACCACTACTGAGATTTTTATATTTCCTAGTGGTACTGCCTCTGAATATCTTGTGGCATAGTCCAGAATTATTTCCTCGAGTAGATCTCTCTAGTGGCCCCCATTAGGTCCATGCCCACCCTTTTGAAATTGGTCTCAATTATGGACTTTGGTTTGAGTCGTGCCAGCAGGCTTTGTGAGTTGGCAGGGAGGCAGGACAGGCAATACAACTGGACCTGCCAATAAAACTGTGTCAAAATGTTACTTGGGTCTTTTCCTCTCCCAGGTGAAGCCCTAGAAGGTGGTTGTAAGCTAGTTGCATAACCTACTGGTGATATGGTTTGGGAACTAGGAGTTGTTCTATCAATTTCCCTCCCACACTTTCCTTTGTATCTCAGTAAAGTAGGTCCCCTTTCATTACAAAATGAGAATGAACAGGGTCTGTAACCTGTACCCCAGGAACTGGCTTTCCATTCACCCTTTGTATATGCTCCTAGGACCATTTAATGGACTTATCCTCCCTCTGGGCCCATGTGAAGCTCCCCAGGTCACCCTCTTTTTCCCATTCAAAGCGGCCAGGTATTACATTCTGGGTGGATTGCTGCTCTTTCCTTGACTCCAACCCTTCGTCCCCAGTTGCCTCTAAATTAGCAGCATAACTATATTTGCCTGTCTGCGTTACCTTCGGGATTTAGGAATTTTAAAGTCTGGGATTTCTAAGAAAAAGTGTTCTAGAAATGCCAATTCTTCATTGTTATGGCTGTACGAACCCATAGTGAGCTTGTTCCATAGGTTCTCAAAGTTTGGACAGTCCACCCTATCACCACAGGGTAGGATACACAAGGAAGAACTCCCACTTCTATTCTGTCTTGGCTGACTGGGTTCTTCAATTGTACCTGGCTTGTTATATATTGCTGTTAGTCCCTGTGGATGCATGGCAGTGTCATGACTCTGTCATAGTCAATCTGTACCCACTTCACTAATTCTCTTTGAATGATAATTTTTTAACTCCCAGATTCCACCAATGCCTGAATAGGAGTGCCATCTAACTCAACCACAACCACAACAGTAGAGACTCCTCATCTGGGAGATCCATGAAATTACAAAAGTGTGGGGCCATTGTATTAATAACCATTAGATAACCTTCATTGTGGGGACAGTCCCAAACAAAATAGCCTTTCTCTCTGCAGTTCAAACATGGTGGTCCCATGTGTTTTTGTGGTTGATGCGAAAAGTCCAGCCTATCACCGGCTTTCAGGGTCTCCTGTTCCTAGGACTCTTGCAACCTCTACCTCTTTCCACAGGCTCAGGGGATGGTCTCCCCTAAGCCCGTGGAAATTCAGGGATGGACTTAGCTTGGTAATAAACCTCTGCCATTTCCAACGCCGTTTCTAGTGTAAGATTCGGGTGTCTGCATACCCACTGCTGCATAGAGCATTCTAGGCCATCTAGGAATTGTTCCAGCAAAACTGCATCGGCTACGTCCACCCTGGTCTTCCCTTCCAGGCACAGCTACTTCCAAGCTACATCCTGAAGTTGGTGGAAAAAGTTACACAGGTTCTCCTCTGATTGAAGTACTCCTTGCTGAAATCGCTGTCGGTTGGTTTCTGGGATAAGTCCTGCTTTCTCTAAGATGGTCACTTTGACTTCCTGATATGTGGCCCTCCCCTCCAAACTGGTGGTTTGGAAGGCCTCTTGACTATTACCAATGAGTAGATTCCCCCGATAGGTTTTCCAACTATCTTCTTTCCAGGCTGTCAATCAAGAAGTCCATTCAAAATCCTTCAGGAAGCAATCGGGATCTTCTCCCGGGGTTATCTTAAGTACAAATGATGACAAAGAAAGTGTCCTGATCACATTGGTCTGTGTTAGCATTGTATTTTTCTGCATAAGTTGTTCTTACAGTGCCTGCTGCTGGCCAATTTTGGTTTGTAGGGCATTCTGCAGTTGCTGCTGCTCTGTAGCAAGGACCTGGATCACTTGCTCCATCTTCCCTGCTTTCCAAGCTGCCTCCAAACTGAGCACCTCTCCAAGGGAAGGAGAGGTGGAAAATAACACAAAAAAAAAACCCAACAAAAAAAACAAACCTGCTGGCCTGTACAGGCGGGCTACCCCCTTTGCCTGTTATAGCTTCAGCTGGGTGAGTGGAACTTGGAGACCCCAGGAAAAAGAGAGAAAAAAAAACTCTTCAGGGTTTTTTTTTTCTGCTGCTGTAGCTGTGGGCTCCTGCCTGTGCATCCTGCTTAGGCAGGAAATCCCATTTCTCCCACCATATGTGATACCTTGGGCAATAGTGGCTTAGAAACAACCATAGCCTGCCTCCTTTTTCCTTCAGGCTGTTTCCAAGCTGCTATTACCCAAGTTATCACATGCTGACACTGCAGCCTGGTTCCCTCCTTCTGCCACTAGCCTGTGGGCTCTCCTGCACCTGTAGTCACCCCTGCAGGTTCTCTTGCTGCTGCTGCAATTGCTCCTGAATGCACCCCTTTGGGCGAGCCTGTAGGAAATCCTGCTCCTATATATGCTTCTGCTCCTGCTACATCTAGAGTACAGTTCCAAGACCATAAGTACATGGCTCCTGATCATGACACTTGGCAACCTCAAGCCTCCAATATTGTCCCAGAAGCCACAACACTTCAAGAGCAAATATACTGGCAACAAGCATGTGACATACCCCTGTGAGGTTGTGGTTACCTACTTTTAATATTTGTTGCCATTTAATGCATGTTAACACCAGCGTTAGATAGATCCCGGAATCTCCAGCATAAAAGGATACTCGATGCTCATTCCACATTCAGTTCTATTATCAGAAGTGAATGATCTGAGAAATCTCTTGACAACAATCAAGAATTATTAATTCTATACAAATCTACTCTGAATACAAATAATCTAATCTTGATAGCACATTGTATACTATAAAACAATATGAAAACTCTGTATCCATGGGTGCTGCATTCTTCAAACATCTATGAACTAAATTAATTTCTGCTTTGGCTACTGCTAATCTTTTGGAAGTGTCAGATAACTTCAATATTGGAACATCAGAGAAAACCACATCTTGAATACCGTAAATTCCCCATCTCGCATCTAGAATGGAAGCTATATGCAATCTCACTTTGCTGAAGAAATCTCTACTAACCAAATTATATATGTATATATTCAGATTATTAATTTTCATATTCAATAATAAGTGTTACAGAATTTGCCATCTGCCAGTGTTTTCCACCTTGTCTCTTGATAGTTGAATAGGGATAGTCTTCATAATTAGAATTGCTACTCCTTGGCCATGCTAGTAAACCCAACCAGAAAAAACATGACTAATTCTAGGTATTTTCAATTTATATCCTTCACTTCTAATAAGATGAGTTTCCTGAAAGTGCACAGTAGCTTCCTGTTTTTTTTTCCAAGTCCTTTTAATAAGGTTACTTAGTTTTCTGACATGTCTTATTAACACAGTGAGCATAGTAAACATCTATAAGAATCAAATATATTAAAATGGAATTTAACAGTTCACACATAGCTAAAGTTTAAATCCTCCACATGCACCCCCCCCTCCATGATTGTTCCCCCCACAACTTTAAAGCACTAGTCATAAATCCCATTATTCCACTCCCTCCCACACAACTAAAGACTAATATTTGAACTTATTAAATATTACAGTGAACCTTCTACGCGCTAGTTGCCAGGGTAAAATCTAGAGCAGCCTAGGGACCAGATGCACACACTGCTCTATGCTCGTTCAAAGCCTTAATCAGACAAGACTGTTAGACATGCTTGCAATCATATATTCAGCATCAATTCAGGAAAACCCCTTCTTAGAGTTTCATCTCTTCTCCAGTCATTCTGTGCGGAGTAGTTCATTGATAAATAGCCCCTGTCTCACAGGGCTTACAGTCTGAGGGGCCGATGCAATACTTTGGCTAAGGAGAGCCCAAGTGTGTCAGCCCGCTGCTGGTTAGGAGAAAAGACTGCAGGTGTGGGTTTTTTTAACTTTTTTTTTTTGTTTAAAATGTGTTTACTTTTTCCTCCTACTTAAATATCTCAACGATATTAAGTAGGAGACAGTACAGGAATGCTAATAGCCTCATTCACATGCATTTGCATGTGATTAGCTAGCGCTATTAGACTCACTCCGCGTTGGACATGCGTTGTAGAGATGCTAATCCCCTTATTGCATAAGGGGATTAATTAGCGCCTATACAACCCGCGTCCAACTGTGGGTTATACAGTGCGCTCGGCTGAGCGCACTGTATTGCATCTGCCCCTATGTTGGTATCTCAGGCAATGGAAAATTAAGTGACTTACCCAAGGTTACAAGAAACATCAGAGGAAGACATAATTTGAACCCTGGACTCCCTGTTTCTTAGCTTGCCTGGCTGTCTTCAGAATATTTTCGTTATCTTTACCTCTCAAACATCTCACAATGAACACTTGAGCAGCCAATGAGGGTGGGGGGTCCTATTTATCTGAGGATTCTGTGTGCACACTCACTTTTGGGAGCTTTTAAAGTGAATTCACCTGGAAATAAATTAAAAGATTGATTTTTTTATATACTGCTCTGGATCTCTATTTTCAGCTTTCTCCAAGAGGCCAATTATTCTTATATTATTGCACTGTATGCATGCACTAGATCCTCTTTTCCTTCCATCGCTATTTCATTTTCAGTTAACTCCAATACAAAATAATCAGGAGAAGCTTGCCTACGCACATCTGTATCATTTACTGCTGTGCCAGACTCATTTTATCATAGGCAAACTGCACCAAGGAGGCCTTCATTTTGACAGTCTTTTTCACGCCTTTTTTATAGACATATTCTTGTGATACTGCTCACAAATACATATCTATCTAGAAAGGGTTTTATTAACTAAATGTAGCCCCAGTCTCCACTTGCCTTTGCTTCAAATTAATATTTCAAAATATTTTCCCCTAGCACTGGCAGAGCTCTTGAAATTTCCTTCCTGCTGCCAGCCCTACGTCCTGTGAACTCTTACTGGACTAATTTAGTATATTTAGTTTTCAGGAGTTCCTAAGGTGATGAAAGGAGTATAGCTCTCAAAAATTAATCACAAAAGTATTAAGTTAGTCCAATAAAAAGGTAGCACCTACAACTTGTTTATTCACCTTTATTTTTATGTAGTGGGACGGTAACTTTTAAACCACTGGGCAGGAGAACATGTACCGCATATGGCAGCTTGCGCAAATGAACACGGCCATTTTATAACATACGCATATATATGCACACATGATATAAAATCATCTGTATGCAAATACATTTTGTATGAATACGAGCAAATGCCGGATATACCACATAAGTGGGGTGTTAGATACGCGAACCAACGCAACTATCAGTTTCCCCACTTCGCTCCCAGTTTGCCCAGGTAAAGGTTCCTGACCCCTTAACCAACCTTCTTCCCTTTTACCCTATTAGCCCCCATGCTTCAAACCCCACTGACTAGCCCTGATTTTTCTATTTTAAAACTTACATGCCCATCCATAGCAAAAGTAAAGTTACACGGTAGGGGATCCCAGAATGTGCTTCTACGCATAAATAATTACGCACACATTTCAAGCGACCTTCACGGAATGTCACGCCCATGCCCTGCCCATGCTCACCCATCCCCGGCCCTTTTTAAACTTTCTGATTTGTGCTTGTACCGGGAGATACATGCGTACTTGGGTGCTTCTTAAAATCTGCACGGCGCATGTCAGCTCGATACATGTGTATATCTCCCAGCTTTGGCACATGTAGGGCTTTTAAAATTCACCTTTAAGTGAACTAATACACAATCCACATTAACTGCATGCCTAGAAATCACATTGCTGAATCATCGTCTATCTGGTAATTAGGGATGTGCACAATTTTTTTTTCGCTTCGTTTTTGGGTTCGGGGTTGACCATTTTGGTCCACTCTCCGAACCCAGAAACATTTTTCATTTTGTTTTCAGAAACGGACCAAAAAAAAAACCAACCCCCCCAACCCTTCAAATTTACTTAATTACAACCCCACCCCCCCCATCATCCCAATCCCCCCCCTAAAACTTACTAAAAGCCCTGGTGGTCCTGCAGGGTCCCAGGAGCGATCTCTCCCTCTCGGGCCGTCGGCTGCCACTAATCAAAATGGAGCCAGTGGTGCTTTGCCCTTACCATGTGACAGGGGCTACTGCCATTGGTCGGCCCCTGTCACATGGAAGGAGCAATGGATGGCCCATGCCATTTTCTAAGATGGTGCCAGCCGTCCATTGCTCCCGGGACCCCCGCTCGACTGCCAGGGCTCCTGGGACCCCTGCTGGACTACAAGGCATTCAGTAAGTCTTGGGGGGGATCAGGATGGTGGGGGGTTGTAATTAAGTAAATTTGAAGGGCTGGGTTGAGTTTGGATTTTTTTAAATAAATGGGCCCCTCCCCCCCACCCCGTGGTAACCCGAAAACGAATTTCGGGAAAAATTTCATTGAAATTGTCTAATTTGTTCTAAACGAATGCACATCCCTCGTAATTATTCAATTTTATGAAATGCTGAACAACAAACATATTTCTTAATGGCTTGACTCAGAGAAAGTCTCTTGTGAAACTGTGCTTGAAGAGAAATAGATGTGACCCTCATACAATCATTCAGCTAATGAGAATATTCTGGCTACAAATACACTTTAGAAATACACATATCATGAATACAATCTGTTTTATTTACAGTTGTCTGCTTGGTACAATGGGAAAAAAAGCCTACCCAATTCTGTTATCTCTGGCACAGCACAATGCAAAAACCCAGAAAATAAATTCAAACACTTGACTTTCATTTTGGATACATTTTTCTGCATGAATAAGTGCTGTGTTGGTGCTCAAGAGCCCTCTTCTACATAATCAGTTTAGCCATTCTATTGAAGCACTGCCTTCCTGCTGTGAGAAAACACAATCCTGCTTACTATCTCAGCCTCCTGCTGACATGTTTTACAACACTGATGTAGGAAACTGTTAAATGCTATTTCTCCTTTTTTTTCTGTGCATATTCTCCTTCCTGCTGTTTTCTCACTTGTCCTAAAAATCTGTTTTCAAGTACCTTTTTTCCACTCAGCAGTACCCTATCTTTAACCTTTTACTAACGGTTATCTCACTTCCACTCAGACTGAAAATGATCGCCCAAGAAGATAAAATGTGACAGTCTCACTTGAAAAAGTATATTCTCATCTGTCAAGGGCCAAAATGTCAGACAGCTATACCAAAATAACAACTTTGCCAAATTCATTTATAAATAAATACATGCACTGGACATCTTCAAAAGGGGTCTCAAAACAGAAAGTTCAAAATTGAGATCTTGCTTGGTTTGGGATGTGACCTCCCAGTATAGCACTGTTTCTCTTAAATTCTCCTTGAAATATGGGGAAGGAAACAGAGCAAGATTAATAAGCATTGCTAACTGACAGTAATTAAATGTCAAAGCAGTGAACCTGATGGATATCTTAAATTTAAATTTACCTTTTACAGTATGGCATAGTTAAGTCATGAAGCTTGAGTGCTATTATCAGAGGTCCTAGATCACTGACACTATAAATTAATTAGTTTTCTTAGAACAAATCAACAAAACAATTGCCTGTTACGACCTGTACAGCAAGCACTGGAAACAAACTCTAAGCTGCTATTAATCCTTTTGCTACTAGGTTCCAGATAAAATATACAGGCACTCCAAGCTGACTTCTACCAGGTTCTTAGGAATGCTGCCACCTTTTCTCCATCAACATGAAACTTTTCCAATGATTTCCTAATTAAGATAAAGGCTCTTGTCATATTGGTCTTGGTTACTGTAACTTGGTATATGTTCGTTCACCACCTTCAACACTGAAGGCATTAAGATGAGTCCAGAATGCCGTGGAGCCTTATGCCATTGGTCACATCACTCCAATATTGAAATCCGTACACTGGCTTCCAATCGTGTGGCACAGAAGTTTAAAATCTTATGTTTAACTTTTAATGTGCTACATGGTGAGGCTCCACGTTGTATTAGTATAGCCTGAAGATTCAACAAGAACTAATAAACATAAAAATAGGGGGGAAATGTCTTGGAGAATTTTGTCTTTCAGGCAATTACATCCATGTGAAACAAGAGAGGCAATGTTTGCAGTGGAATATTCAACAAGTTGGAAATCTGTACTTGAGGAATTGTGGCCTGAAGTATGCATTAAAACATTTAGAGAGAAAGTGAAAGGATTTTTGCTCAAACTGGCTTTGGAGGTAAAAGTGTTATATCATTTAAACAGCAGATGCATTTTATAGCCTGGGTGAGGAATCCGGTAGGTGGCTTTTTGGAAATGTGGCTGTTAACATGTTCTGGTTTAGATTTGTTTATACCATGTTGTTATGTATCCCACCTAGAATGAAAGACAAGAGTGAGAAAGGAATATTTTTGCATAAATAAATAAATTACAAAGAGATCACATGAAGAGATACAAACACAATAAGAAAACTGCAAGCTGGGGTATAACAGTTCAGGGAAACAGCCAGTTGGTTGAAAATAGTTCTGCTAAGTGGTTATTTTATTTTTATAAGTCAGATAAATCAAATATGGTTGATCCTGCTTATTAAAATAGCTTTTCATTTTCAGCATAAAATATAAAGAGATTTGTAAGGTAACAGGAAACAGGGCTCAAGTGACTGTTGTAAGTTGCTCAACTGAACAACATTTCTGGACAATGATTATTTGGGGTTTTGTTTAGATATTACCAGCCTTAGGGCCAGAAGAACAGATTGTGCCTTCCAAAACTACTGCTACTCCTCTCTTCAAACCCTTGTTTGCATTTTACTGTGCTACAGTTAGCTCTTATGTACCCTTCAAATGCATGATTATTCTTCACATCCAAAATACTTCCTTCTATTCCCCTCTTCTGGAGTCAGACTTCAACACAGAAGTTGTGCACACAAAACATGAGCTGTGCTCCCAACTCATGTTTTCTGTGCACAACTTTGATGAGCACAACGTATGTGCTCCTAACTTATGCTTTGCGCACACAAATTTTATATGCACAAATCATGTTTTCTGCACAAAAGATGCACATTAAATAAGTTTTCTGTGCATCCACAATGTTTTATGCGCACTAAGGGGCAAATTTTAAATACTTGCGTGATCGCGTACTTTTGTTCGCGTACCAGGCGCAAACAAAAGTACGCTGGATTTTAGAAGATACGCGCATAGCCGCGCGTATCTTATAAAATCCGGGGTCGGCGCACGCAAGGGGGTGCACATTTGTGCAACCTGCGCGCGCCGAGCCCAGCGCGAGCTGCCTGTTCCCTCCGAGGCCGCTCCGATTTCAGAGCGGCCTCGGAGGGAACTTTCCATCGCACTCCCCCCACCTTCCCCTCCCTTCCCCTACCTAACCCACCCCCCTGACCCTATCTAAACCCCCCCCTACCTTTGTCGGCAAAGTTACGCCTGCTTTCAGCAAGCGTAACTTTGCGCCCGTTGGCCGGCAGCACGCTCCGTCCTCCGGTCCCGGGGGCTGGTCCGAAGGCCTTGACCACGCCCCCGGGCCAGCGCCACGCCCCAGGGCCCGCCCCCAAAACGCCACGGCACGCCTCCGAAATGCCACGTCATTTCGGGAACGCCCCCGACACGCCCCCTCCCACCCCTTTTCGAAAGCCCCGGGACTTACGCGCATCCCGGGGCTTTATGCGCGCCGGCGGCCTATGCAAAATAGGCGCGCCGGCGCGCAAGCCTTTTAAAATCCGCCCCTAAGCATGTCTTTGCATGCACATTTTCAGGTTATTGTGCCTTTCTTTTTTTAAGGCTCCATGCATTACATACCATTAAATTACTGCATCTGGAGTTAACTTTTTTTTATTAGCGGGTGAGAGAGTGTACCTGAAACTCCCTCAAAGTACCTTAAGGGACTGGCTACAGCTATCCAGCCCGGTGCTCCTTAAGGATCTGCCCCACATGAAGGGAAGGGAAAAATCTTCAGAGGGAAAGCCATGTTAGTCTGGTGTAGCAAAAAATGCCAGGATTCAGATGGCATCTTATATAGACTATCCAATTTATTGAAACATGAGCTTTGGAGGAGAGGCTCCACTTCATCAGATGGGTGAAAGGAGGCTCCCTTCACCATACATAAGGAGCCAGGGCCCAGGAAGCAGGCAAGAACTCAGTTTATGCAAAGCCTAAAGGAGTTGTATAATGTCTGAGTGATACCAGTTCTGCAAGGTAAGTTGCATTTGTTTTCTGTTTTGTTTTCTCACTGTAAATAAATGTGCACCTAAGGAAACAGCCATAGTCTGCCTCCTTATTTCTCTTGGCTGTTTCCTAAGCCACGACTGGCCATGTTAACCACATATGGTGGTAGCAGTGGGTTCTTCTTGCCTAAGCGGAAAGCACAGGAAGAAGCCCACAGCTGCAGTAAAAGAAAAAGAAATCCTGAAGAATTTGATTTTTTTCCTTGGGGCCTCACAGTTTCACTTGCCTAGCCCATTTACAACAAGCCAAGGCTAGATTAATCAAAATGCTATAAATGTAGTGGAAATAGCGACCACTATAAAAAAAAAAAAAAAAAAAGGGCATGGTTAGGCAAATTGTAGAGTTACCACATCGCACGTTATTTGTTTTTAACACACATGGTATATTATTGCAGGTCATAATGCACAGCTGTTAGAGAGAGGTTTGTTGATTTGTACAATGCAACTCCTCTTGTTGGTACCCTTTCATTGATTCAAATAGAAATTCATCAGTCATATCTAATTTGCAGTTGATTTCTCTGACTGTGTATGTAAAAGCCCCCCCCCCCCCCCTAACCTGCCCCGAGTTGAAAGTGTACCCTGTCATAGAGGCGCTCTCTCTCCTCTCTCTCTCAAAACATTTCCCCTGGTAAAACGAGTATAATGCACAGAAAAAGGTGTAGTTATTTCTGATGTTAAATCCCATGTTAGTGTGTTTTACTTTATTGCACGCATTAGAGACTTATCGCATGTGATAAGGCCCTAACACAACTTGAAAAATGACCCTGCAAGGGGGCTACCCTATCTGTGCAGTTAGAGTTTAAGCAGTAAATAAGGGCCAGATAGGCTAGCAGACTTTTTTGTTTTGGATTTTTTGGATTTCTCTCTCTTTCACTCAGAGAGATACATCATTTGGAGGCTGTTTGGAAAGCAGGAAGGATAGAGCAAGAGATAATTGCAGAATGCCCTACAAGCTCAAATTGACTAACAGCAGGCACTGCGAGAACAAGTTATTCAGCATAACACAGTGCTAACTCAGGTAGCATAGACCATACAGACCACTGTGACCAGGCCACATTCCTTGTCCCCAGTCGTATTTAAGATGGCCGCAGGAGAAGACCCTGAATGCTTCCTGAAAAACTTTGAATGGACCACTTGTTTGGCAGGATGGTCAGAAAATAGTTGGAATACCTATCTGGGGAACTTTCTTTCAGGGAGAAGTCAAGCTGCTTTCCAAACCACCAACCTGGAGGGAAGGGCTACATATGCCAAAGTCAAAACAGCCATCCTAAAGAGGGCGGGACTTACCCCAGAAGCCTACAGACAGAAGTTTTGGCAAGGAGTTCTCCTGCCAGCCTTTTCCACTGACTTAAGGATGTGGCTTGGAAGTGACTGCTCCCAGAAGAGGTAGCCAATGTGGTTAAGAACATAAGAAATTGCCATGTTGGGTCAGTCCAAGGTTCCATCAAGCCCAGCATTCTGTTTCCAACAGAGGCTAAACCAGGCCACAAGAACCTGGCAATTACCCAAACACTAAGAAGATCCGATGCTACTGATGCAATTAATAGCAGTGGCTATTCCCTAAGTAAACTTGGTTAATAGCCGTTAATGGACTTCTCCAAGAACTTATCCAAACCTTTTTTGAACCCAGCTACACTAACTGCACTAACCACATCCTCTGGCAACAAATTCCAGAGCTTTATTGTGCGTTGAGTGAAAAAGAATTTTCTCCGATTAGTCTTAAATGTGCTACTTGCTAACTTCATGGAATGCCCCCTAGTCCTTCTATTATTCGAAAGTGTTTTGATGAAACAATTCCTAGATGGCCTAGAATGCCCCATGTGGCAGTGGATGTGCCAACCCCTGAACCTTATGCTAGAGATGGCATTGGAGATAGTGGCAGTGATGTGCCAACACCTGAACCTTATGCTAAGGACAGCATGGCAGATAGTGAAGCTCAATTCATCCCTGAATTGCCACAAGCTCAGGGAAGACCTCACAACCTGGGTGGAGGATGTCAGAGTCCTAAGGACAGGAGACAATGACAGCAAGAGGAGCCAGACAGGCTGGACTTTTCACCACAAACACAAAAATCCGAAGGACCACAATGTTTTAGCTGAAGTGAAAGGGCCAATTTGCACGAGACTGTCCCTGCAGGGAAGATGAATCAATGGATGTAAATGCTATGGCCCCATACTTTTGTAATGTCATGGATATCCGTAGCCGGGGAGTCTCTACTTTTGTGATTGTGGTTGAACTAGATGGCATTGGTGGACTCTTAAGAGTGTGAAAACACTCATTCAAAGAGAGTTAGTGAAGCAGGTCCAGACTGATTACAACAGACTAGTGACCCTGGCATATATCCACGGGGCTCAGTGGCAGTATCCAATAAGCCAGGTACAACTGAAGACCTTGTCAGCCAAGACAAAACAGAAGTGGAGTTTTTTCTTAGCTACCCATCCCCATGGTGATAGGGTGGGACTGCCCAAACTTTGAGAGCCTGTGGAACAACAGGGTCACAACAGGGTCATCCAGCCTCAACAATGAAGAATTGGAGTTTCCAGAACTCTTTCCCTTAGAAGACCCAGACATGTATCATAAAAATTCTAAAACCCGGAGGCAATGCCAATAGGATAAATACAGTTATGCTGCAAATTTAGAGGCAACCAAGGAGGAAGGGTTGGATTCTGGGAAGAGCACCAACCCACCCAGAATGTCATATCTATCCCCTTTGAGTGGGAAAATGGGAATAAATTGGGGAGCTTCAGTTGAGCCCAAGGGAAGGATGAGTCCTTTAAGTGTCCCCGAAAGCATATATAAAGAATGGATGGAAAGTGAGTCCATGGAGAGCAGGTTACAGAGCTAGTCCTCCTTATTTTATAATGAAATAGGACCTACTTTACCGAGATATAAAGAGAAGTGTGGAAGAAGAATTGATAGAACCACTCCTAGTTCCCAAACCATATCACTAGAAGGTCATGCAAGTAGTGTATAGTCACATTCTAGGGGTTCATCTGGGGGAGGAAAAGACCTAAGAGAAAATATAGGCACAGTTCTATTGGCCAGACCTACATAAAAAAAGGAACAGTTCTATTGGTGATCCTGCCTATCTGCCAACTTACAAAGCCTGCCGATGTATGGCTGGCACCTCTCAAACTCATAATTGAGACCCCTTTCGAAAGGGTGGCCATGGATTTGGTGGGGCCACTAGATGTTATGAACGCACTGCCCACGGGTCTCCCCGCAAGCAGGCTCCGTTTACTCACCCCATGCTGCCTTTTCTTCGCGGCGCGATGCCGCCAATGTCGGGCCCCCACCCCCAGCGCGGCTGGAGCCGCAGTCGTTGCTGCCCTCGCGGCCCGGAGGCCGCCCTGGAGTCTTCTGTGCTCCGCGGTCAGAGCCGCAGCCTTGTTTCACCTTTGGCGGGGCTGGGACTGCCCCCAACATTGTCAGCTTCTTCACGGCGTTAAGGCCGCATCCCCGGGCTGGATTGGCGGCAGGAGCCGCCCCCGGGGCCTCCTGCAGTGGCTGGAGCCGCTGCTCACATCAGGCCTGCATCTCAGGCCAGCCCTGCCTCGTCTGACGCACAGAAGCTGTGCAGGCCGCTGGCCATGGTCCTGCACAGCCCCTGTTTCCTCTCCTTAGGCACTGGCACGCGCCTCTCTTCAAGGTTTAAAGGACCAGGCACAGGAAGTGTGCTGGCCCCACCTGTTATTGGACTTCCTGCTTTAGCCCTATAAAGGGCTGCTTCATCAGTCTGTTCTTCGCCTTGCATCGTGGTGACTTCACTCTGGAGGCTTTTGCCTGCCAGAGCCTTGTAAGGCCTTCTGTCTTCGTGGAGCTCCTCGTCTCGTCTGCCTTCTTCCATGTCTTCATGTCTTGGTGTTCTGCCTGAGGTCCCAGTCCATGTTGGATGTCTCGTCATGATTGCCTTCCTCCACGTCCTGATGTGTCTTCCTCCCAGGATGTTCTTCCCCGTGTCTTTGTCTGGTGCTCTCGAGCCTTCTGTTCCTGTAAACAGGTGCTCTCGGATGGAGTATTCCCGAGAATGAGGTGGCTTGCAGGTGGGAAGTGTCCCTGTGCTCCTGAGCCTCCATCCCTGCCAGCCTTGGGGGAAGCTTCGGATGACAGCGGCTCCGTCCTTGGAGTTCCTCCTTGCCTGGACCTTTCCTGCGCTGTCCCGCTCTCCTCGTGGTCCGTGACCAGCCTGCAAAGGCTGTGTAGGGCTTGCAGTGGGACAGGGTGGTCCGCGACTCAGTCCCGCGGGTGGCCTGAGTAGGGCACCCTGAGAGACAGTGCCAATGTCCATGCCTTGTGTTTTGCCTAATTGGATGTCAAGTTCTTTGTCATGGATGCCGTTACATCAGCCATGTGTCTCGTCATGGATGCCGTTGCATCAACCCCGTGTCTTCGTCCAAGGATGCCGTTGCATCAACCCCGTGTCTTCGTCCAAGAATGCTGTTGCATCAACCCAGTGTCTTCGTTTAGATGCCGTTGCATCACTCATTGTCATGTCTTCGTGTCAAGGCCATCTGCCCTCAACCTCAGGCCAGGCCTGCTGCTCCATGCTGCTCGCAGCAGGTCCAAAAGGGCTCGGAATGGTCGGAGGACCATTCAACTTCCAGCATCCTCAGATGTTGGCCTTGGGAGCTTGCCGGCCTGGCAGAGGGTAAGACCGTCAGCCATGCGGAGCCACTGTCAACCCTTGGCTCGGTCTTGAAGGTCTGGGTCCAGGCTGAGGCCCTAGGGCACACTAAACACCCCATTCTCAACAGAATGCAAGGCCCTTTTGAGGCCGCTCTCAACACTAGAGAGATCTACTTGAGGAAATAAGAACATCCTTGTCTTTCTGGACTAGTCCACAAGATATTTAAAGGCAGTACTGCTTTGGAACATGAAGACCCCAATGGTGGAGACTGACCTAATGGAAGTTTTTTCACAACTTGAGCTGCCCAAGGAGATCCTAACAGTTCTGGGGACCCCATTCATGTCTAAAGTAATGAAATATCTCTGCACTTTGCTTATGGTAAAAAAAACTCTGTGCACCTTGGTGTATCACCCACAGACCCATGTCACTGAGCACTTCAAACAGACACGTAAGCAAATGTTGAGGAAATTTGTGGATGAAGATGGCAAGAACTGGACCTCCTTGCTGCCCTACATTCTGTTTATTTATTTATTTATTTAAAATCTTTTCTACACCGTCGTTAAGCTAGGTACCATCCCAACGGTTTACAACAAGGCATAAATATTAATGTTGGTAGATGTTTTGATTTTTATCCACTAAACTGGTGCCATCAGGTTATGGTAACATAGTTTCATCATAAATACTAAGTGGTGGGTGTGATACATTATGTCCATTCTTATCTGTGACAGCTTTAAAATAGATTAATCATAATATCTTATCCTTTGGTGGTGAATGAAAGCATAAAAAAATACAATACACACACGTATAGATTAGGGTAATCTGTGTGGGTGTTCTGCAGACCGCATCCTATACTCTCTGGTAGGGATGTGAATCATTTTTCTGATGACTGAAAATATTGTACGATATTTTCAAAGTCGTCAGAAATCGGGGGCTCCCTGAAACCGATAGAAAAACCCCATGATGGCACCAGCCATCCATTACTCCTACCATGTGACAGGGGCTGGCCAATGGCATGGATACCCTGTCACATGGTAAGGGCAAAGGGCCATCGGCGCCATTTTGATTAGTGGCAGCCGACGGCTCGAGAGCCGGAGATCACTCCTGGGATCCCCACTGGACCACCAGGTACTTGTAAAACGTTTTGGGGGGGTCGGGAGGTTGGGGGAAGCTAAGGGATCTGTTTTAAAGGGTCGGGGTGGGTTTTTTGTTTATCAGCTCGGGCGCAGCCGATAAAAAAAAAAACCAATGGACCGCACAAAAAAATTTTCATGATGTGAATTGGAACCAGAATTGGAACCAATTCCAATTCACATCTCTGCTCATTGGATTTTACTCTCCATTCTCTCTGTGATACCCTTGTTTAAATAGCCATGTTTTTAAATTTTTTCTGAAGATTTTGATGTCTCTTTGTAAGCGGATTTCTACTGGCATGGTGTTCCATAGTATAAGTCCTGCTAAGGAGAGCGCCCTTTCCCTTACTTGGGTTAGTCTTGCTGTTTTGACCGAGGGAATAGTAGTAATGCTTTATTTGCTGATCTCAGGTTTCTGTGAGGGACATGTACGCGAAGGGCTGTGTTCAGCCATTCAGCTTTTTCATTATGTATTAATTTATGTATGGTACATAGGGTTTTGTACTGTATTCTTTGCTCAATGGGTAACCAGTGTAGTTCAGCTAGGGTTTCGGTGATATGTTCTCTTTTACTTTTACCCGTCAGAATTCTTGCGGCAGTATTCTGTAGTATTTGGAGTGGTCTTATCATAGTGTATGGTAAACCCAGTAGAAGGACATTACAATCACAATTTGTAAAGTGCCCCAGAGCTCGATGGAGTTTTCCCCTTTTGAATTACTATATGGGAGGAGGCCAAGAGGGATCTTGCACATAGCTTGGGAAACTTGAGAAAACAAAGGGAACCCTGGGCAGAACCTCATGAACTACTTTCTCTGAGTGAAGGATTGCCTACAAAAAGCTAGCGAGGCGGCCCGCCTATGCCTAGAGAAGGATCAGGCTACACAAGCCGAGCTTACAATCGCCTCAGGGTCCAAAGTGTATTCCAACCATGGGACCACATTCTTGTCCTCTTCCCCTCTTTGCAAAGCAAGCTGTTAGACGATTGGCAAGGACCCCATGACGTTTTGGAGAAAACAGGGGCCCGTAGAATACAATATAGGCCAGCAAGATAAACAAAAGAATCTATCGTGTAAACCTTCTGAAGAAGAGGGTTCCACAAGTGTGTTGAGTGGTACAAGAAGAAGAGTTTGGTCCAGAGGTTGGACCTGAAGTGAACCAAACTCAGATTACTTTCAGAGAGCAGCTGTCCATCACCCAGACAGCTGACTTAAATTAACTGTTGAAGCAAAAACAAGGACATCTTCTTGAACGTACCAGGGCATAGCCACCGGGTGCAGCATGACATCATTTTGTCACCTGGAGTTGTTGTGTGGCAACAACCGTATCGGATTCCCGAGGCAGGCACTATGCCATTGAGATTGAAGTGAAGGAGATGCTCCTGCTCAGAGTTTTAGATGAGTCTAGCAGTGATTGCTTTTGGACCCTTGCTGGACCCCCAGGGATTATTGGCAAGGCTTGCCAATAATCCCTGGGGGTCCAGCAAGGGTCCAAAAGCAATTTCGTTTTCGGCTGCCAGTAACCAAAATGGCGCCGATAGCCTTTGCCCATACTATGTCACAGAGGCTTTCGGCGCCATTGGTCAGCTCCTGTCACATGATAGGAGCACAAGATGGCGCCGATGGCCATGTGACAGGGGCTGACCAATAGCGCCGAAAGCCCCTGTGACATGGTAGTTCGGGCTATTCGGCACCATTTTGAGGCGCACGGCTTGCAGCACAGCACACCGGGCACGGAGGGCACAGAGGGAAAATGGACCCCGGGACCCCGCTGAACCACCAGGGATCTTCGTAAGTCTTGGGGAGGGATCGGGAGGTGGTGTATTATAGTGAATTTAAATGTTTGGGGTGGGTTTTAATAAAAAAAAAAATTTGTGCCCCCTCTCCCCAGGCAAACCCGAAAACGAATTTTCCCCCGAATTGCGGGGACAATTTCGTTTCCGGTTTCGGGGGCTCCGAAATAACGGCGTTTATGTCGTGTTTCGGATACTCCGAAACAGAAACGAATTAGGAAATTTCGTTAAATTTCCTAAATAGGGCGAAAAACGAACCACATCTCTAGAGAAGACTGCGTTCTCGACACCAGGGGAATTTTCCAATTCATCCTCCCTTTTGAACTCCATGGCACCCCTGTAACATTTCAGCGTTTGGTCGAACGTCTGGTCTACCCACATCAAAGGTATGCAGCCACCTACTTGGATAACATCGTGGTGTGCTGCCCAGATTGGAAGACACATCTAAGCCAACTCCAGGCTGTGCTAACCAACCTGAAGTAAGCAGAATGATGGCCAATCTTAAGAAATTCTTGCTGGGAGGGCAAGAAGTCCAGTACCTAGCCACACCCTGGGGAAGGGCAAGGTCCATTTGTAAACCCAGAATATTGAGGTGATCACCTGGGTGCTAGTCCCGCAAAAAAAGTGAAAGTGAGAGCTTTCCTAGGCCTCACAGTGTATTACAGAAGGTTTATCCCCAATTACTCTGAGACAACAGAGCCTCTCAAAGGGCTGAGTTGAAGAAAGCACCAGAGAATATCCAGTGGTCAGCAGAAGCAGAGGAGGCCTTCTGGGCTCTGAAACGGTCCTGATAAGTCTGGACTTCATCAAACTCTTCATGGTGCAGACCAATGCCTCAGAAGTAGACTTTGGAGCAATATTAATCCAAGAGAAGGTTGGCCAAGAACATCATGTGGCATATATTATCCGGATGCTGATGCCACATGAGAGGCACTACTTAACAGTAGAGAAGGAGGCCTTGGAAGTCAAGTAGGCCTTAGAAGCCTTGTGATACTACCTGCTGGGATGGCAGTTCAAACTCATAATGGACCACCAACTGCTCCTATGGATACATAGAAATAAGGATTCCAAAGCAAGGTTGATGAGATGGTTCCTGGCCCTTCAACCCTTCAACTATAAAATATGACATAGGGCATGAAATGAAAACATCAATGCAGATTTCCTGTCCAGAGAGATGTCCCTGATACAGGCAGGCACTCATCCAAATAAAGATGAGCTGAGGGGGAGGTTATGTGAGGCAGAAAACAGGAAACTCCCCTCAAACCACTTTACGAGACCAGCTCAATTATCCAGTCCAGTCCTCCTTAAGGATCAGAACCGCAAGGGATACTGGGGGGGACGGAGGCTCCCAAGCACATATAGGCAAAGCCAGGGGGTGTAGCAATGGTAGGAATCCACTGGAGAGAAGTCATAGTCAAAGAAGAAAATGTATTCATAAGTCTCAAAAACATAAAGGTTGCCAAGATGTAAGTGAAACTCCAAATCTCTACATGAGCCATGTTTCACCACAAGACTGTCTCAAGGCAGGGATGCAACCATCTATAAAGGGAAAGAAATAAGCATACACTATAAAAACAACAGTGGAACAAAAGGAGATCAACAAGACAAAGTACAAGATACTGTATATCCCAACATAATTACTTATATATGTAATTGCTTTTTAGACGTTTAATGGCAATCTCAAAGGCAGCTTTGAAAAGTAAATAACACATGGAGAAACAGGAGTTTAAATATTACAGAAAAGGCACCAAACCATTATGTGATGGTGGCAAACAATCAGAGTGTAGCAAAAAGGACCAATCAGGGGAGCAGGAAATAAACCAGTCAGAATACAGTAAATGCATACAAGCTATTCAGTCTCTTAAGTTGAGACCAGATGGTTGTACTGTATTCATCAGGAAGATCCATCATTGCTCACGATACAATAGATTAGCAGCATTATCTGCACCACATCTACAGAGGGAACAGATTTTAAGAACAAAAAATCTTAAATCAGTAATGGTGTGATTAGAATACAGCCAATGCGATACATGAGGGTAGTGTTAAAGGAGATGTGGATGTTGCTGCAATATTCCAAGATATGGCTAGGACTGTCCAGAGAAGAGGTGGACAAATTCTGAGATAGTTAAAACATGCCCTTTTTATTAATAGAGACCTGCTCTTCACGCTACATCAGCACACAGACTCAGACAGATCGACTTGTGTCCCCCCTTTTTCCTGTAAATTGCAGGCAATTTATACATCATTCCTTTCCATTGGTCTGTACTATCCCCTTTACAGATGTTTCACAACCTCCTTTGTTTTTCCTTTAAATGTGGGTGCAATTTATATGACTCCTTTGTCTCCTTTGATTTACTTCCTTTGCAATAACAACATGCTCGTCAGACCACTGGCCATAGACCATGCGCTGCCTGTACTTTCTCTTTAATTATTTCAGAATTTGTCCACTCCTCCTCTGGACGGTCCTACTGTAGTGTGTTATCTTATGTTTTACCGCTGAATCACCAAATATGAATCATAATTGCCAAGAAACAAACAGGCCAGTGTACTGACAGGCCCCAAAAGCACTTACACAGCTCAGTGGAAAAAGAAGAACTTTTGCCCTGATACACTGAAGGATACTTTACCAAGATGTGCCTGTTTATAAGTGCCTGTTTACATAAATAGGAGCAAGGCAGAGGGACAATACAACTTACGCTCATAAGCAGGTGTCAGGGACCAGCCAAGGTGAGTCCATAGATCAGAAAGACCTCCACCCATGGAAGAAAGGGGGAGCAGTTGGAGAAGAAGAAAAACACTCTAACATACAGCTTGGCATACAGATATGGCAGTACTTCCACAAAGAAATAGAGAGGGGGAAAAGACGTGCAATGTGGCAAAGACCCTCCACCCACCACGTGATTATGCATGAGCGTATGCATATTTATCAGATGGAAAGATAAGACGGGAGGTGAAACCCTGAGGGGAGCAAATCCTTAGAAAAACCCTGAAACCAGAGAAGGGACCCCTGAAAGAAAAGAAAGGGTAGTGTGAAGCAGACCAGCAGCTCCTGCTATAGAGGAGGGAGAAGCCTAGGTGTGGCTAAGAGACCAGGGCAGGAGACCAGAGAGAGGAGACACCTTGCTCAGGTGCAGAGAGTAACATGGAGTCTGAGATGGTATGGGGTGAGAGCAAGCCCAGATAGCCCGGCAAGTACCAGAGCCAGAAGCAAGTCTCCTTCTGGGAACGCCTGCCAACTCTGCCAATACCAAGCCCAGAAAGCAAGCCTCTCCCCTGCCCACATTCTCCAGAGCTCCAGCTAGCATCTGTTTCAGAGATAAAAGAGAGGGATATCGCCTGAAGCTGGGACTAGGGGTAAGTTAGTTAGCCTTAAGTATTAATATACTAAGCAGGCTAAGGTTTATGGCATGTTTGTTACCAACCATGGTACAGAACTTTCTTTAGGGAAAACTGGTGCTTAGTGGCCAGGAAATTAGAGGAGGAATTTTTGTTATTTTCTAAGTGCTATATCCTGCCAAGCCTGATAAATAAAAGTATGTTTCTGAGGAGAATACACATTGTCTTTTCCTGACTTAGGATCGTGAAGTAAGGTCGGAGGCCAATTGGAAGTGTCCTGTAGCAGACAGGTCCCTGCACCCCTAAACTTGCTTAGACACCCCCCTAAGACAAGACACTGACTGTAACTCACCCAGAGTGGTATATGTAATTCTCTGTCTTTGCTTCCTCCTGAACATTGATAGAACATCACACATAAAGTTCCATATATTTCAATATTGCAGCAACATCCACACCTCCCATACCACTGTCCCCTTTGTATCTCATTGGTTCCATTCTAATCACAATATTTCTGATTTAAGATTTTTTGTTCTTGAAATCTGTCTGCCCCGTAGACATGGTGCAGATAACGCTGCTTATCTTTTGTATCATGAGCAATGATGGATCAGGATCTTCCTGATGAATACAGTACAACCATCCAGTCTCAGCTTAGAAATTGAATGGCTTGCATGCATTTAGTGTACTCTAAATGATTCATTTCTTCATCCCCCGATTGATCTTTTTTGCTACTGTCTGATTGGTTGCACTGTCACATGATGGTTTGGTGCCTTTCCTGTAACCTTTAAACCTCTGTTTCTCCATGTGTCATTTGCTTTACAAAGCTACCTTTGAGATTGCCTTTACCAATGCAGACAGTTTAACAATTGACCTCTAAAAGGTTTCTCTCATTTTGCTTCTAAGGGGAAAATACTTCGTAGGTAATAATGTGGCATTTTTCTGCATTGTTAAAAATCAAGGCATGTAAAGGGAAGATTTTTTTTATCTTTATATGGTTTTTTTTTTGTTCTTATATGTTTAATATAGAGCAATTTTCAAAAGCTATGTACTAGGGTTAATGGCTATTTATCCAGGTAAATTGGCTGTCCAAAAATTATTCAACCATTCCCTGGGTAAATGTACATGTGAGGATCGACAATACCTGAGCAAAACTTCGTCAAGCTTTGAGGCATGCTTTGATCGGAAAAGGGAAGCATCACACAGGGAGGATAATGTTCAAACAAATGCATAAGGTGGAATATATGCATAGGAGAGCTGTTCCATCCCCTTTATCATTTTGGTCGCCCTTCTCCAGTGCACCAAATTTTCCCCCAGTTGCTCCAGGACTGCAGTCAGATTTAAACTATCTCTCAAGACAGGACAATGCTGGGTTTCAACAACCTTATTTGAGTTCCATTTGGAAGGAGGCAAGTATTGTATCTTCAGCATGGGAGGTAATGCCTTTATTGAAAATTTCAGCACCTCAGTCAAGACATATCTTTTGCAGTAATGATAGCTGATTTAGGAAAATTATACTTTCTGGTGACATTTTTAAGGTTTTTAATTTTATAATGCAGGTTAAGGATATGCCTAGCCAGGATACACTGATTGTAGGGATGCAATTTAATCTTCACACCCTTGTTTTTAAAACTTATATTCTTCCTTTTTTTGAGCTCTAATCGTAGGATTTATCATTCCACTATAAATATAGCAGAATGATGGCCCGCAGGTAAAAATGGGATGGGGGTCAAAAGTATGCAGCCGGCCGCATCGTGACAGTATGTTTTCACCCACTGTGGTTGCAACCAGGCAGCACACTTTCACCCTCATAGCGCCACGGGAAAAGGTGGTGTTATTTCCTGAGGTACTGCCGGTGATAATGTGGAAAACATTATCGCCCACAGTGCTGCCGGGCCATAACCCCACCCATACGCCTCCCCTTCCCCTGATTTAAATTGTATCGCCGCAATGTGGCCGGTATCATGTGCATTAGGGCATTATGACATACAATAAGGCCCTAATGCATGCAATAATGACACATTGCAGTTTAAAGAATGACCCTATAAGTTTGGTAAGTGAATCTTCCAAAAAGGTACAGAGCTGTTTTACACATCTAGTTAGCAAGGCTTCTGTTCATGAGACTAAAGTCCAAATCTCCTGCAAACATTCAAGAAGCAACCAGGCTAGAAGCCACAATGAATTTAACCGAGGATGGGAACTTCACCACGTCCAAGGGTCCTCTCTATAGCAGAAGGACCTCCAATTGTAGCAGTATATCCAGCTGGACTTATCCCATTACTGCAGCTTCCCCACTGTTGTACCAGGGCCTCCACCTAACTTTGCCCTGGTTATCCAGCCATGTTTGCTCCACCAGGTTCACATTTCAAACTGACATCAGTCTCCACAGTCAAGGCCAGAGACACAATAAAGAATACTGACGTAAAAAAAGGAGAGCTCCCTGTGTAGCTTAACAAGATTTCTGCACTAAAGCAGCCAAGCTCACACACTTTCACTCAGCTCTAAAATACTGTCTCAGGTAAAGAGAAAAGCTGTTGACTGCTGCACGTATAAGTCCATTGGGCTGAGACTTTGAGCAGCCATTGCCTTGGCATTGTAGGTTTTACATTTCTTCATATTATAGTATTACGAATGTGCATTCCTTTAAAATGAATGCGTTAAATGGAATGAATGAGCCACTTTTGGCCCATTCTGGATGGAATGAATAAAAAATGGCCTCTCATGAAAATATCCAAAACGTTTTGAATATTTTAGTTTTCTTAAAAATAGTGACCTTCCAACCCTCCTCCTGCCCCTTTGCAAAGACTCTGGGCCCAGGTCAAAGTCAGCCAGGGCCTTCCTGGGCCCCTCTAACCACCCAACCCTTAGCCACACAAATTCAGCTGTGGGGCTCCAGCCAGGGCCTCCCCATGACCCTTTGATTGTTCTTACCTAGCTTGTTGTTCACTTACCCCTTCTGTAAGGGAGGTGACCCAGAAAGGGGCAGGAGTGATGCCCATTTGCTCCTGCCCCTAACTATTTCCTTTTAAAAATGGCACTGGCTGCCTGAAAGATGGTGCCAAAGTGATATCACTTTCGCACCTATCTCAGGTATAGCCAATGTTATTATGTTGTGTGGCTGGAGGGGATCAAAGGGGCACGAACAGGCCATGGCTGAGCTCAGCCCAGGTTTTGAGGCTTAGTTGAGGGGTGAGAGGAGGGTTGGAAGTCATCTGGAGGCCAGTTTCAATTTGGATTATTTTTTTTTTTGGGGGGGGGGGGGTGGCTGGAGTTTTTTTTAATGACTTTTCAGTTTAGGAAAATCACCAAATTGAAAAATATTAAACAAACCAAAAAGTGAAAAGTAAACCCTCAAAATGAAAAAAGTACCGAAAAAATGATGGGGTCTGCACATCCCTGTTGGGTATAACTAGACCCCATTCCAATTTTACTCGACCACACAGTCTGAACAGGAACAATGAAATTTTTTTTTCCCAGAACACCCTCTGTTAGCCTATAACTTTTATTGACAACTTTATTAACACAGCTTCTGGCTAAATATTACACTCCATACCTTTATCCATATGTTCCTATAACCTTCACTTACAGCAAAACTAATTTAGACCTCAATAAGTAGCATAGTGTGGTGCTCCTGTAGCAAGTGTGAAGTCAGCATAAGACATCTTGCTTCCTCTCCTACATTAAAATTTCCTAAATTTTTCTCTACTTTTTCCAGAAGGCTAGTTAGGTAACAGCCTAGTTTTTATACATTTCTTTCTGTTTTCTCTCACTACTAATGTGTAAGTTTAACCAAACACAACTGTATTATACTAAAACAATTAATTTATGCACACCCAATTAAAAAACTACAAGGGGCAATAATTACTATGCACAGTAAAATTATCTGAATTTGTCTTGCTTTAGACACCTAGTAATATGTTTCTTAGGCTTTACCTCCCATCAATAGGCATCCTGATCTCAGTAAAGGGGAACAAAGCTGAGCTGGGGACCACTATGCCCTCTCTTTGTGTATGTACCTAACTGAGAATTAATGTTAAAATTAACCAGAGGAAGTTGAATAGCATCAGAAAGTGGCTGTTTCAGAACAATATTAAAGTTCCTCTTTTTTTATAAAATACTTAGGGGTCGATTTTAAAAGATCCAGTGTGGGTCCATGTGCACGCGGTTCCTGGCGCGCGCACATGGATGCAATCATTTTGTAATGTGCATGCATCAGCGCGCACATGTTATAAAATGCAATATCTGCGCGCGCATGCGGCCGGATTTTAACATCCACGCCCGCACGTGCGGATGGCCTGCAACTTGCACATGCAAGGGGTGGGGAGAAATTCCAAAAGTACGCGCAGCAATGCGATCGAGCCTCTGCCCAGTTCCCTCCCAGTCTGTTCCAATTAAGGAGCGGACTGGAAGGTAACTTTCCTAACCCTAACTGTATCCTTTCTCCCTCTACCCCTCTCCTCCCCGATCCCTAAACCTACCCAAGCTTTCCCCATTTTTATTATTTTAATACTTTCTTCTCCTCCCGAAGTATCTTCCACATGCTGGCCAGGTGCCGGCGTGTGCTTCTCCGGGACAGGGCCTAATGGCCGCTGTCTCAGCCGGCCCCTGCCCCTCCCCACCCAAACTTCAGCCACTGGCCTGCCCCTTTTTTTGGCCCGGCACTTCTGCGCGTAACAAGGGTTACACGAGTGGCTGGGCCAGTTCTAAAAAGTGCACAGTGCTCATGCATGGGCCTTTTAAAATCGGGCCTTTAGACACTACTAATCTTTTCTCAGTTCATCTTTTCTATTTGTCATTTTGGGAACCTTTATCAGTTGCTGTGCAGCTTATCAAGTTAGCCAGATACACTTAGCCAAATAAAACCAGCTATCTTATAGTTAGCCAGATAAGCTTATCCAGCTAACTTTAGAACAGCCGTGTGGCCTGATCAACTAACATGACTCCTCCCTGATCCACCCATTCCCCACCCTTGAATTATCCGGCTAAAATCTTAGAGGTAGATTTTTAAAGCTGGCACGCACATCAACTGGTTGATGCACACACAATTCTTGCTTGCACACACCGACCAAATGTTAAAAGCCACCTAGATACGCACATATCTCACTCGATTTCAAAAAGTGGCATGGTCTGGACAGGGGGTGGGCATTTTCGGGCTTGGCCAAGAGATATGCACATAAATACTTATGTGCCATGGCACACGCCCAATTCCTCTGCCACATAACTTTACTTTTGCTACGGAGGAGGTGCAACTGTAAAAAAACAAACAAATGCCATTTTGGAGGGGTTTAATGGGTCAGGAGTAACTAGGGAAATGTAGGCTATTAAAAAAGGGGGGATTGGAGGACCTAACTCAACATTGGGTGAACTGCTGGATGAACTGGTGAAACTGGTCATAGCGTGGACATATGCCAGTTTTAAAATACCCTGACTTATGCGGTAGAAACCCGATTTACATGCCTGGGCATGCACACATTTAAAATTGTGTGCACATGTGCATGCGGCCAGGCTATTTTATAACTTGCACACATATATGCATGTACATTATAAAATGACTGCATATCTGGGCACACACTGGCATACATGCTCCAAAGTGAATCCACGTGCTGGTTTGAAAGTCACCGTCCCTGCCAGATAAGTCACTTAGGGCCTTATTTTCTAAGGCTATCGCAGGCTTGTGCTAACAGCGCAAGCCTGCGATAGCTAGCAAAGGTAGCGCACGCCTGTGCTACCTAAATCGGGGTGGAATCGACCCCGGAAGAGGAGGAGTCAGGGCGTCACCGGGGCCGACTCTGCAAGGACGGCGTGGACAGCGAAAAGGTAAGGAGCCTTTTCGCTGCCGGCATCTCGCCCAATAACTATACCTTTTATGGTGTAGTTATTGGGCGCGATGCCGGCAGCAATCGCACTGCGGAGGTGCGATCGCTGCCGGCTAGCACAGGACCGCCCCCCCGTTTCGGCCCCCCACCCCTCATTACCACATTTTTCTAAAGTACCGCAGGCCTGCGATACTTTAGAAAATGAGGCCCTTAGTCTGCTAAGTGGAGCCCGCTGCCCATAGCTTGATATTCAGCTGTGCCGCTTAGCTGGATAAGTCTGACTTATCTGGCTAAGTTTTTTTGAATATCGGTCTCTAAAAGTCTACATGGCCATAAAGTTATACCCTTAAAACTAAAAAGAACCCAAAAAACAGTAGGGTCTAAGATTGTCATCAGAGGCAGGGAAGACAGAATATCAAGGTTTTATAGCTTTCTTCTTTTCAGATTATGACTTAACTTAATTTATTTATTTTTTTCACTATAAATTTTACTAGCGACACAACCATAGAAGAAATTATGATCGACAATGTGACTGAGCTAGAGATGGAAAGAGGAGAGGATGGAATGAAATAGAAATTCTCCCACAGTAAAATGCTGAAGCTCCACTCCATGGACATGTGATGAGATATGACGTTCACAATATATAGGGATTTCACTATCATATTTTACAATTATCATAAACAGGACAATAACTAAAAGATGGAGGGTTGTGTAGGTGCTACCTAATCCCCTTTTGCAAATGCATGTTGATGAGGCTATTAATCACCTGCAATACAAAAAAAAATGTGCATCTAAATGCACATTTTTATGCTCAAAAATTAACGCCTGCCTAGAGAAAGTATTAATTGCTGAGCACTCCCAAATGTACAGAAAAGCAGAAAATACTGCTTTTCTATACATCCTCCTACTTAATAGAGATGTGAATTGGAACCGGGATCGGTTCCGGGGACTATCGGGAAATGATTTTTCCCGTGGCCTGATCGTTTGTTTTATTTATCGGCTGCGCCCGAGCGGATAAACAAAAAAACCCACCCCGACCCTTTAAATCTGATTCTTTAGCATCCTCCACCCTCCCAACCCCACAAAAACTTTGTTAAAGTACCTGGTGGTCCAGCGGGGGTCCCGGGAGCAATCTCCCGCTCTCGGACCGTCGGCTGCCAGTAAAAAAAATGGCGCCGATGGCCCTTTGCCCTTACCATGTGACAGAGGCTATCTGTGCCATTGGCTGGCCCATGTCACATGGTAGGAGCAATGGACGGCCGGTGCCATCTTTAAAAATGGCGTGGGCCATCCATTGCTCCTACTATGTGACAGGGGCCGGCCAATGGCACAGATAGCCCCTGTCACATGGTAAGGGCAAAGGGTCATTGGCGCCATTTTGATTAGTGGCAGCTGACGGCCCGAGAGCGGGAGATCGCTCCCGGGACCTCCACTGGACCACCAGGTACCCTAAAAAAATTTGGGGGGGTTGGGAGGGTGGGGGATTCAAACTAATTAAATTTAAAGGGTCAGGGTGGGTTTGGGAGTTGTTTGTGTGCCCTTTCTTACCGGCCCCCCCAAAATGATAAGAGAACCCCACGAAAAATTTTGTGGGGTTTTCCTATCAGGTTCAGGGACCCCCCGAATTCTGACGAGTTTGAAAATATCTTCCGATATTTTCAATCGTCAGAAAAACGATTCACATCCCTACTACTTAATATCATTGCAATATTAAGAAGAGGGGACATTGGGAGGGGTGAACCCATTAGATGCTCAAGGATTTTTAGCACATGAGCTCTCATTTTGGGAAACAGCACATGCTATTTACTATTAGTGCATGCCATTTACCTAAACAAAGGTAATGAAAATTTGAACCTTCTCCCTCTCCTGAAACAAAATTCAACCAGAAATGGGACAAAAATGTCCCAAATCAAACTGAATTATTTCCCTGCTTTCTCATAGTAAGCAGTACTTTCAGAACACTGTCTCATGCTGAACAGAACTGTACAAAAAACTCTTTAATATTTCCAAGTAATGATCAATATAAAATAGTGTAACAGCTGGTCTAATACTCAACATCAATTTTATGTAGGTTCAACTACTAAACTGAAATCACAATGATGTCCCTTAGGAAGTACTTAAGGACCCAAGTGAGCAACCATTACGGAAAAGAAGAACGAGACCAAACAAGATAATATAGTAATGTTCAGCAGCTGGATCCACACAATGTTCCTATAGCACCACCCAGTGGTTAAAAAGTTTAAAAAAAAAAACATGACAGAGTTTGCCAAGAAAGACAAAATCTTCTAAGCACAGATACCAATCTAAACATGGTTTTCTTCTTTACATCTCCATCCTTCCCCAGCCCCACCAAAAAAAAACCCCACAACTGAATATTTCTTGAAAGAAAACAAAAAAAGACGCAATCAACCTATGTATTGGCTCACAGGAGTTATGTTACACCTATTGTTAGTAGTGAAAAAAAATACTTAATTTAGCATATATTAATGCTTCAAATTATGGGCCAGATTTACTAAGCATTTTCCCCATAGACACAGGATAGGAAAAGAGTCTTAATAAATCAGGCCGTACAAGATACTGAAGGGGTGCTAGAGAGAAATTGTTGCTGATGGATATACAAGAGATTTTCTCTCTAAGGAACAAGCCAAAAACATGTAAATCCTGCAAGTACAATTGCTGTCTTTTCTAAATCCTTATGATCAAGATAACTACCACTGGTAAAGCAGGTAACACAGAAGCAGCTTTCATTATTATTATTATTATCATTATTATTTTAAATGTATATTCTGCCTTTTGTGACACTTCAAAGCGGATTACATTCAGGTACTGTAGATGTTTTCCTATTCCCAGAGGGCTCACAATCTACATGGACAACATTACACATGATAAAACAATAGTTTCATGCTAGCAGACGTTACCCTGCTAGGTAGGCCTAAGAGATGCAAAGTCAAGCATTTGGACTATAAAAACTAAAGGGAGTGGTAAAGTATAGGGGGTAAAATTCTCTTAAGCACAAAAAAAGACAGGGAGTCTGCACGTGATTGAATCTGATAAACAAACAAGTGGATAAAGTGATTTTCATGGTGTCATATGGCATAAAAAAGTACAAACAATGTCCACCACCTTCACGGAAAATGGCTGCTAGCAAGGAACTCAAAACTGAAAATCATCTTTTCTAGAATCACGAAGGAGCTGCAATCCCTAAAGGTAATAACAGAGAATCTTGGTGCAACTAAAGAATAGGTATTTGCATTCATTTAGAATAAATGGATAATTGGAAACAAAAAAGGGGACTCCAAAAATAATTTTAAAAAATTTTCATTTGCTTTCTGATCTCATTCAAGTCTAACCGGCAAGGAAAACTGAAGCTGGTGTTTTTCTCAAAGCTAGAATGAGCAGCCTCCACTTAAGCACATAATATTCAAAAAGTGCTTCTTAGCTGGCTATACAGTGTTTTTTAACACTTATCTAAGTCAGATAGCCGAATAAGTGTTAAAAAGTGCTACATAGCAGGATAAGTAAGATAACTGGCTAAGTAGCACTGTAACACTTATTCAACTACCTTAGGAAGACCTAGGTTCATCATATTGCAGTTCATAAAGTTGAAATATAGCGCGTTCATGGGCTGTGATAAAAAGAAGGATGTGGTTAAGGAAACTAGGGACATATCGCACCACATATGAAAATATCGCATCACTTGATGCACTATAACATCGTGCATTATTTCATGCGTTGTGCATCATTTTATGTGTTGCGCGTCAGGTTACATGGCACTATTTATTTTTATTTTATATATATACCGGCTTCCTGCATCTGCCTCTGAGGGTGTGTCAGGCGCTGGAGAGAGAGGAGAAGTGAATTGATTAATGGGAGTTTAGTATCTTTTTCAATTGATTACCTGAGTGAGTTGTCCTGTTTAGTGTTTACATCTGTTTTCCTTTACCTTTGTCTCTTGTCTTTATCTCTGTGTAGACATTTTTGTGCATTTGTTTAGTTTTTCTGTCTGTCCCTTTGTGTGGAGAAGTGGAGGAGGAGTGGTGAGAAGTGGTGAGGAGCAGAATAGTGTTGTGGTGAGTAGCAGTGAGGAGAGGATCGATCGTGGTAGGCATGGAAAGAGAGGAGAGGCAAGGATGGAGAAGAGGAGGGGAGAAGAAGAGAGAGGAGAGGAGGTTTGGTAAGAGGAGGAGAAGTAGAGTTATGGAAGAGGGAAGGGATAGGAGGAAGTGGGAGGGGGAAGATATAGGCAGGTAAGTGAGGAGGAAAGAGGACGGCAGGGTAGGGCAAGTTATAGGGGACAGAGGGGTGGGGAGTTGTCAGGACAGGTGGAGGGGGGGAGGAAGAGTGGGTAGAGGGGGGTGGGAGCGAGAGTGAGGATAGTGACACCTCTCTAGAAGTGGAAGTGGCAACCCAATCCTCCAGCATCCAGGCAGCAGCTCACCACATCTACAAACCTATAAGATCAGCGTAGAGGACCATGAGCAGCTCATTGCTGTTGTCCTGAGAAATTATCACCTGCTCTTTGGCAACTGGGCTCTGTCCACCTCCAGGGCTTCCAAGACCCAAATATGGCATATTATCGCACAGGCCATATCCCAGTGCAGCGGAGTAAAGAGGACCATAGAGCAGGTGGCCCATTGCTACAGGGACTTAAAGGTCCATTTAAAAAACAAGGAGGCAAGCAGGAACAAATACATGCAGCAGACTGGAGAAGGAGCCCCTTGTCTGATTGTCCTCACACTGATGAAGGAGTGCCTTATTTAATGACTGGGAGCGGACATGTTCAAGGGGATAGACGAGGCCATGGACACCACGCAAGCCGGAGTTGGTAAGTCACATCACCTATCAATGTGAAGTTTGCTACAGGTTTCCACACATTTTTGCATAGGATGCTCACATTGAATGATACACAGTGCATATCTTATGCAAAACAGTACATATGCACTTCTAAGCATTCATACTTACGTCTTCTTCTTTTTTTCCACAGCTCTCTTCCTGGAAACCTCCGATCCTAGCCATGAAGCCCCATGGACCTGCAGCACAGCCCCAGGTCTCAGTAGCTCCTTTCAACT